>NC_132995.1:49757728-50060759 GCF_048564905.1 Vicugna pacos
AGAGTGTTTCTCCTCCAGGGAATACGTATACATTTTAATTAATGTACATTTTAACACTCATTTACTATTTCCTTTCTGGGGGCTTGCTGCCTAATAAAAGAAATAAAATAAAGGCTTGCTTTTTTGTTTTTTACCAGAAATATTTAAAGAATGTACACTGTTTGCCTTTGAGTGCATTCTGGCGAGGTGACTTTAGGCCATAAAGACTTGAGTGTGTGGGTCATGTCCTGTCCCTGAGCTTTCTGGCTTTGTCTTGTTTATTCTGAATATAGAGGAGACATTGTAGAGACCACTAAATTCTCAGGAGCCCTCTGAAACCAGCCAAGCATAATTCTTGAGAAAAGATTGATCTTTTAAAAAATGATTTCTTTTAGGAAACTATAATATATTAGAATACTTTAGAAGTTCTAGAACTTTGTTTAGAGGAAAACTTCGTGAAGAGAATATTCTCATAGACCATACACAGATCAGACACTCAGACAACTGGTGAATGGTTATTGCAGCTAAACTGGTCAAAGAGAAAGCTGTGTCTTTTCTGCTGCAAATCAGACTGCATTATTTTAAGTCATCTTCAGTGATTACAAAAAATAGGACTTTATGTTGTCAGATGATTCGAACAACACACAGGTAGACATTATAACGTAGGGGACTCAGAGAGCTGTTTGTAAAGTCAGGCTACCTGGGCCTCCCTCTCTGCAGTTTCTGATTCTGTGGCCTTGGGCACAGACCACCTTCCAGCTCCGTTTCCTTATGATAATACAGAAATAATAATAGAAATTAACTCATAGGGTTGGTGTGATAGTTAAGTGAGAGGATACACGTAAAAAGCATTTAACAACAGTACCTGGTTATATGAGAGTTTGTAATAACTTAGTAATCATGATCATTCTCATCATGGTTGTTTTTTACAATGGCACCTTAATGAGACAGAAAATTCTAAATAGTACTTGTCACATAATAAATGATCAATAAACTATTATCTAAGGATATAAGGTGAAAATCTTCCCTCCTCAAGCTCCAGAGGTAATCACAATAAGCATCATTGTGAAGATGTGCATCTGTATATGTGAATATACACAGGTCTGTTTTCAAATAAAAATAGGGTCATATCATATTGTTCTGCAACTTACTGTTTTACTTACACATTGAAAATTATTTGCTATATAAATACGCCCAACTGATTTTTGACAAAGGTACAGAAGCAATTCAGTGGAGGAAGGAGAGTGTCTTCAATAAGTGGTGCTGGAGTCATTGGACATCCAGAGGCAAAAAACAAATCAATCTTGACCTCAACTTCATAGCTTATACAAAAATTAACTTCAAACAGATCATGGTTGTAAATGAAACCATAAAACTTCTAAACAATATGAGAGAATTGTTAGAATCTAGGTCTAGTCAAAGAGATCTTAGACTTGATGCCAAAAGTATGAGCCACAAAAAGAAAAACTGATAAGCTGGATGCCATCAAAATTAAGACCTTTTGCTCCATGAAAGACCTCATTAAGAGGATAAAAAGGAAAACTACAGACTGAGAGAAAAGATTTTATGATATATCCAACAAAGGATCAGTATCGAAAATATGTAGAGAACTCCCAACACTCAGCACTGAAAAAAAAATTCAATTAAAAATAGACAAAATACATGAATAGATACATCACTGAAGAGGAGATACAGATGGCAAATAAACACAGGAAAAGACAGTCAACATCGTTAGTCATTGAGTAAGTGCAATTTAAAGCCACAATGAGATATTACCACACATCAATCAGAAAGGCTAAAATGAAAAATAGTGACATCACCAAATGCTAGTGAGGATGCAGAGAAATGGACCACTCATCCATTGCTGGCGGCAATATGAAATGGTATAGCCACTCTGGAGATCAGTTTTGCAACTTCTAAACAACAGAATATGCAACTGTCATATGACCCAGCCATTACATTCTTGGACATTTCTCCCAGAAAAATAAAAATGTATGTTCACACAAAAACCTATACATGAATATTCAGAGCAACTTTATTCATAATAGCTCCAATGTGAAAGCAAGCCAGATGTCCTTCAGCAGGCGACTGGTTAAACAAACCGGAATATCCAAACCATGGAATATCACTCAGCAATAAAAAAGGAACGCACAGTTGATTCATCCAACAACTTGGATGAATCCAGATAATTATGCTAAGTGAAAAATGCCAACCCCCAAAAGTCACATACTGCATAATTCCACTTACATAGCATTCTTGAAGAGAGGAAATTATAGAAATGGAGGACAGATTCTTTGCTGCCAGGGCCCAGGCATGAGGCAGAGAAGGGAGAGCACAAAACGACAGCACAAGTGATCCTTGTGGTCACAGAGCTGTTCTGAATCTTGGTTATGATGCTGGATGGAACCCCTTCATGTTATAAAATTGCACAGAACCGATGAATAAAACTGGGGATGTTTGAGAATCAGTGGGTTGTAGCAATTTCAATATCCTGGCTGTGACATTACATTACAATTTTGCAGGATGTTCCAATTAAGGAAAACAGGGTAAGGTCTACAAGGGCTCTCTCTGCATTATGTCTTGCAACTGCTTGTGAACCTACAGTTTTCTCAAAATAAAACATTTAATTGAAAAATTAAAATCATAAGCTCTTAGCAAAACAAAATAAAAACTAATGGTTTAACTAAGGGTTTGATCATTTTAAGGGTTTAAGTGCATTTTAATATTTGCACTTTTTTTTCTTCGATGCATTCACTAGTCAATCATGAATTGGCCAAATTCAACCTTTGATTATAAATGATTCCAATATGTTGTGCAGGGACCATGAAGTATAAAAGCAGTAGATGGAAATGGTAAGTGAGGAAACTGGGTTAGAGATCTGGAACCAGAGTCACGCTCTTAACAAGTTCATTGACTAGGGACCTCTTTGCCCGCCCACTGGGAAGGGTAATTAAGCATGAAGCCTAAGTTGAATAGTACCTTCTTCGGGAAGGCCATGACTCTGGGTCACAGATGGCCTTCACCAGGAGAGTCAAGACTTAAGCAACTCCCATCTAGTTGGAAAATTCAAGCCCATTATCTCTTACTGGGGAAGCAGTAATGACCGTCATGGAAGAAGGAGACCTCAATTTTAGCAAACAGCTGTTTTTCCTTAACAACAGAAGGGTGAAAAGGGCTCAAGTTGGCCCTTAGCGAACTGATCCATGGAAAGATCCTTTAAGCAGATTCTCTCACTGAGCACAGGGAGGAAGACAGTCTCACTCCCCAGCCCCGCCCAGGAAATGCACAGAGACCTGTTTCCCTGGGAGCCCTCAAAGTCAAGGGACCCCATCCCTTGCTGCCCCGGGATTCAGGCCTGTCACTGGGCTGCCTGTGCGGGACCTGCGCTCTCCTTCTAGGAAGGCGATCCTGAGCTCCAGGCTGGGGGGCTCTGTGGTTTGTCCAGAGGGAGTCCCTGTGTCCTATTCTTAGCCGAGCATCTGATACTTAACCGGCAGACTGTCTGGTCAGTTTTCCTTGGCACTGTGAAGGGGCTTAGCATTACGGTTTTTCAGAATTGCTCCCGGCCTCCGCAGCGGAGAGGACTCAGCTGCAACACTGGAGGGCTGTGCAAAGCCCCGCTCGCTGTTGACAGGCAGCTGTGATTTTCCATCAGCTGCATCTCATTACCCTGTCAGGGCTCCCTCTGTCTACCGATGAGAAACAATGTGTAATCACTGGCAACTGATTGCAAATCACTCTGCTCGGCCTGTGCGAGCCGTGGCCCACCACCACGTGGCCCGGACTGCCAAACGGTCCCAGGGCCCTGGGGCCCCACGCTGCCTTCCTAGTGGGGCTCCGGGAGCTTGGCGTACAATGGCCGTCCTTTCTTCCTGGGGTGGAGCAGGAGAGATGGGGCCGGGTTAAAGAGGGATCCTGGCTGATCACAAACCCCATGGAATGACAGAGTATGGTTCAGAACAGCTATCTCATGGGACTCACTTTAGAGACAGAAAAGTGGCCTTTTCCCATCAAGGAGAAATGGATGTTTCTAGGATTCTAGAATGAAAAACTGGGTGGGAGTCTGGACCACATTTCAAAAATAGAGGCAGCAGCGCATACTTAGGGTAGGACTCAGACATGGAAGGCGCTCAGATCCAATTCCTGTCCTGATTCTGATGGTTACTCCCTGCGTGACATTGGGCAAGTCCCTTAATCTCTCCTCGCCTCTGTTTTCTCACCTGTAGAATGGGAATAATAGCAGTACAAGCATTCAGAGATGTTTTAATGATTAAGTGAGATAATACACACAAAATCCTTAAGATTCACTGAATGCCAGTTGTTGGCATTATTCATATAAGTTGATGAAGACATTCATTTCCTAATATTGTCCTCTTTTTACCTAAAGGAAAAAAAATGCCTGTGGCAGAAAAGTCCCAGGTTCCAAATGTTTTCTTCTATGGAAAACTATACTCATCCTACTACAATACAGGCAGATACGGGCAGATAAATGTGGCCAAATAAACGTGGAAAAAGAGTTTATAGATCTCAGAACACATTAGTACAAAAGGTAATAAAGTTCATCATAGCTGCATGTTAGAATTCCTGAAGGACTTTGAAAGCTACCTATAACATTGAAAGCCAGCCTTAGACCAATTAAGTCAGAATTTCTTGAGATGGGGCTTTGGCAGCTTTAAAAAAATTTTTTTTTAATTTTTAAATTTTATTTTTTAACAACTTTACTGTGGTATGATTCCTGTACAGTAAACTACATATAATTTCAGATACACAATTTGATGAATTTTGATAGATGTATACATCAATGAAACCACCACCACAGTCAAGATAGCTAACATTTCTGTAACTCCCCAAGAGGTACAAATTTTGAATTCCCAATTTATCCCTTCCCACCCCCTTTACCATAAGTTTGTATTCTGTGTGTGTCTGTTTTTGTTTTGTAGATAAGTTAACTTATGTCCTTTTTTAAAGATTCTATATATAAGCGATATCATGTGGCATTTTTCTTTCTCTTTCTGTCTTACTTCACTTAGAATGACAATCTCCAGGTCCACCCATGTTGCTGCAAATGGCATTATTTTATTCTTTTTTATGGCTGAGTAGTATTCCATTGTATAAATACACCACAGCTTCTTTATCCAGTCATTTGTTGATGGACATTTAGGTTATTTTCATGTCTTGGCTATTACAAATAGCGCTGCTGTGAACATTGGAGTGCATGTATCTTTTCGAACTATATTTTCCTCTGGATATATGGCATCTTTATTTTTAATGCCCTGCCTCCCCCTCCTCCCCTCCTCCATTCCTGCCAGGTGACCGTAACGTGTGGCCAGGGTCCAAACGACAGTAGCTAGGCTCTGAAAGATACCGCAGTTATAAACATGTGTCCAACTTTGTTTAAAAGTAGCACTTTCTACACTTCTCTGATAGAGCAATGAGTCTCCTCCTCTCCTTCCTCCTCCTCTTCTTTGAAGTCCATGCTGAGACCCCATTCTGGAAGCCTCTCCAGCTCTTCCCCGCTAAGGGGAGGCCAGGATGGAAGACTTCCTGACTGTAGCCTTCTCTGGGGCTAAAGATCTCCCAAGAGTTAGGACCAAGAAAGAACGGACTGTAATTATCCAGATTATCCTCTGCTAGAATTCCCAGAAAAGTCGGAGTCACAGACATGCCCGGGCCTTTCTGCGGGCATCCAGAACGCTCGCAGGACCCCCAAGTGGGCCCGAGCCTGCGCGTGGAGAGCTGGCGGAGAGGGAGCTGGGGATGAGCCTGGTGTCTGCCTGCCAAGGCCGCAGGCTTCTCGCTGTAGGAGGTGGCCACGCACCTTGGTCCCAGGAGCACGCAGCGAGGCAGTTTCCTCCTTCACCAGAAAGTCTTTTCAACGGTCAAGTTTCCACAAACGCGTGGCTCTATGTTGAAGCTTTTTATGCAATTCTATTGGTCTGCTTTCCTCTCCCTGTAACACTGCCACAATTGCTATGGATTTTTAATAAACCTCTAAACCTGGGAAGTCTCTTACTTTGTTCCATTTATTCAAAACGATCTTGTCTGTTCTCTCCTCTTTCACCTCCCATATGAAATGTCTCCTCTCAAGTTCCTTGCTGGGATTTTCACTGAAATTACTCTGAAGGCCAATATAGATACCCTGGGAAGGATTGCCAGCTTGTGATCTGTTTACGACGACCATGGTCGACATCTTCACATACTAAAATTTTCTTCTATGACTTAATATTACATTTTCTGTTTTTTAATCATAGAGTTAGGTACATTTTTGTTGGATTCCCCGCTCCCCCCTCCCCAGGTATTCATTATTTAGTTGCCATCGTAAATCACACTAATTTAATAATGCATTTTGCAATTACACTGCAATAAGAACACAACTGATTTGTGTCTGCTGGGCTTGAATCTAGCAGCTTTGCTGAACTCTCTTAAGAGTTTCAATATTTTATATCTGAAATGCTTTTAAACATCTGAGTTTGGTAGGGGAATGCCAAAATACCAAATTTGTTACGTCGAGGTGGAACGGTTATGGGTGATTTCCTTTTTGCTTCTTTGTACTTTCAATACTTTCAGTTTTTGTACAAGAAGTATCATTTCCTTAATGACTGAACTGAAAGTTAAATTACAGTAGTCTTGATGTTAGCCACCTTTTGATTTATATGTATACTTGTCAAGCATGTGCTGAGTGCTTCAAATACGTAATTTCTGTTTCGACAACAGAATTGCATAGAAGATATTGCTTGTCACATGTTTAAACAGGGAAACTGAGGCACAGATCACCTTTCCTAAACAGTCACCCACCCGCTGAATAGCTGAGCTGGGTTTTGTGGTACTGGTATTTTCTAGGCAGAACCAGAAGGCCAGATGCTTGTAGTAAATTTTGCTTCAGTGAACTCAGTCTACAGAGAGTTAAATGGGCTAGTTTGTCATTGACATGACTGTACGTCCTTATCTCTGGGCAGAGCCACAGGGCCTCCAGAGAGACAAGCTTTAGAAAGACTCCCTGTGGGGGGCTGGGGGGGTGCTGTGGGGGTGTCTAGCTCCTGCGTCTGCAGTAGAGAGAAGACAGACCTGGAAGCTAGCTACCTAGACTCCGATCTTGAAAATCAAAGGTTTATAGGATGAATGAACCCTGGGAAGGCCAGACTTGTCTAATTTCCTCAATGAGCAATGGCTTCTTACTCAGAAAATCAAGAGTGGAGCCAGCGATTACAGTATTCGGAGAAGGAAGCTTATTCCTGGAGGGTGAAGATTTGACCTTGGTCTTTGGTCTCCTTAAAGTTCAATCATCACAAATATGACTTGAAAGGTTTTAAGTAATCTAAACCTACCAATGTGTTACAAGAGAGATGAGGAAAAGAGACAGGGGATGATTTAAAGCAATTTACTGCCTTTGTAAATCTTTTTCTAGTGGATTAATGATCGTCGGCATGTTAAAATACAACTTTTGGTAATTGCATCCAAGTCACAAGGCAGGCTCTCTTAACTAGATAACGCACGTGGAAGATACCTCTGGAAGAATCTTTCACAACCCCTATCGCTTCGCACCACATCTCACAGTTGTATCACATATACCTCCACCCATCTGTTTGCCTTGCCCTGCCCCTCCCTCCCCACCCCCAGCCCCCCAGCTCCCTACCACCCCACTCCCCGGGCTGTGTTGTGACTTTTGTAGGCAGGCCCTAGGCACTTTTGCCCTTGTGGGACCCTTTCTCCCTTAAAAAAAAAATTATGTTTATGACTGCACTGGGGTGAAGATGAGTATAATCACGGTAGGATCCAGTATTACATGTCCATTATCATTATCTTCATTTCTTTCTTCTGATTGTAAGAGAAATTAGAATTTAAATTAATCGAAATGAAAAGAAATGAAAATTCATTTACTAAAAATACAAATTTAAAAAATTAATACTAAAAGTATTGTGAGTCCTAGACATCAGGTGTCCTGTGCCTGATGGAAGAGTTGCCCTTGAGCCTCCCTCCCTCCCTCCCTCCCTTCCTCCCTCTCTGTCTACTTCCCTGTCCCGGTCTCTTTCTCACTTTCTATTTTTCCTCCTTTCCTGCCTAGCCTTGGCGTACTAACTCAGAAAAACAAGTTTTCAGTTTCTCCTCTGTCTTTCTTACAATCATTTCTGTTCTGTGAAGAAATAAGTAAGACATTTCCTTCATTTTCCTTAAAAAGAAAACAAACCTGAAGTCTAACAGTGAATCTAAATTTTCCCCTGGAATCTGACAGACACCCCCCCTCCCTGCATCACAAGTAGTCTACATTCTCTCTGTGTTTCTCTGGTCCAGCTCCACCCGGTAAGAGCCTTAGCAGTTATTCCCAACACTGGCTCAGCGTCTCAGGGCATCCGGCCTTCCTTGAGTTGAGATACTCGGAGGCTCATGGGGACACCAGGGATGGGAATCGCACGCCCTGTCTTGTCACTAGCAGAAGTTACCCCGAGACCCCAGGCACTCAAGGGAGCCGAGCAGGCATGGCGGTCTCCCTCCTGCTTCTCCGAGCAGCAGCTAGTTTCTCAGCCGTTTTCCAGCGCTCTTCGACCAGTGTCCCCGGATCCTGAAATGGCCCTTAGGACTCAAAGGGGCCTTCTTACTTGCTTTTCTAAAAGGTGACCTTCCCAGTGTAGTACTAGAGTCAACAGAGGAATTCACAGTTACGAGCTCAGTCCAAGTGCTGGTGGGAGGCCCTGGGTCTTCTGAAGCAGGACTGAATCTTTTAGAGGCTGGCAGGGGGGCCGAGGAGGGTCGAGCTTGGCTGTTCTTGGCCATGGGCTGGTGATTTATAACCTCAGAATGTGCTCCAGTTGGAGTGAAAGGACAATTTAATATTGTGTCTACAAGAGGTGCCCCCCGCCTCCAGGACACTCCCTTCCAGTCTCATGATGAAGGGACGATGGCCCCCCGGGGTGGGGTTGCTTCTGGAGCTGGTTCATAGTCCACCTGACACTGGACACCAGGTACCCAGACAACAGGAGCTAGAAATAAACCGTGGTCGGAGATGTCAAAACTTCCGTCATTTACAGAACACAGCGTCTCTGTAAGCTCTCCATCATTTCTCGTCATGTGGAGGGAACCAGAGAAGGAAACCCAGTCATCTGTTGAGGGGCCCCTGGCTAGGACTGCCCAGCGGACGATGTTGGGGGGGGGGGATCTGCATCGTTCTCCTTGACTGACTCCTCTTTCTTTGGTCCTTGTAATAATAGAGACTCTTTACTGAGTGATGGCAGAGCCGGCCAGTGTGACAAGGCAGAGCTGTGCAGACGCGGCACGGCAGAGACGTGTGCACAGTGCTCAGAAGGAGGGATCACTGTCTTCTGTTCACTGCGAAGAAACTGAGTCTCCGAAGAGGAATGGAGGCGGGGAGAGAGAGAGAGAGAGATCTAGCCATTTTTCAATCTTAAATCTGCGAGATTGCTTGATTTTTAGATGGAACATTTAAAGATGAAAAAATTCAGCACATTTCCACTTCCTGAAGGCACGTGAGCAACTAGCTTCTATTTCCCTAAGTGGGAATTGCCTTTCAGAGCACTGTTTCTCTTTTACTCAGAGTGAAGTCCACTGAGCTTGCCCAAGTTCACAGAGGTCACAAGAAAGGGGGCAGGATTTGAAAAGAGCCAGCTTTGTCCATTTCCAAAGCTTCTGCACTTTGCCATCTGCCACCTTGTCTGCTGCAAGGTACTTTCAGAGCCTCCCGTTTTTCACCCGTGGAGTAGGCCCTGAAGATCCCTTCTCTGGGCTCTTGTGCTATTGTGTATGTTAAATACACAACTATACACAATGATGCCTAACGCATCACTGGACACATGGCTGGAAAGCAATACATACTAATTGCTTTGAAATCAAAGTCTCATTTCCAAGGTGCTTTCAGATCGGTTATCTCCAGAACAGCTTCCTGGATCAGATGTGGGTTTAAAACCTGAGTGTGTTTTGATTGGATATTTTAAAGAGAGCTGGCCGTGATGGAGAGCCTTTTGTCCAATCCTGGCCAAATCTTGTGCTCTGTGTCTCCAATTAAAAAGTTGTTGGTCCAAAAGAAATGCTGCTTTCTATAGAATATGGATCTGATTTCCTCAAATGAACAGTTAAATGATGTCTGCATTATAAAAACAGCAAGGAACTGTTTCTTGCCTCCCTTAACTGAACAACTTTTGATGTGCACTGACACAGGCTTAGCTCTCTGTTCCCAACATCTGGGCAACCTCTAACCCTTGTCCTACCCAGAAATAACTCAGGAGATTTTAGGAAAAACAAACAAACAAACAAAAATAGTTGCCCAGCCCTAAGCCAAGAACTTCAGAATTGTATTGGTTTAAATCGTTTTTGGAAACAATTATTTTTTGAGTTCTCTAGGTAATGAAGAAACACCACTCCACCAAACTAAACTTTTTCAGCTTTGAAAAACTGCCATTCCTTCTCAGGGCCTTTGCGCATGCAGTTCCTGCTTCCTAGAATTCTGTTCCTTCTAGGCCCCACCTTACTGGGTCATACTCATCCGTCAGGTCTCAGTGAAACACTTCTCTCAATGAGGAAGCTTCCCCCACTGTGGAGAGCAGACCCTAGGGTGGCCCCCATGATCCCTGCCCCTGCGTTCACACCCTGTGCAATCCTCTTTTCTTGTGTGTAGACAGGACCTGTGACTTGCCTGGCCAATAGAATATATGGCAATGGTGAAGGGATTCTGAAGATATAATAAGGTCCCAAGTCTGATGATTTTGAGTTAATCAACAGAGGAAATTTTCTTACACTCCGGGGCTTGGCTTAATCAGGCGGAAGCCTTTAAGAGAGGGAGTAGGCTTTCCCTGAGGGAGACTCCCCTTGCAGCCTTGATGAAATGAGTAGCCAAAGTCATGCCGGACAGGCCCCCCTGGCTGACTCTAGGACCCAAGGTAACCTCCAGCCAATATAGCAGAAGTCTAGAACTCTCAGTCATTCAACCACAGGGAAATTCATTCTGTCAATAATGTGAATGAGCTTGGAAAGGGACTGTTCCCCTTTTGAGTCTCTGGACGAGAACATGACCCAGCCAACCTCTTGATGACTGTCTTGTTAAGATCCTGAGCAGAGGACCCGGCATATAGACACCATGAAATAATAAATGCATATTGCTTTAAGACCCTAAGTTTGTGGTAATTCATTATGCTGCCAAAGAAAATTAAACACCTCCTGCATTCTCCCCTCACCAATGCTTTCCTGGACTCCTGACATTCTTGGCAGCATGAAGCACGTTTCTGAATATTGTGTCAAATTCCGTCTCCCCGGTAGGTCACAAGCTTGATGAGGCAGGGTCCCTGTCTGTCTTACTTACTTCTCTGACCAGCACCTCACTGAATGGCTGACACGTACGTAGTAGGATGTCAATAAAAGTCACTGAATGCATGAATGAATGCAGAAGCCAAGCAAGTCAGACTGTGTTCCCATTTCAGCCTTTCCACTGAGCCCCGTCTACTTTCTCCTCTGGGTTTTTCCTTCTAGTGTCTTCCCATGCACAAGAGCAGAGCTTGCCCAGCTGTGGCTCCCAGGCCAAAACTAGCCTGCCACCTCATGTATAAACTTTGTGTGGCCCATGAGTTAATGGTTGTTTTCACATTTGTAAATGGTTGGAAAAAAAATTTTTTTAAAGACTAGTATTTCATGACCCTGGACGACTCTATGGAATACCAAGTTTAGAGTCTACACATCAAGTCTTACCGGAGCAGAGCCATGCGCACTGGTTTACATGATGCCTATACTGGATTTCTGGCTACAATGGCAGAGTTGAGAAGGTGTGACAGTGACAATATGGACCAAAGAAACTAAAATATTTACTATCTGGCCCTTTATCACAAGAATTTGTCCACCTCTGATTTAGAGCTTGAGAACTATGGACGGAGATGTAGAGTCAGAAACAGATGGATGCTTGTCTGGCAGTCAAGTAGAGGAACTACAGGGCACTAAGGAGTCTGACGTCTCGGGGTTACCTGCCTGTGGAACACCTGGAGGACACCTGGGGAACACCTGGAGGACACCTGGGGAACATCTGGAGAAGGCAGCTTGGCACAGACACGGTGGGGAGGGGACAGAGGCAGCCGTGCTGTGGGGAAGGTGCCATGGGACAGTGATATCAACATATGGCCCCACAGAGTCTGAAGAAGGATGTTTCAAGATCTTGTAAGACATTCCCTGAAGCCTGCCAGAAACTATTGGGGCTAATTCTAGAAAGATCTCAGGGCCTGGAGGATATATCAATGGAGATAAGTCAGCAAAAGTTTGTATCAATATGAATGTGGCTCTGTTTGAGTCAGCTGTTCATCGCTGACTGGGGACAGCCCCCTCAGAGCTGCACAGCTTAGACATCCTGCCGGTCAGCCACAGACTCAGCAGCTCAGAAATGTGGCCCAAATCTTTGGGCCCAAGATGAATCTGAAAGGAAAGACGATTTTCAGAAATGTGAAATCCAGGTGAACGTGCTATCCAACGAACGAGAACTAACCATCTCTTCGTGTGCATTTTCTCAGTATTTTTTAACTTGTTTCCAGGCTTTCCCTGAACATCGAAGTAATGTGCAGTTATTGTGGAAAATGCAGAACGGTGCAGAAAAATCTCAGTGATTATAATCTCACCCCTCAGAAGCAACCATTTTTTGATTTTGGGGGCTATTTCTTTTCCATCCTTCTAATTTCTCTTGTTTTCTTCTCTTCCTCCTGCTCCTCTCCCCTTTCTTTCATCTCCTGCTTCTCCTTCTAATGCTGTTTTGCATCTACAAGATCATAATCTCCGTCTCAATATGACTGTTCTGTTGTTCTTGCCTGCAGGAGCATAGGTAATTCGAAGATTTTTGGAAAGTTACTGTCGACCAATCCTTTTCAATGAGGCCTGAGGAGCCACTTTTGTCCCCCAGGGGCCATTTGGCAACAAGAGACATTTTTGCTTGTCTTCATTAGCCGGGGGACCGCTCTTAAACACCCTAGAACGCACAGGGCTGTGCCCACAACAAAGAAGTACCCAATTCCGCACGTCAGTAGGGTGTCGACGTTGAGAAACTCAGCTGTAGACACAGTTTTTGATGGCTGCATATTTTTCTACTGTCTACAAACCTTTTACTCACTTAAACACCAAGCCTCCATTGATGGATATGTATTTTGATTTTTTTAACCTAATGCAAACAATACTGAAACATGCTTATGTGTTTTGAATTAACACAAAACATAAATAATTTCCTCTCATTTGCTATAAATACTGAACCAAATTAAAACCACGACTACTGTACACATCCAAGGATCCTGGCCCATCGGTAGTGCAAACTTTTCAAAACTGGGGTGGGCAGTGATCTTTGTTCCCTCAGGGCCTCGCAGATGGCCTGGATCGTAACCGCTGTTCAGTGGGAACAACTGATATACTGTGGTTAATAGAGCTCGTCAGTGCTTGTTGGTGGGGAAGCACATGCAGGTTTTTCTACACAACACGCAGCGCCGGCTTTTCCTTTAGTCTCTCTGCGTGAACCTCGTGAGGTACCAAGGCTGGTAGTCAGAAAACAGGTGCCGAGTCACTTGGTCAACGTCATGCGGATGTTGGCGATGGCGCCGTTAGCGTATGATAGTTGTTACACCTGCGTCCACTGAGCAGAGAGAGAGGTGTCTGTGTAAACATGGGGACTGCGATGGCAGAGGGCTCCACTCATTTTTCTATCTCCTGACCTATTAGCCACACAGCTAACAAGGAAGGGCCATGGCCTCTGTAAGCCCTGCAGAGGCCTCACGGGCCTTGTGCTGTGACGGTGGCGGGGCTGTGGGCCACGATGAGCCCAGAGCTGCACACAGGCCCTCTGTGCAGAAGCCCGCAGACCTGCCCCGGTCCCTGCAACCCAGAGTCAGCCCTGCCTCCCCTGAGCTGGAGCTCCACCAAGGTTCTCCAAGTGTGGTTTTGGGCCACCTGCATCCTGAAACCCGGGGACGCCATTAACCTTTAGATTCCAACCCCCAGGGACAAACTGCTTGTATTGGTTACTTGGCGGGTGCTCAGACCGAAATGGGAGTAACACTGGACTAGAGCAGGGCTCAACATCTGTTCTCTCTAAAGGGCCGGGGAGTAAATGTCCCAGGCTTTGTGGGCCATGGCCTCTGCTGCAGTGGCTCCCCGGGGCTGTGGACGACCCAGCATGAGTGGGCGGTGGCTGGATCGCCCGTGAGCTGGAGTTTGACGGCCTCTCAGTTAGACTGTTCAGTCCGCCCGCAGATCCTGGGGCCTGGATTCCTGAGTGAGTCAGTCTCCTTCATTCTCACTTGCTGAGAGGAGACTCTGTAGGAGACACCGGGTGATCCGTGGGGAGGTCAGGTTGACAGCTAGCTCTGTTCCCACCGCACTGCCTGGCGCTGCCAATCCCTTCCTCCACTGGGACTCAGTTTCCCCATCTTGGACCAGCTGACCTCTCAGCCTTTGGTCAGCCTCAACCGGTGGCCCCTTCACTTTTTCTGCCCTCCGACGGCTCCCCAGCCGCCTGTCCCAGCCCTGGGGAGGGAAGGGAGGGTGGAGCGGGCTCTGGCCCGGCCCAGGCCCTGCTTCCCAGCAGTTTCCCTAAGCAGCGCCCGGCTTCTCGGCACCGGCTAGCGCTCCAAGGGCCAAGAGTGAGTCACAGGGCGGGGTGCCGGGACGTACTCTGCTCCCGCCCTCTCTCCAGGCGCTGCCCTCCAAGGGCGGGGCTGGAGGCCCTGGCAGCACAGGAGGGAGGGGCAGCGCTCCTCCTGGCCCCACCCCCGCGCCACCTTGATGGCTCTCGATAGGCGGGGTGGGCCGGGCTCCACCCACAGTCCTGGGCCTCTTCTCCATCCTCATCTGCCGGTCCTTGTTCATAACGTCCACAGCCCCCGGCAAAGGCCCAAGTGACCACAGGGCCTCAGCTCTTCCCACATCCTTCCCTCTGCCCGGGGTACCTCGTGCCTACCTTGTTCATCTGGCAGATTCCTGCTTCGTGAGCAGACTAGCCCGCGGACCTGGGGAGGAGGGTGAGAGACACGTTCAGCCGAATCAAGCTGGCACCACAGCTGATCACCAGCGGCGTGAGTGAGCCAGGCCAGATGAGCCGCGCCACGCTCTGCACTCGGCCTGGAGCAAACCATTCCAGGCAACCCGCATGGCCTGTGAGCCACCCGTGTGCTTATCTGTGTGACAAAAATTGAGATTTTGTGGTTATTTACTATGCACTGATAGCTAACCCACAGGGGCATCTATGTTTTTAAACTACCAATTTTTGAGCAACGCTTGGGGTGGACACTTGCTAAGGAGTTCACACATTATAAACTCATATACTCCTCTCCTTGTGACAATGCTGTGAGGTGGGAAATGACCTTATTCCAATATTACAGACAAAGAAATAAAGGTTCAGGGTAATTAAGTGAGTGGAGTTGTTTGAGTAGATTCTGGTCAAACAACCTCACATCAAGGCTTATCTTCTCAACGACTATCCTGTCGTCTGAGGGACACATTTATGTTTGGATGCACAGGAAAATATTTGGATTTGGTGAGGCTAAGAGGGGGCTTGGATAGTTGAGCAGCATGTAGGAAGAATCACGTCATTGTTAAAGCCAGCTCCATTTCCACCTTAATCCCCTCAACTGACAATTTTTAGGAACCTCATCTGAAGAGGTCATTTGTGGTCATGCTAGTATCTTTAAAATACTGTTTGGACCTGGGGGCTGGTAGTGGGGAGAGTTTGCCGTTACCAGTGCTGCCTGTCTGGTTCTGAGGACTTGGACCCAGACTTGGCTGGGTTGAATCCAAAGGTCTAGGAACTTTGTTTGTGTTCCCCAACAGGGCAGGCAGCCAGAACCCGAGCATTCTTTAACTATTTGTTCCTTTGGGTTTACCATAGCCCCAGAAAACAGGGAAAAAATAATAATGGTATGTATGTTTAAGCTGTGCTAGGATCTTCAGCCCAAATGAGCTTTCAAGAATGCAGGTAGGATAATGTCACGCCTTTACTGCAATCCCTTCCATGGTTTCTTTTGAGCCTCTCAAGTCAAAACAGAAATCCTTCACACAACCCAGAGGGACCCCAATCTCTGTCTTGTTCCCTCTGCTTTTAGCGTCACATACTCCCCTTGGATCCCTGACTACGTCACGCTGTCCCCCGACTCCGAGTCTGTGCACACGCTGTTCCCTCGGTGCACGGAGCTGCTTCTTTGCCCTTGACCTGTTTAATCTCTGCTTATCCTTCAGGCCTCTAGGAGAGTCTCTTCCTCACAGACGCCCTTCCCGACCTCTTTAACAAGGTCAAAGCCTTCCACCTTTGTCTCCATAGTGCACATTCTCAGAGCTGACAGTAGACAGCAGGCTTGTGCACACCACTGTACCCGAACCAGTTAAAGTACTGAAATGCTTTTGTAACTGTTGACGATTAACTACGGCTCTGAGCCCCCAGTGCCAAACTCTGGCCAACTGGGCCTTCCCTGGATCACTGCCGTCTGCCCACTCCCCATTTCTACATAATTGAGCAACTACAGATTTGTGGCCAGGCACTGCGGAGGACTTCCGGAACTGGGATCTGGGTTTACAGCCAGTTTTGATTCTGACTGGTCCATCAAGCCCCTGCCCTCACTCCCCCTTACGATTATTTGTCTAATAATTATATTTTTGTTTCACAGGTATATACTACATTTAACAGTGAATTATTTATCTTCTTTGCTATGCTTGACTCTCCAGAAAGCAGGGACAAGTTTCAGAGTGCAGAGAGCCTGGCACCTAAGAGATCCAAAATACATGCATGTTAACTACAAATGCCACGTAATCCTCACAGTTCCATAAAAGCTGCTGATTATCTCCATTTTACCATCAAGGCTTCAAAAAAGAAAAGAAACACATGCTGACAGGACAGGAGAAGGAGAAAACCCCAGGCCCTAAGGCTTGGGGCTGTGCCATGCAAACTCTATGGTCTTGGGACACTCTAGGTGTGGCTGGGTGTCTTGATGGCTCCTCTTTGGAGGTGATTGCATGAGATGGTGGAGGAGAGGGCCGCTGTGGCTAAGTCCCAACAGATTTCCCCTGTGGGTGAAGCCGAGTTTCTAACGCAGTTGTGCCTGGGCCACCCAGCTATGTCGGGAGCTGAGACACGATGGGACCTGCCATGTTATGCTGAGACATAGTTGAGGTTCTTGATCTGGTCCTGACTCATTTCGGTCTCCATCTGGGTGGTAGGCAGCCCCCAATGTCGTCCCCAGTGATCCCTGCCTCTTAACATTCCCATCCTGGTGTTATCCACTTCCCGTGTGTGGGCTGGACCTACTAGCTCACTTTTAACAAACAGGTTATGGGAGCTGTGATTGGATGCCATTTCCAGGAATAGGTTACAGAGATAATGTGGTTTCCACCTTGCTTACTTTTGCTAGTTCTCTAACTCTCCAAGGGAACTCAGCTGCCACTTTATGTACTGCTCTGGGGACAGGCCCAGGAAACTGGAGGAATGCCACCCCCTCCCTCGGCCCCTAGCAAGGAACTGAGGCCCTCAGTGCAGCCTCCTGCAGAGGACTGAGTGGTGCCCAGAGCCATGCAACTGAACTTGGAAATCTCCCTTCATCTGAGCCTTTAGATGAAACTGTAACCCTGGCCAACACCTGCACTGCTGCCTTAGGAGAGACCTTAAGGCAAAGGACCTTAAGGCAAAGGCACCCAGCTAAGCCACACTTGGACTTCTAACTGGCAGACATTGTGAGATAATAGATATTTACTGTTTGGTGGGCCATTTGTTACACAGCAATAGATAACTAGTACAGTTTGTTAAGCCAGTAGTCCAACCTGCTTGGTTTTTTTTTTTAAACTGCAGGATAAAATTAACCCCTTTTGCATAAACACTTGGATCTCTATTCTACAGATTTAGTCTGGGCTTATATTTAGCTGTTTATGAATCTACCTACAAATACTCAAATTTGCCTAACATCAAATGGAGACCTGCTGTGTGCCAGACTGTGGATTGTGGATTCCTGGAAATGAAGACCTTGTCTCACCAGCCTGTGCACCATGGGACCTAGCACAAAGCTCCCCCACAACAGATATTCAATGACTGCACGTTGAATTAAATTAAATCTCATCACTGGTTGGCTATTATGACCCACATTTTACCAAGAGAGGTGACCAGAGTTTAAATGATTTAGAAAGGATCAGATAAGTGGAGGTAGGTCTTTTGCCCAGATTCTAATGCTGCCATCTGTGTACCCCAAAACTCCCACAGTGGGGCAAAGAGCCCACTACAAGCTCAAATGGCATTGCCTCCCTTTCTCCCTAAAATACCAGCTCAAAATAAGCAGGTGGCTTCAAAAATGTTTTTCCTAAAGGATTTTATCCAAAAAAGCTTTGTTTTCCTTTCTCTCCCCTCCGACCCCTTGAGTGCAGTGGAATGGCCTTTACCATATTTTAAACGGATTCCTGGGATAGAATTCCTTAACGATAACATGTTAGAAGTAAGTAACAATTAGGTTATTTTAGTCTGCCTAATAATACTCATGGAGCAATTGGTGTTTCTTTCTGAGTTAATAAGAAACATTTGCAGCAAAAACATGGGACTGCAGATAAAGCCACTGGCAAGAAACGGTCTGTTTAAATACCAGAAAACAGCCCATATCCAAACAGGTGTGCGATAAAACAGTATAAATAAACTGCTCTGTATGTAGTTTAGCCCCAGCAAAATTGTGTAAGAAAGTTTCCTTCCACTCTGAAAAAAAAAAAGTGTGTGTGTGTGTATGCACATATATCCAAACCAGGCCTCCTGTATCGTCCTCAGACTACACAGCTGGAAAAACAGTTCTTATCCAGAGAGCCGAAAGTAAAAGTTGTTTTAAAAAATTTTTTAAAGGCCAGATAAACAAAACCTTGCGAGGGAATGATTATGCTTTTGCAAATGTGGCCTTGAGCTAGAATCTTGCGAAAGATTCACTGCTTTTCAACCTTTAAGAAATATGTCTGCCTCTGTGAATTAGCGATGGTCACTTCAAGTCGTGCTATGGTATTTTTAAAAAATGTTTTTGTTGGTGCAGTTTTCTTGACCACGTGGGCACTTGACTTAGGGCGTTCAGGCTATAGATGCCTGAGAGATCTGTTTGGTTTCCATTAAGACCCGCTAAGTGCACAGGAAACACGGTTTAGAGCTGAAAGAGGTTATAAAAACTGTCCTTCATTTCATGTCATTTCATGTCATTTCCTTCTGACCAGGAACAAAGGTGGGGCAAGGAGTTGGTCTCTGCCAGAAAAGTTTGGAAGTCCGTGGGGTAAATATTTCCCACTGGGCTGTTTTTGGTCTTTGGGATCATTTATTCTTTGCCACCTGTGTCTCAGTTGGGGTGGGGGTGGGGTACAGCAAAACCAGCACAGAGATAGCCTGCGGCCCCTGGAGAGTCCTAATACTGGATGTGCCTCCAGGATGAGGACATATCACAGTGCAGTGGAAAGTGAGGGGTCCTCTGTTTCCAGCAGCTCAAATCCTGCTCAGCTTCCGGCCAGCATTACTTTAACTACTGTTACTGCCCTCAAAAAGCTTCCCCCTGGAATATGTTCCTGCCCTCAACACCCATATCCGTCCTTCCTCTCCCCTTCGGAAAAGGTTCTCCTATACACCATGTGCGGAGTGGGGTTATGTCACGTGGGCTAGGACGGAAAACAGTTGTGTAGAGGTCACCCGGCATGGCAGTCGACTGTGCATTCTGAACTCTGGCGTGCTTCAAATTCTAGACCGTTGTCTTTCTAGCCAAGGGACCTCTCTGAGCCTCAGCTTCCTCATCTGTAAAATGGGAACAACAGCAGTAAACTCTTCACCAACTTGCTCTTTTTAAAGTGCAGAGCCCAGATGCTGATGGGACACTCAAGGGCTTTCTTTGTCATCTAGGGAACCCAGGGACTTCAGATGGTATCTTCCAGGCAGAGGTTCTTCAAGTGGGTTCTGCCCTGTTTTCTCATTTCTAATTCTAGCCACTGTTCGCTGTAGGTCCAGCATGTAAATAACCACTTCAGAGCCAGACATCACAGGTTAATATTTCAAACACTCTGAACAAACATTTGACTGATGCTGACATTCAGTGGTTCAGAACTACAATCACCCAACTCTGGCTGGGTCGAGAATGAGGCAGAAAGCCAGCATTTCTCTACGGAACAGAATTTTCTCTAAGAAGCGACAGGTGAACAATCGGGATAATCGTTCTCCTTTCTGTTATCGCTGAGGGTTAGAGACAGAGCGTCACCGTGGTGATGGCTTCGGGACCGTGGTGGTGGCTTCGGGTCCCCGGAGGACACGCGGTGTCGTTTTATGCTGTGCTCTCACTCCTGTTCTTGCTTTTTCTCATTCTTCCCCCCGTGGCAAGTATTATAAATAGGCCTCCTCCTTATCTGATCCTCCCCTAAATGTTTTTCATTTGAAAACCACATTTAATTTTAGATAATTGTCTGCGATAATCTCAAATTTGTATGTAATCGAGGCCCTAGTTCTAAGAAAAACATGACATTTCTAGAGACCTGGTTTCGTTCTCTCCAACTGACTTCCCGCCTTTTTAGCAGAGACAGGCTGTCTCGTGGGCCTGCGGGCTCCCTTTTCTTGAAGCAGAGAAACTACCTTCCCCCAAAGGGTTTCGCTTGAGCTCAAGAACTAGGAACACAAGGTCCTAGGTGTGACTTTTTTTTAAAGCTGGCAAAGGGGCTGGGGGCAGCGAGCAGCGAGCCCACTGACATTGCCACCAGGGTCCAGTCTGCACGGATGGATGTCCTCCACCCTCTCTGCCTGTCGCCGGGCCGGGCCTCTCCTGAGCCCCCGGGGATGACTGTGGTTGTAGATGTTGTGCAAAGGTGACCATACAACTCTGCTAAATAACAGGCTGTTTTTCAGAGCCTGGGCCACATTTGTCCTGGCCTGAATTGAGAGGTAAAGAACATTCCAACAGTGAGTCTGGACGGAAAAAATATATTTGAAGTTTTTTTTTTTTTTCCTGCTAACAAGGTATGCAGAGAACTGAAATTCCAGTAAACGAAAGTTCAAGACGGGCGGGTTTGCAGAATACAGTCATCTCCCCGCCTCGTCCCCCCTACCCCGCTTAATTTTTCCATAAAGTGCCATAAAAAGCCGCTACACTAACAAACATTTTGGGAAGGGAACAGGCTCCAGGCCAAGAAGCCACAAGCTTAAATGGGGGAAATCTGAGCCCTGAGGCACAGTTTCCTGAGCAGAGTCATTATTGGAGACGGGATCAGGCCCTAACAGCACGGCCCAGACCAGATCTGCGGCCACCCCGGGCTCCCATGGCGCACGGGTCAAGAGAGGGCCACCCTCCTTCACCACAGTCACCCTCTTCAACTTGACCCAAGGAGAGCTCCCCCACGATTCAGGTTTTCCACCTGAGAAACAGCCACGCCTTGCTTAGTGTGAGAACGAAGCGCCCGTCCGATGCAATCTGCCATCAGAACTCCAGCTGCATGTGTTTACTTTTTCAACATTTATTGTTGTGAAACACAGCAATCTTACGCTAAAATGGATGCAGAAGAGCAAAGTTCCCCAGAGAGCTAGGTCGAGCATGAAAGAGAAGACGTGGGGGAGGGGTTGAGCCCACAAAATATTGACATACTACAAAACCATAATAATAAAATCAGTATGGTACTGGCTCAAGAACAGAGGCCAACGAACGGGACTATTTATAAATGAGGACTTGAAATATGATTAACACAGCTTATAAATCATCGGCAATGATTATTTAGTAGATGGGATTGAGAAACTCCCCATATGGAGGACAGTAAAATCTGTAGCCCTACGTTATACAAAGGTGGACTCCAGATGAATTCAGGGATTAAATGAGAGGCAAAATTATAAGGTTAAAAAGAAAATGGAGCCGAATATTTTTAGGACTTAGAGGTGGAGAAAACTTTCTAAACAAGACCTAAACTTACAAAGCATGAGTGGAAAAAAAGGATGATTTTGATTATTTCGAAATTGAGGATTTCTTTTTAAGAAAGGATAGCCAAGATGAGGTTAAAAAAAAAATTGGAACACAATATTTGCAATGCCCCAAAGGGACCAAGAACCAATCTAGCATATGTGAAGGACACTTGTAAATTAACAGGAAAAGGATCATAAAATTCAACTGATACTAACTATGATATATAAAATAGATAAACAGCAAGTTTCTTCTGTAGAGCACAGGGAACTCTATTCAATATCTTGCAGTCACCTATAGTGAAAAAGAATATGAAAATGAATATATGGATGATGGAAGGAACATTATTCTGTACACCAGAAACTGACACAACATTGTAAACTGATTATACTTCAAAAAAAATATTCAGCAGAAATAGAGGCAAAGGATAAGACAGGCAACTCACAGAGGTAGAAACACAATACAAAGAGGTGTTAAGCTTATTAGTCATCAGAGAAATGCAAATCAAATCTGGTGAGATACAACTTTGTGCCTATTGGATTGGCAAAAATGGGAAAGGTGGATAACGCCAAGTGTTGCCAAGTACAATGCCAAGTGAGACGTGGGCAGTCATGATTCCTCAGAGATGTGGGAACTGAGTAAAGCCACCCCAGAGAACACGGCCATAGGCTTGAGTCTCCATGGACACCAGAATCATGAGCTCCATTGCTGGCATAGCCCAAGGAGTCCTCATCTGGGTCCATGAAAGAGACATTGAGAGGATGGCAAGGGTACTGAGGCTGCTGGGTAAGGGAGGCAACCAAGCGGTCCGCAGTTGAGGAAACAGGGAAGAAAAATACACTGGCCCACATAGTAGGGAATACTATTTATGTGGTAGCTAGAAGAAATTAGGCGGACATGCCAAACAGCAGTTCTTAAAAATGCACCACTGAGAGAAAAATAAGGAACGCAAGCAGGAGTGCTGGGTGGTCCAAGCGGCAATGAACACTCAACGTGGCGACTGGCCCAACAGAGTATTTGATACTCTCACCAGGTAGATGGGACATCGGAAGGGTCAGTCCACCCTGACAAAAGATTCAGGATGGAAGGGTAGCAGGTGGGATCTGGAACGATTCCCAGTTCAATCTGTGGTTTGTCGACCATCCACTTTTCCTTCTGTCTCTCTCTCTCTCACTTGATATTCCATAGGGAGACAAACTCTGAACACGAAGCGGGCCGTCTACCTGTTCCGATGCTAGTGGGGAGGTTCCTGTGTCGCCCCCGCCAGGTGCTAGGTTGGCCAAAGTGAGCTCTCAGCTACTTATTTAATGTGGGTTCCTGACTCATCACTGCCTCTCTTGACTTTCCGTACGCAGCCTGTGTTCCCTGGTCATGGATGGAGTCTGCTAAGAGTTCTTGCACTGCGGTGTGCTTCCCAGAGTACATGGAGTTGCTTTCACGTGGGACACAGAGAAACCAGCTGTGATTGGGTAAATGAGGCTGTCTTCTCTCTTCCTCTCACCAGGCATATATTCTTTAAGCACAGCCATTGTGTGAATGTGCGCTACCGAAATGCCGGGGACTGACAGCCCTAGAAACGAAGGAGGGAAACAGACAAGCTGGCCTGGCCTGCCTGCTCTGGGAAGCCTGGAAGGACAGAACCCATTCTGCAAGCAGGGGGCCGGGGAGTTTCCTCTCAGTGCAGGAGGCGGCAGGTTATTTACACTGTATTTGTGATCAGGGGTCACAGAGAGGGGCAAGGAGCTGAATTCCAAGAATGGAACAGGATCCAGCTCTCTCTGAAGGAAATTTAGGGCTTGGAAAACTCCCAAGGAGCAGTAATTCAACTGGACTAACCTGATGAACTGTTTTTAAATGAGTTTGGAGAAATATAGTCAAACATTGAACGGCTTCCTAGAACTGAAACAACAGGGCAAAGGTAACCTTTTATTAGACCTTAGCAGTGCACGCGGAGAACCAGGCAGCGTGGAGGGCTCAGCTCGACGTGGAAGACAGAGGGGAAGGCTTGGTTTTATTGCCCCCGTTAGGAAGTTGTCTAGCGCAAGTTGTCAAGCACGAATTTTCCACTTCCTGGTAATTATTTAATCGAACTTAAAATATCAGGCAGATGAAACCCACTGAGGGTACTGAACGCCTCGTCTGTGCCTGCTGATCTGCTGGGGCTTCCCCTATCTTATCTTCTGTTATCTTCTCACAGTCCTTCAAGGAAAAGATTATCAGGCTCCTTTCTTCAGAAGAGGAAAGGGAGTCTCTGGGAGGTTAAAGAAGTTCTCGAGGTCAGATGGCTTTTAAAAAGATGTGGATTGCAAACCAGACAGCTAGTTCCCAATGGAAACTTTCTTTAACCCAGACCCGTACTTCTAAGGGATGGCAGGCAGCCTAGGGCATCCCATGGCATCAGGGATGAAGGGATGAACTGTCCTCTCTCCAGCCATCTTCAAGGAAGGATGCTGGAGGAGGAGCTGTGTACTAAAATGGGGGCAGGGGAATGACCATACTAATAACAGTGAGCTTTTACTTAGTTCTTGTTATGCACCAAACACTGTGAAAATGGTCTGCGTGAGCCACAAGCCTAGGAGCTGGTTATCTTACTCTCTCAATGTTTCTGTTTGGGGAAATTGAGTTTCAAAGTTTAATGAATTGTCCAAACTCAAATACATAGGACTTCATGGAGTAGATCCTAAATATGACTGGCTCTCAAAACAGTGTTTTAAAAAACCAGAAATCAAGATTGCTTTCCTAGGATACGGCAGTGTACGGTGGTGAGAGCAACAGCAGTGGTGGTGGTGGTGGCGGTGGTGGCGGTGGTGGAGTTATGGTGGCTGTAGAAGTGGTGGTAGTGATGTTCTTGGTCGTGGTGATGGAGGTGGTGGAAGTGGTGGCAGTCGTGGCAGGGGTGTGATGATGTTCATGGTGATGGTAGTGTAGGTGAGGGTGCTGATCGTGGTGATACTGGTGGTGGTGGTGGTTGTAGAGGTGGCGGTAGTGGTGACTACGAGAGCAGTGACAGTCATGGGGGTGACAGTGGTGATAGTAGTGGTGATGGCAGGCGTGGTGGTGGTGACGACAGGAGTTAATGATGGTTGTGACAGGACTGATGATGGAGGAGTTGGTGGGAGTCACGATGTTGGCAGTAGTGGGAACAATGACTGTGACAGTACTGATGATGGAAGCAGCGGTCATCCTGTTGGTGGTGATGGAGGGGATGGTGGTGGCGGTGGTGCGGATGGTGGTAGGGGTAATGGTGATAGGGGTAATGGTGCTAGAGGTGACAGTGGGAGTGATGATGGTGATGAAAGTACTGATGGTGGGGGTGGTGGTCATCTTGCTGGTGGTCGAGATGGTGAAGGAGGTGGTGATCCTCGATGGCGGCCACAGCGGCAGCAGCAGTTGTGGTGGTGGTAGTCATAGTACCAGCGGCAGTGGAGGCTGGAACTGGTGGTAGCTATGAAGGTGTTGGTGGTGGTTGTTACTAGACCTCCTCTGGCGGGATTTCTGAGAGAAAGAGTCTTCCGTTTCCTCTGTGCCTGAAAGTGTTGATTAGCTTTTCTCCATGGGTTGCCCTTGAATTCCTCCACCTCCGTTCACTTACATGCTGTTGACAAGGCTGCAGCTGTCCAGGACCAGCTGGGGAGAGACCGACCCTGTGACCATTTCCCTGAAGACGGCCTTTGGCCACTCTGCACTGGAACACATGACCCCCTGCCATCTCCTGGCACATTAACCAGGTGACTGCTTGCCAGGGCCCAGCCCAGTCCAAAGGGATTTGGGATTCAGTGTCCCAAACAAGGCACTGATTAGCTGGCAATCAGGCAGCGATTAGCAGGTCGGGTCACCTGCAGTTCAGTGCCCATTGTTCCCTGCAAAGTCCTGGGATGTTTGCCACACGGCCAGAGAGTCTGAATGTCTGAGGCTCCTGATGCCTGCAGCTCTGCTGCGGAGAGCAGTGATCAGGGAAAAATCCTCTGTTCCTCTGAGCCCATCCCTGCCGAGGAGGCAGTGCGGTGAACACCCTCTGTCTGTTCACACACACAAAGGCTTGGAGAATGGCTTACTTAGGAGGGAAGTGAGGCCCCAACGATACGTAGAAGAACTAGAAGCAATTCAACCCAATCCTCTTCCTGCACAACATTAAGGACGCGAGCCGTGAAATCGGACAGACCTGGATCCAGACTGGGATTCTGCTGTGGTCTTGATATGTGACCTTGGACAAGATATCTAACCTTGGAGCTTGGTGACATTGGTTTTTAAGAAGGTTAATAATAATACTTGTTTATTAGGATTGTTTGAGGTTTAAATTTTTTACAAAAGAATGTAAAACAGTTAATACAGTCTTTAGAATAGAGAAAGCGCCCAATAAACGCAATCATCGTTACCATCCGTTGTCACAGGAATATCACCATTATTTGCAATGCTTTGTTTGAAAAAGATCCCAGTGACATCCCTTCTAAGATAAGAGCAGTCCCTCCCCTGCGGGCCATCAAGGGGATGAGGCGAGATGATTCTTACGAAGTGTTCAACCTGGAGCCTCGAACATTGTTAGTGCTCAAGGCATGAGAGTAATGAAGAAAACTGTTATTATGATCTGCTAAAGATGGATGCAAAAGGCTGTTCTGGCCACAGACTTTACTCTGTTGCAGTGGATAATGCAATGAAAATTTAGACAGAGCGTGATTCTGAATGGAAAGGGGGGTAATGAAGTGATTCACTCACGGTCCATTCGTAGCGTGGTGACCCATCCAGCTTGATAGTCCCTGTGCCTTCAGATCGCCTGGAGGTCTTGTTAATACTCAGATCCTGATTTGCTCAGTCTGGGGTGAGGCTCAAGAATCTGCATTTCTAATGAATTCTCAGGTGATTCCAGGGCTGCAGTTCACAGACCCCACTTTGAGCAACCAGGATATATGCTTTTGTAATAATAATAATAAAAAAAGTATGGTACGTGTATTTCTTTACAAGCAAAGAAAAAATCCTTAGGCTATACTCAAAAAACCGTCACTTCTGAACAAGGGTCTGGGAGTTTGTTTTTTTTTTCCTCTTTCCCTTACGTGTTCTATTTTTCTCAAAGATTTAATAATGAGCATGGAAAGAAAATATCAAAGCATGCCCTAAATTTTATCACGATAGAAAGCTCCCCCCTTCTCTCAGTCTTGTCCCGGGGCCCGGCTTCCCAGCACACTACCTTGCCAGGGCTGCATGCCTGATGCCCCGATCTTCTCCTGCGGCCACACTGAGCCTTTGCAGCACTGTAACCACCAGGAAATCCCATTAGCACACGCTCATTCCGCCGGCTGTGGCTCTCCCAGGAACAGGTGGGCCCCACTCAAGTCCGCCAGCTGGCTGGGGATCAGGGCTCGGAGGCACACAAGCCAGCCAGGTGCGGGGTGGACGGCTATGAACTTAGTGGAGCCCAGAGGGTTCTGAAGGTGGATTCTGGCTGCACGCGGAGAAGGCGTTGCCCCAAATGTGGCCCGGTACCCTCTGGACAGGGAAAGTGCTCAAGAAAGTCCACCCGCTGGCCCTTCCTCTAAGGGATGGGCTGAGGAAAAGACCCCAGGGATCTAAGGGTGGGTGGGCAGAGGATCTCTTCTTCCTTCTGAGGCCCCTCAAGAGAGAATGGGGTACGTGAGCCCAGTATCCCATCCTCATCCTCGCCCCTGCCGCTGAGAGGCCGGCAGACATCTGAACAAGCAGAGGGAGAACTGGATAGACCTGGGTTGAGTTCCAACCTTGTCACTTGATACCTAAACTGCCTTAGACTCACACAGAGGCTCTGTGTCCTCCCATGGAAAATGGGACTAGCATGGCCGTGGTACCTTCAGGCTCAAGAATCGAGGAGCTAAAGGACTGTAGTCTCTGCTCGGGCACAGAGCAGGCGTGCCAACGCCAATACTGAGAATGGTCATGAGTTTTGGTTATTGCCCCCTTCCCCTCAGTGTACCCCGCACATGCCTAGAAGGACCCTCCACCAACCTCTGTGAAGTCCCCTGTGCTGGCCCTCAACCTCCCTCCAGGTGTCAGAGAGCTGGGAAATTACCTGGCATGGATTTGACAGTCATGCATGATTTTGAGCTTCTTTTCCCTTTTGTTCTTTTCTCATTTATAGACCCCACTGAATTAGTATTACAGAGGGTTTGCAATCACCGACAGTAAAATGCAGTGGCAAGTGTTAACGCAAAAGGGTCATCCTGATAACCCAGAATACATTTGATCAGCTTTACTTCAGGTGATGTTTGAAACACAAATGCGATATTCAAAAATTCTAGTAGAGGAGGTGGTCTCCCTGCCCCGACACTGGCGCCCGGCAGAGGCACCTTCCCCCTCCACGGCTCGGGGAGGTGGGTGCTGTTACTTCCATCTCCTATGAGGATATGGAGGCTCAGGGGGGTTCAGCCACTTTCCTGGGCTCATCCCTCCCGCCTTGCAAGGGGCACAGTGAGACTTGGACCCAAGACAGCGTGCCTCTATATTCAGTCTTTTGATCGGACTGGACTAATCTTTGAGCGTCGTTGAATGGTTGATGCTACCTGGTACATACTAGTGATGCGGGGTGGAGGGGCAGATGTTGAGGAAGAGACAGAAAGTGAAAAAGGAACCATGCATGCTTGGCCAGAGATGGCGAGGTGGATCCAGTCCACTGTGGTCGGGGGGCAGTCGTGGTGCGATCAAAAGCAGTGGGGCATCTAGAGCTGTATGGAAGCCAGGAGCCCCACAGACATGATGACCCTCCCAGGTGCTGTCCAGACACACCTCCAGGTAGGGCCACTCTGGGCATCTCTGCATCTGGCTTAGTAGGAATTAAGCCATGCAAAGAAAGTTCTGGGTTGCTCCTAATCACCTGATCCACGCTCCCAGTTCCAGGCATCTGCTGTTTCCTGACTTGAATCTGAAGCTGGTTCTTTCCCAGAACCTTCTGTCTTGAGAGAGTTATGGGAATGGTGACCCCGAGTTCACATCCACATTTGGTTGGGAGAGCACAAAGCCAGGGCTCTCTCTGCCTCCAGGAATGGAACGAGGCCACGGAGGAAGTGGTGTCAACTAAACTTCTGATTGTAGATGCCACGGGAACATGCTGCTCATCCCACCAACTTCAAGTGTTGGGAATTTTGGAAACTAACAAATTGATGTGACTAACAGGCAGATATAATCAACTCACTCCTTTTGATCCAACAGGCTAATATCGCTCAACCCAACTTTTGCATGGCTTGCATTTCCTGAAAACACAAATTTATCTGCTACTAAAATTCCCCTTCCTGGGCAAAGTTAACATTCTGGTATCTGGGGACAGCAAACTGAGTCATGTGAAATTACAGGAATCATACCTACACACACACGCGCGCGCGCGCGCGCGCACACACACACACCAGGTAAAGCCATAACAAAAGTCCTTTTTGCTTTCCATATATCTCAGGGACAATGAAGCCATTCAATCAGCACCCAGAATGATAATTATCTTTTTGGACACATGATCTCATATTCCCAATCTATTAAGCACACAAAATCTGAAAATGAGTGGTATTAGCGAGTCTACTGAAATGGATACAAGGAACTGAAACAAAATCAAGCCAGCTTTACTTCTGTAATCCCCGAAGGAGTAAGTGCTAAGAGGATGGTGACTTAGGACACTTAGGGGAAAAAAAAAAACACAGAAAAATAAAATACTGGATGCACTGCTTCAGGTCACTTCAGTATGGGTGTGGGTGGGGGTGGGGGTTGACTCAGGTGTGGGTAACAAATGTGATCATCTGTGATTTTATGTGAAATGATGGATCCGTGATCGCCCTTCAGTTTTTACTGTTTTGGGTTTTTTGTTTGTTTGTTTGTTTGGTTAGTTTCCTAGATAGCCAGTGACATTCTGCTACTGGAGCCAATCCACAGAAGGGTTAGATGCAGAAATGACTGCTTCCAGAATTTTCACCTTCATCCTCAGGCCAACCTCATCGAGATTCTTAAACCCTCCTTTCTCGAGATGTGGACGCAAATGCATCAAGCTGGGTGTGTCAGAAGGTGTGTGGCCATGCCGTGTTGCTCTCACAAACCTTCACTGATACAGACCCACCCGTGATTCAGGAGTGCGTGCAGGCTACCTGGCATCTCTCTGATTTAGGGTCAGCCGCCTGCCTTTCTGGAACTCTTTCTGCACAGAAAGGGAGCCATGTTACCTGCACTTAATCTGAATCTTACTTTCTGTGCCCTGGGCCCCACCTATCTGTGGTTCCAAAGTTGCTGGTATTGTTTCTCTTGCAAGAAGTGGATTGTCAGGCAAATGGAAACTGTGGGCAGGCCCCGGAAGTTCTCAGGTGGGAGTGCTGAACCAGTGTCTCCGTGGCCCGTCTCTTCACCCCTTTTAGGCCCCCTACCCCAGCCACCTGGAGACCCGCATTAAAAATGCTTCAGAGCAGGAAGCCTGGTTGATAGGTTAATCAATCAACCAACAGGTATTTATTGAGAGCACCTAATTTTTCCTCAGCAAATGCTGACTGGAGCTGATGGTGCAGTGACAGATAATGGAGGACTCTTCAAAGTCAGACAGAGGACTTGAAACTGATACCCAGCTCACCAGGTACTCACCCACAGGTAGTTACTGAATATCCACGTGTGAACTGAGCTGTGTTCTGGGAAATGGCGGTGAAGGAGACAGACTAGACCCTTACCCCTTGGAGTTTATAGTCTATCAGGGTCACTTTTTTTTATTTTAAAGAACTTAAAATAAATATAATCTGTATTGTAATTGGAAAACAGGCTGCTCAGGTAGCTTATGGTGGTCAAAGAAACGAGGAAAGGTAAAGTTGTTTTACGTTTTGAGACCTGGAAGGACTTAACCAAGTGGCACCTGGGAATCCGACAGGGGCGGGGGCAGCCGAGATTGACTGAAGGGCGTGCCGGGCTGAATGACATCCTACCACAACTCATGTCTACCCAGAACCGCAGAACGTGGCATCATTTGGAAATAGGGTCTTTGCAGATGTAATTAGTTCAAATGAGGTTATACTGTTTCAGGGGAGGCCCTCAATCCAAGGATGGGGGTCCTTACAAGTTGGCCTTGGGAAGGTACAGGTGCCCAGAAGGAAGGACGGCATGTGAAGATGGAGGCACAGACTGGAGTGAAGCAAGTGAAACTCAAGGAACACCAAGCGTGACTGGCCGTCACCAGAAGCTTGAAGAGGAGCCTGGAACAGTCTCCCCCAGAGCCTTCAGAAGGAGCACGGCCCTGCCGACACCTTGGCTTCAGACTCCCAGTCCCCAGAACTGAGACAGAATAGATTTCTACTGTCTGAAGCCATCCAGGGTGTGGTAATTTGTTCCAGCAGTCTCAGGAAACACAAGATGACTGGCTAGAGTCCAGGAGACTACCAGACTCAAGGATGTCTCAGTCCTGTCTCAGGGGGTCGAGGGCTCAGGTGAGAAAGGAAGCCAAGTTTAATTTTGTGTGGCTGCAAGGTGGTGGCGGAAGACCCTAGGAGAGCAAACAGGATGTGTCTCCCCATGCTTGTCTGATGATCAACAGGCAACGTCAGGAGCATGAACAGACAGTTAGTGGGCTTCTGAAGGCACAGCTCCATTTATGGGCCAACACGAGAGAGCAGCAGTGAGCTCGAGGTGATGGGGTTGCTGACAATATCCCACCCACTCAACGGACACTGCTGGAGCCCTTGCTTCTTTCCTGCCCCCCGAAGACAGAGCGCTAATCAGCTTCAAAATGGGAGAATTTGAAACTGAGGGGATACGGGCCATAAAGGAAGTAGGTTGAAGGGATGGAAACAGGGCAGAGGAGAGAAAATCAATTGTCCCTGTCGAAGGGCAGTCAGAGTTTCATCACAGAGAAGATGGCATCTCAGTGGGTCGATCAGGCTGGGCCAGCAGGTGAGGGCAGAGGGAAGAGGAAAGAACCAGAACCTGCTGCTGCATCCAAAACTCCTTGAGCAGAAGCCGCGCCAGACTGCTGCCTCGTGCGGCCCCCAGGGCAGGTGGAGGCCGCGGAGTGTGTGCACGGACGCCCGAACTGGTGAAGTGACCCAGAAACCAGGGGAGGGGAGCGCCTGGTGAGGAAGAGAGGACGGCGCACACTGCTGACAGCCAGACAGAGGCCGAGGCGGGCACAGACGGATGTAAAGCAATGAGCAGGGTAACAGAAGCTGGGAGAGACCCGAGCTTTGGATCCTAGGGGTTAACAAGAAAAGAATGATTCATGAGGAATTAAGACGGTGGATGAAGGTTCAAGTCACTTGGCAGAACAAAAAAAAATTCAAGAAGTGTTCAATAAAGAGCATTTGAGGGAAAGGCTGTGTTTGAAGGTAGAGAAGAAGGAAATCTGAAGATGCTGGAGACACACTTAGTTCCTCAGGAGCCAGGGGTGATAGATAAATGAATCAATCAACACTGAATGAGCACCTACTGTATGGTGGGCCCTGTATGAGCCATTTTCAAATACATTTTCTCTGCATCTGAAACTGAGACTTCACGTAAAGTGTTGGCTTTAGAAAGAAGAAACAGGTTTTCTTCTGATGATGGGGAGTGGGGTAGAGAGATGAATTTTTAAGGAAATAGGTTGAAAGTGGTCTTCCCTCATTCATCAGATATCCACTGGGTATTTCCCCTCTGCTGGACACTCTGCCCAGGGCCTCAGATACATTACCCAATGGGGCTCTTACACAAATTCTGGAATGTTCTATCATGATTCTCATCTTGGTGATGGGGAAACCGAAGCTCTCTGAAACCCTTGCCAGATTATTTCAACGTACGGGCAGTTACGAGTGAAACTAGGATCCAAAAACCAAGTGTGTCTGGACAAACAGCAAACTATTTCTTCATCTGTGAAACCACCTCTCAGGGTTATGGTGAGGCTGCACCATGGAAAAAGGGCTTGAGAAATGGAAGTTCTGGTTTTCACTCTGACTTTCCTTCTTTAGAATGAGGTCCTCGGGTCCTCACTAGCCCCTCACTCCTCTGCAATATTCTCTATAGTTTTTGGGAGCTGGAGACTTCTTGGAGCCCCCAGAAAGGCGCCCAGGGCATCACAAAATGAAATCCAGCTGCTGCCTCGGGCCCCAGATGTCTGCTCCTTGCTCCCGGAAAAGAAGCACGTTTATGGAGGCAAACTAAATACAGAACAAGACCTAAAAGCAAACGATGTCTCCAAAAAGGATAATGCAAACCAAGACAATAGTTTCACAGATCAATAGGAAACCTTTAAAGGCCACTGATGAGCTAGACTGCAGGGACGCTCCTGTTCTGTAAAAGGAAAATAAAATGGATCAATAAGAGACGAAAACTGATATTAAATGGCTGAGATTTACTCCCGGCTCCCAGGCGTTCTTCCCAAGCTGGTTCTCTGGTCAGACTGTTCCCTCCTGTCCTTCCCTCTGTGATGCAACCCTAAGGCCCTGGAATAAGACAAGGGGGCTTGCCAACAGCCCCCAGAAGATGGCGGCAAAACAGCCACAGATCAGGCCTGGCTCACTGCTCTGGTCACTGGTTACCACAGTGATGGGCAATCTGCCTGAATGCACTGAACTGGGTTGAAGGGGAAAATGTGTTTTCTTAGACTCAGTCCTTCACCCCCTCCCTCCAATCCCCATGTGTTCAGGGTTTCAGCAGTGTGGTACATTTTAAAGGGCTTTCTGGATTTATCTACCAATGATACGATCTTGGGCAAGTTTTTAACCTCTCTTAGTCTCAGCTTCCTTATCGATAAATATGGTAGTGTTACTGTGATAAAACAGGATACATGATCCTTGTCACCTTCCACATCACCACGACTGCCAGCACCATCACCAACTTGACGATGTTGATGTAGCTGAATGCCCACGTGGCTTTGTGGAAGGAGGCTGGAGGGTCAGACAGACCATGACTGATGAGTGGGTGGTCTTGAGCAAGCTGTGAATCTTCTCTGATCTTCGTGTAGTCCGTCATGGACCCAGGACAACAGCGTCTTTTCTGGTCATTATGAGGACTGGAGGAGGCAGGCAGAGTGCTTAGCACGTGCTAGACGTACAGTGAGTGGTCAGTAAGGGTCCTTCCTTGTCCATCGTGACTCCAGTCCATGACTGGTTCCACAGCACAGAGGTTTATGCTGAAATCTCAGTGAGTCCAGACTGACAACTCAGAGTCCAGCTCAAGAGGAAGACAGAGGGTCCACTTGGGGGAGGGAGAAGGGGTGGAAAGCTTCATGGACTGATTGAACACAGGACTGAAAGAGGTCCAGGCAGGCTCCACACCCCTGGAAAGGAAGCATCCCACCACTCTTACCCTCCTCCTTGCTCCTCTTTTTCCTGCCCTACCACGGAGTCCACACCTTCAGTCCAAGCTGATTGGGCGCCTGTGGGCAGTGCAAAGGGATGAAGAGCTTTTCTTCTTGGACCTGTGAGCATCTTCTCCTAGCAGTTGGGAGCTTCCTGTCTCCCTCCCCTGCCAGTGCCCTCCACCCCCACTTCGCTGAGAGGGTTCTGGGTTCCATTCATGGTCTAGGATAGCAGGGTCTGTGGGGGATCACGATGGCCACCCTTCTGCCATTAGTCCTGATTCACTCAGCCTGGTCCCTGCTGTACACCTGGCACTGTGTGGGGCAGCAGGAACCACAAGATACACAAAACACCGTCTTTACACTGAGGCCATCCTATACTAGTCAGTATTCGTAGATGTCACACACTGCTCCCCACCAACACCGCTCTGTCTTAAAGAGAAACTTCTGAGAATTTAGGATTCTATCCTGTGTGTTTTGAATAGCTCCTTAACGCCTCTTTTTGCATAACACACCATCCCCCAAAGCCACCCTGCATCCTTCACACCCTCCCCCTTTTTCCATCACCGTGTTGAGTGTTTTCCCTTCCCCCTCCTCCCTCCTGGCTTCTGGTTCTGCCACATCCACCTCCTGCTCCACTTGGATACTTTCCCTTCATTCTGTCTCTGTTGCTTGTTGGCCAACTGTCCCCAGTGGAGGGTGGGAACATTGTCTTTCTATGTCTCTAGTTCTCTCTACTCTGGATAAGTGAATATGTAAGAGTCTGGGTGTCCAACTCTGCCCTCCCAGAAGGGATCCTTATGAGCCTGACAGCCTTTTGTCCTTGTTGTGTGTGGCCCACAGTGCGTCTGGGGGAGGCATGTGCAGATTGTCCAAAGAGAAAAATTGGCAAGCCAACCCTTTCCCTTCTCCTATTGGACTAACACGGGATTCTTCCCCTCTAGTATTTCTTCTGCCAGCCCGTTGTTCTTAACACACACACTGCCTGGTTCCTCGGAGCGCTTTCATGTCATTTTGGATTCCGTCTTGGCAACTGTGTCTTTAGTTAAGACCTTCTTTTTTGAACATAAAGGAAACCTCTGCATGTCACTCAATTCCTTCCTCTTCTACCTCTTTTTCACACACCGTGATTCCTTGGACGGAGGACAGGGACTGACAGTCACTGAACGCCTCTACGAGCTGTCGTTAGACAACACATGCATGGACGTGTCTCACGTAGAAGGGATTAGCGGCTCTTTAACAGCGAGGAAGCTGAGGCTCAGAAAGCTGCAGCCATGTGCTGCCGATCACACAAAGTTACGTGACAGGTCCCCAAGGCTCCACGCTATCTGTCCTTTGAAATACCCACACATGGATGACATATGGAAACACACGCGAACCCCAGTCGGTCGGGTCCGTGTGACATTCATTACGAAAATGTTTGTTTGATTATCTCTCATTCCTGAGGCCCACTGAGGGGCTTTGTGCTGGCTTTAGGATGACTGTCTTCCAAGCGATTCTGTGCTCAAAGTTGTCTAATGAAGAGGACATACATTTGAGTAACTCGAGGGCAGGCAGAAGAGCCAGAACACCTGAGTTCCAGTCTCAGCTCTTCCTAGCCAGGTGACCTCAGGTGATGGGGCTAGTGGAACTGCCCTCCTCACAGGGGTTGCGAGGGGTCCTTTGCCTCCCGACTTTCTCCTAGGGTGAGGAGCACATGGGTCAGTATGCGTAACCATGCAGACTCTGGCTTGGCACGTGTAGTGGTGCATGAACGTACGCTGACGGTTTCATTATCTGACATCCACTTGGACCGACCACTTGTTATCTGTGAGACTCTTGGATAAATCACTTGACATCACCAAACATCATTTTTCTTGTTAATAAAGCCGAGGTAATACTCCCCGTGTTGAAACTTTGCTCTGAGCGTCTGATGAGCTGAGCCATGTAGAGCTGCCGACTCCGCCCTCGGTCGTAGCTGTTGAGTCCTCTTACTTTCTGTTCGAGACAGCTCAAAGCCCTGTGTACTGAGGATCAATGGCAGAAACTAGAAGGAAACGAGGAGACAGACAAACTTTGGAGCTGCATCTGGCTAAGGATCAGCTTTGTGGGGGCAGCCAAGGAACCTCCCGTTCTCCCTTCCGCCAGGGGTGGTCTGGCTCGGGTAACCCGCCGGAGTCCACCCCACCCCTTTCCCAGGTGGTCCCCCAGACTTGGTGAGTGGCCCTGCAGACGCAGCTTCTTTAAGGGTGACGGTTGTGATGTGAAAGGCGATTGGTGTCTGCGGTGGGCTTTCTCTGAGTCACTGCAGAGCCCAGGGGTGGCTGGAAGGAAACACCCCTGATCAATACCACATTGCCAGCTTTCAAGAGAGTCTTTAATAGCCCGATGCGCTTTGGGAAGGCAGCGCTTCTGGAGACAAAGAAATGTGAGGAGGCCACCCTTTGAGTTTGGACTTAAGGACACCCTAGATCCATGGGAGGGTTCAACTCCTTCCAGAAACTACACGCAGTTGCCCCGACATGAGACGGACCCCGCCCCGTACTGCCTGCAGGCTGTGTCTCCCTGTTCTTCTTTGTGGTCAGACTTTCTCTGGGACATCGTGAACTCGGGCCCTGCATCTTTCGCCAGATTCTACTCTTCTCAAACCTCACAATCATCACATTCTGACAACAGGATCAGTCGAATGCCGACTGGTCTCACTCATTGCTGCCTCTCCAGCCCAAACCAGCTCTCTGGAGAGAAAGCCCAACCACAGCAATCACCAGGCCTCCTGGCAGCCGAGGAGGTGTTCACAGTGTGGTGTGAAACGCGTCCTTCCCAACCAGGCTCCTGACCTGGCTTCCCAGTTCCCTCTGACCTGCCCTGCCAGGCCCGGCGTCACGATGGCCCTGAGCATCTTACGAGGCCCAACTTGTCCTCATCCTCCCTCCTCCCCTCTAGTTCACTCTAATTCTAATTCTAATCCGAATCCTACCCCTAATCCTAATTCTAACTCCTTCATTTTTCCCTTTGGTCATATGTTTCCAAAACATGCCAAGATTTTTTTGCCAAGACTCACGGCCTCCCTCTGTGACGTCCCCACAGCTGGGACCATTCTCCCCGGTCCGCTCGCAGGCTGCTTACATGTTACAGCTCACATCCCGGCTCACGTGTGTCCCTCTCAGAGCCCCCTCCCCCCCGCCAACCGAGACGAGCTTAGCTAAGGCACTGCTGTTCCACCTGCCTTCCTTCTCTACCATTTCCCACTACGTCTTTCCATAATCTGACGTTATGAATGACTTGGCTTATGGACTGGCTTTAGTATATCTCCTCCATGGGACTGAAGGCTCCCTGGTGACTTGGATCTTGTTCACCACTTGTCCCCCAGACGGCGCTTAGCCCCCAGCAGGCCCAGGATAAACGTGCGCTGGAAGGAGGAGTGAGTGAGCCCTGCGTGGCCGATCACTTGGGAGGCTGGGCATTCTCTGCCATGTTCACGTGGGGCTCAGGGTGAGTGTGTCTACCCACGTAGGTGTGCATGGGAACCGGGGAAGAAGCTTCTGGAGCTTGGACTGCTCCCTGCTAGAGCCCTTCAGCGGCTCCCCCGCGCCCCCAGACTGAGCCCTAACTCCTCTGAATTTACAGGCCCCCCAGGCACGGACTCCGTTTTCTCCCTCCATCCTCCTCTCTCCGTCCACACCCTCCAGGCTCGGCCCTTTCGGATCTGCATTCCATTTCCCATGTTCCCCACCTTGCCGACCCCAGGGTCATGTTGTGGGACCCTGCCCCCTCAGAGAACCTTCTCTGGACCCTGATTTCATCTCTGTGGGTGTGCTGTGTGCCCTCTCCTGTGCTTCCTGCACTTTCCCCTAAAACCAGAGTCTCCAAAGCGGGGCAACGCAAGGCCTTCTTTTGGGCACTTGGGGGACAGATTAGCAGGTTAGTTTTTAAAATTCTTATCTTTGTGTGCTTTATGATGTGCATAAAATATTTGCATACCAGTGCAAATATGTTAATCTAAAAAGAGGAAATATAAATGTACGTAGGGGAGTAGAGTCAAGAAATTTGTAATAAGGGTGCATGGTCAAAAAAGGATGGAGACTCTTACACTACATTGTATTTGCTGCTTTGTGTCTGTCTCTTCCAAGACCTCCTTTACAGGAACTCAGGAGGGAAGGAAAATGGTACTGAGTGGTGTTACCCAAAGGTTTTAGATGGTGCTTTAAAGGGCACTTAGAAACACTGACTCCTGTTGAGAACTTATTGCCCTGACCAATTCTCTTTTGTTCTTCCTTTTTCACTCAGCCAGCAGTCTCTGCTGGGTGTCAGGATATTTCTAACACCTCTGGGTAGCACTGGCTAGCTTCCTTTTCTAACAGAGAGATCAGGCTTCAGGTTTGAGACCTTGGGAAGGGCCTCTTATCCAGCCAGACTCCAACATCTGGGCTTTTTTTTTTTTTTTCATTTCTCCTTTCTATTTGTGACCAGTCATGTTGATTTTCCTCCACTAAGTGTGCAAAATTTATTAAAACAGATTTGTCTAAAGAGTGAGTACATTTCTAAAATAGTAAGTGAATGATAACATATGTACAATTGGATACAGCAACTCATTTACTTTTGGGAAACACTAGGGTTGCCTAATCCATGTGAACTATGAAATATGAAGACTTTGCTAGATTTCTAGCTCTGGCAGTGACTAAATGTGTAGTCACTGGTAACTTATTCTCTGAACCTGACTGTAATGAGGGCCTCAAATACTTACCTCTCAGCGTTTCTTTTGAAGAGTACTATTAGTGTATTTGAAGACATTTCCCAGTGCCTATCCCCGATTGGCAATAGATACGTGTTTGTGCAATGAATGGAGGGCGAGTACGAATGAAATAGACCTGGATCAATGAGTCAGTGAGCCCAGATCCTCCCTGAAAGTCCCATCCCTCTTTGCTGGGATGAGTCAGGCTCTGGAGGGTCCCATTCTCTCCACCACGAGGGTCCCATTCTCTCCACCATGAGGGTCCCATTTCATACCCAGCTGACCATTACCTAGGAGACTTGGGAAAGTTAACGAACCCTGCCTAGTCCCTTAACTCCCTCCTTTGGAGTGATTATCTGTGAGAGGGGAACGGAGCGTGAGTGGGACCTGGACTTGTTTGTGGCTGCGCTTGGACCTTGCTAGCACTTTGCAGGGCACAAGAGGTCCCTAAACAGTGCTCTGCCCAGGCAGTTGATGAGCGCCCCATACAAAGAGGCGTCCAAGACCAAAGGCCAAGACCACCTGATCCGGGTCCTGTCTCACCTTTTCTCTAAGAAACGTCAGGTTCGTCATCCTGAAAACAGACACTTCACAGACATCATGACCAAGTCTTGGCTGTTTCTGGGACCCACATGTAGGCTATGCAGACCTGACTCTAAAGGCCAACATTCAGTCATATCCTGATCCAACACTTGCAAACACAGTTGCTCCATTTACATTTCAAAATGAAAGCTATGTTTTTCAAGAAGTCAAATCACCCAAAACATTTAGTGACAAACAAATAAATGAACCCCATCCTCTCCACATGTTTTCTCATTTTTCAGTCGTTTGGCCCAATCTTCTGCACATGGTTGGGTCACAGGAGGGTGGAAGTGGAAGCTTCCAGACTTCTTCAGGACCAGTTTCACTTCTGTTGAATTCTGTTGGTCAACACGAGTCAGAAGGACGGCTGAGATTCTGGGGAAGGAGTCCCGTCCACTGGCGGCATGTGTGCACAGGAAGGGGACGAAGTGTTGGGGCCGGCTGAGGCAGACAATCTGATGCACACATGTGTGCATACACACACGATCCAATTCACGAATTGTAGGACTGACCTCTGCTAACCTGAGGCTCAAGAGGCGGGTCAGTCATCTCTGATTTCTGCCATGGGAAGTCCATGGAGTCTCCGTTGGATCCCCAAGGATGAAGACCTCAGGTCCTTCTATTTTGCTTTTGTTTTCATTTCCATTGGAGGACAATGAGAGAGAAAAGGGCTGGGGGTCAAATATACTGACACGCTTTTGTGGGACCCAGAGGAAGGCCTCTCTGTGTCTTCGTGTGTACGTGTGCGTGTGAATGTGCATGCATGAAAGTGTCCGGCAGGGGGTTGAAGGTTATTTTAGACTTTAAAGTGATATTTTGAGCTGTCCTGTGATGACCTGCTCTCAGTCCAGCTTTTCTTGCCACTCAACCTTTGCCCAGACCATCCCTCATACATGATTGACCTGCCTTGTGCACAAGACCACATCTTTTCTCTTCTCTAATTAGCAGATCAAGGTCTACCTACTTCATGCCCCTCAAAATGATGCTCCTGATGAAAACAAGTCTAACAGTCTTGATTCTTTATTCTGAGAGACATCAGGAGATGGACAGGACTTGGCTGGATGGTAGGGTGGACAAGGAAAGGGGAGGAAACAGACTATGTTAAGTCAGATATAGAAAAGGGAATGGCTGCACAGTGATCTGGCAGGATTTCTTTTCTGGTTTCACCTCATGGAGAGACTTCCACAGGGTTTTGGGGTGAGAAGAGGTGGACCTTATAAGGAAAAAGGATATGCAAACATATGCTCTATCTGTGGAGGATAAATGTTGAGACAGTATTTTGGAATATGGGAACAACAAAAAGGAAATGTTTACATTCAGAGATTTATATTTGGTTTCACTTGTTTTTGGCAAGAAGATAAGAACGAAAATGATTGTATAGATTTCAGTGTCCTTAGCAATGATTTTCCCTCATTCCCATCCCAAGGCTGCTGCATCTGTCGGAATGTGGCCAACTCAATTTAACAGAAGGGAAAGAATGTTATGTTTAAGTCCATACATGCAAAGCTTCATTCATCAAATACAAACAGAGCCATCACTTTTAAAACATTGTACATCTATGCTCACAGAAATCAGTATCAACTCCTCCAAAGCAGAAATAATTATCATGAAGGGAAAAGCCTCCCTTCAAAAATAAACTCTGATCAGTGAAACCTAAAGTTGTTTCTGTGAAAATATCAGCAAAATTTACACAGTTTTAGCTTGACTAACCAAGAAAAAAGAGAGAAGACTCAAATGACTAAAATCAGAAACAAAAGCACTACCAACTTTACAGAAATAAAAAGGATAGTATGAAAACACTATGAACAGTTGTATGTCAATAAATCCCAGAAGAAATGGACACATTTCTGGAAACACACAAACTACCAAGACTCAGGAAAAAAAAAGAGAACGATATTAAGTCAGTAATTAAACAAAATAAACTTCCAACAAAGAAAACATGGGACCATGGGGCTTCCCTAGTGAATTCTTCCAAATGATTAAAGAAGAATTAACACCAACTCTTCTCAAAATCTTCCACAAAGTACAAAAGGAGGGAACACTTTCTATCTCATTCTGTGTGACAAATATTATTGTGATACTAAAGCTAGGCCAAAAAATCACAAGGGGGAAAAAAAAAAACCTATCAACCAGTATCACTTGTGAATATAGATGTGAAAATTCTCAACAAAACACTAACAAACTGAATCCAGCAGCATAATTAAAGGATTACACATCAAGATCAAGTGGTATTTATCCTAGGAATGCAAGGCTGGTCAAAGTAAATCAGTGTAATATACCATCTTGATAGAATAAAGGGATGAAAGCCACATGATCATATTAATAGATGTGGAAAGGGAAGATAAAATCCATATCTTTCATGATAAAAACACCCAACAAACTAGGAATAGAAATGAACTTCCTCAACCTGATAAAGAGTACAAAAAAACCCCACAGCTAACAACATACTTCATGGTGAAAGACTGGACACTTTCTTTCTAAGATCAGGAACAAGAAAAATATGTCTATTCTCACCACTCCTATTCCATATTGTACTGGAAGTTCTAGCCAGAGCAATTAGATAAGAAAAATAAAGAAGAGAAAAGAAGAAATAGACAAACAAACAAATACTTAAATAAAGGGCATCCAGATTGAAACAAAGGAGTAAAACTATCTCTATTTACAGATGACATATACAGAGAAAATCTTGAAGAACATCCCAAAATACTATTATCGCTAACAAACAAGTTCAGCAAAGTTGCAGATGTAGGACCAATATACAAAACTCAGCTGCTTTCCTATACACTAGCAATGGAAAATCAAAACTGAAATTAAGAAGACAATTGCATTTACCATAGGATAAAAAAGAATACAGAGGAACAGATATAACCAAGAAAGTACAAGCTTTGTACAGAGAAAACTATAAAACATTGTTGAGAGAAATGAAAGAAAACCTAAACAAATGAAAAGACATGCCGTGATCACGGATAGGAAGACTTAGTACTGCTAAGATGGCAATAATCACCAGACTGATCTACAGATTTAATACACCTGTATCAAAATTACAACAGCCTTTTTTTTCTTCCCCAGCAGAAACGGACAAGCTGATCCTGAAATTCCATTTGGAAATGCAAGAGACCATGAGTAGTCAAAATCTTGAAAAAGAAGACTACAGCTGGAGCACTCATACTTCTGATCTGAAAAATTATTAAAAAAACTACAAAATCACACTGTGTGGTACTAGCAAGAAGACAGACATGTAAATAAACGGAATAGAATTCAGAGTCTAAAAACAAACCTATACATCTATGGTCAACTGATTTTCAACAAGGTTACCAAGACTATTCAGTGGTAAAGAATAGTCCTTTCCTGGTAGGGCAACTGGATATCCAAACGCAAAAGAATTAAGTGGACTCCCTACTTTATACCATCTACAGAAAATTAACTCAAAGTGGAGCAAAGATCTAAATGTAAGAGCTAAAACTGTAAACGCTTAGAAGAAAACATAGGTGTAATTATTTATGACCTTGGAATAGGCTACAGTTTTTAAATATAACACCTAAAGCATAAACAACAGAGGAAAAGCTAGATAAACTGTATTTCATCAAACTTTAAAAATTTGTGCATCAAAGGATACCATTAAGAAAGTAGACAAGATAAGTGTCATGTACCGAAGGTTTGTGTCCTTCCAAAATTCATGTGTTGAAACCCTACCCACTAATGTGATGGTACTGGGAAGTGGGCACTTTGGAAAGTAATTAGGATTAGGTGAGGTGGTAAGAGTGAGGCCTCATGAATGGGATTTGTGCCCTTTGAGAGTCCTGAGAGAGCCTGCTTCCTCTGTTCTGTTCTCCCTCACGAGAGGCTGTATCTAGAAGGTGGCAGCCTGCAATCTGGAAGAAGGTTCTCACCAGAGCCCAGACATGATGGCATCCTGATCTCAGAACTTCCAGCCTTTGGAGTTACAAGATATAAATTTCTGTTGTTTATAAGCCACCCAGCTATGGCACTTTATTACTGCAGCCTGAGCCGACCAGGACAACCACCCAGAGAATGAGAGAAAATATTTGAAAATCATATATCTGATAAATGTCGAGAATTCGCAGTCTGTGAAGAACTCTTACAAGGCAATAAAATGACAAATCACCCAAGTGAAATATATGCAAAAGATCTGAGTAGACATTTCTCTAAAGAAAATAAACCAATAACCAACAAGTACATGAAAAGACGCTTAACATCATTACTCATTAGGAAGACGTACATCAAAACAATAATTTGGTATCACTTCACATCTCCTAGGATGGCTATAATTAAAATATAAGAAATACAAGAGTTGGTGTGGGTATGGAGGAACTGGAGGCCTCAAACATTGCTGATGGGAATATAACGTGGAGTAAACACTGTGGAAAACATTTTGGCAGTTCCTTAAACATTTAAATGTAGATTTACCATGTGACTCAGCAGTTCCACTCCTAGGTATGTACTCAAAAGAAATAAAAACATATATCCACACAAATGCTTAGAGAAAAATGTCCAAAGCAGCATTATTTGTAACACCCAATAAGAAGAAACAATCCAAATGTCCATCAACTAATGAACTGATAAATAAAACACGGCCTATACAAATAATGGAATATCATTCAGTCATAGAGAGGAACAGAATACTGGTGCATGCTACAGCGCGGAAACATCTTAAAGCATGATGCCAGGAGACAGATCCCAGCCACAAAAGGCCAGATATTGTATGAATCTACTTATATTAAATGCCCAGAATCGGCAGCTCCGTGGAGACACGAAGGCGTAGAGTAGTTGCCAGTGGATGGGGGGTGGGAAAAATTGGGAGGTAAGGGGCTTTTTTTGGGGTGATGGAGATGTTTTAAAATTAGTGGTGATGGCTGCCCAACACTATAAATAGGCTTGTGTGCTTTAAAAATGGTTCAAATGCTTTATTATATAAAATGATTTGTGAAACAATAGTAAACTTTGACTTGGGGAGATGACCTGTTGACATAACCCTCTCTGCCACTTTGTTCTGGGTTATTCCTTTTCCTTACTGGCAGCTGATCTGTAACGTCACTCTTGGCGAAGCCTGTTATTGAGACCCACAGAGAGGGAGGCGGGCAGGTTTACACAAGCTAGGTGTCGGCCCAGGGGCAGAGTCTAGCTCCCGCTGGGTCAGAGCCTGCCTCGCTGGGGCTCCCTGCATGACCTCGTTCCTCCTCCTAATACCTGTCCCTCTCCCCCGTAGCCAGGCCAGCGCTCTCTGCCTGAGCTTGCCCGGCCTGCGAGGAGGCCGGGTCCTCTTCGGCTGCTCACCAGCCCACGATGGCCCCCAAGGGCACCCGTTCCATGTCACCTTGGGCTGCTGCTCTGCCACTCGCTGTCTCTGTCCTTCTGTCTGTTTCTTGGCAGCTCGACTGGAAGATGACGCTGTAAACAACACCTCCAACCAGCCCTTCTCAGAAACCACCACATCCCGCCTCAGTTCATCAAAGCTTTCTGTCCAAACACGTGCTCCACTTGTTTCCAACTCCCCCATCAACCCCAACACCAGCCTTTGCACTCACGCGTGTCCTGCCCATCCAAAGAGAACATTCCACCGACACTCATTTACACACAACACACGATGCATACGGTGCATAAGTGTGTGCATGCTGGCCGGCTCCGTGCCAGGTGCTCTTCCCTTCACGAGTGCTTCCTTGGCTCATCAGAAAAACTACAGAAGGTGGATCCTGTGGCCACCGTTGTACAGCCAAGGACACTTGCCCATGGGTCTGGGGCTGGAAAGAGGCCCTGTCATCAAAGTTGGGGGCAGCTGACTTGTGAGCCGATGCTCTTTCCTCTGCACTGACCATTTCTGTTTTGAACATCGAGACCACCATGAAGCACTCTTCTAATGCCATCTAAGAACCCAGTCCTTGTGGAACGGCTCCTAATTGACACAGGGGTTCTTTTCAGGGTGATGAGAATGTCCTGGACCTAGACAGTGGTGATGGTTGCAGAATTTTGTAAATACACTAAAATCCACTGAATTGCACATCTTAAACAGTACATATTATGTTATGTGAATTATACCTGTTTTTTTTTTTTCAACGGACCTTATTTTCTAGCAGCTCAGCCCAGTCAGAGGGAAAACATGAATCCTTTATCACCTGTGATGTCTTCCCATCACACTCAGGAAAAGTCTAAGTGACTTTCAGACAGGGAGCAGACGCTGAGAGTGCCCCAGCCTTACTGTCCGGCACCGCCCCTTTCCAAGCAAATCCGCACGGAGCCGTCCCACTGCACTCACCTGAAACTTCTCGCCTTCCCACCACTGACTTCTCCAGAAAAGCCAGATACGGACGCCCCTGGGAGCCGCCACAAGGAACCTTGGATAGGAGCTGACGAGTAAGCAGCCCACTTCCTCCCATCCAGTGCAAGCACCATGAGAGGTACGCTGTGTGTCCCGGAGAAGGTGGGGGACTGAGCCCTCCTGCCACTGGCAGTCAGGTCAGCGACGTCGCCTACACTGGAATCCTTCCCTTCCCTTCCCTTCTCAATCCCTCACCCCACGTCCCATGCCTCTTGGAATCACCTCCCAAATAGCTGCCCTCAAACCCTTATCTCAGAGTTTTCTTCTGGAGAAACCTGACTGAAGACAAGGCTTTCATGAGGCAGTCACCACCCATCTCTCTGACTCCATCTCCTACTACCTGCTTCCTCCCTGACTCCATCACACCCACACTAGACTTTCCTTTCCCAGTACACCAAGTTGACTCCTTGCTTCCACTCGGTTTTTCCTGCCAAAAACTGCCTGCTCCTCCTTTGTGCATTGATGGCTGCTTCTACTTTTGTGGCCACAGATCAGGTGTCCCCCCGAGAGAGGTCTTCCTTGACCGCGTTCTAAAATAGATCCCGATGCCCCATCCCACAGCCAGTCACAGCCCCGTCTTTCACTCCAGGGCATTTGTACAGGAGCAGGTGCTGAAGGTTTGAGCTTGCCCCTCCGGGTCCAGTCCGCCCTTCTCCACCCTCTCCTGTGCTCACGGAGGCCGATCTTTGTGGACTACAGCGGGCTCCCAGGGCCTCAGGCGACAAGCTGGAGTTAGTCCCCCGATGCCCTCACAGCAGGAGGGGCAGGAGGGGCAGGAGGAGTGTGAGGTGGAGTACTGATTTCCCCTCTGCCCTCCCTGCCAAGGTCCTTGATTCACCTCGAACCTGCCCGCACCTATGGAAACAGTCCTTTAGGAGTTTCTCCTTCATATTTTGGTCTGTGCCGTCTGTTTCGTGATGCGTGTATGTTGCTGTGTATTTGTGTGAGTGTCCTATTACTCACCGCCTAAAATCATTTTAAATATCTTCATTTTTCTCTTAACTCTCCCTGCAGGAAAGTAAACATCACAGGGGAAGGTGTCCTGCTTGCCTTTGTCACGAATGCATCCTCAGTGCCTAAAACCATGCTCACCTAAAACGGGTGCCTATAAATATTTTTTGAATGTATACATTCCATTTATTTGAAATGAGTTTACCAAGGGAAGCCTACGTATTGCAAATGGGTCAGGTCACCTACATTTCTTTATCTAACTTATTTCAGCTCCCGGGCAACAAGGGTTCCTGAGTTCAAGCTTATTTTCCTTGACCCCTTTGGCGCTAGAAGCTACAACACAGGGTTACAAATGAATTATTCTTTGGAATGGATTTAGCTGTAAACCCCTTCTGTTACCGGTTAATAAAATCTAGGAAATTACCTCCGTACAGCCAGAAATACATTGTGGGAAAATGAGAAGACAGTTGAGAAGTAAGGATTTGAGTTTTCAACATTTATGTTTGCTTTCACTCCTAATAAATATTTAAGTTAAATTGAATTTAACTTAACTTGATGACTATTTAAGTTTAATAGTCATCTGTTTATAGCAGTACTTTCCGCAAATTTTTAGTTAAGAATCTTTGGCTCTTAACCAAAATGCATTAAAAAAAAAAAAACCCTTTCTCCCTCTACTATAAATTTATAACTCCACATTCACTTACGTAATTGTTATATAAAATCAATTTCAGTTGTTTTTCTTTAGCAGAAAAACATGGGAAAGGACTCATTTGTATTTGGAATTTACTTGGTAAAGTTGACAGAAAAAAATTAGAAATTGTGACAGGCAGAATAATGCCCCTCCCCGCCCCAAAATTGAGCCCTAATGCCTAGAGTGTGTGAGTCTGTTACCTTAGATGGGAAATGTGAATTAAGATTGCAGGTGGAATTAAGGTTACTAATCAGCTGACCTTAAAATAGAGAGATTATCTTGGATTTTCTGGGTGGGCTCAATGCAATCACAAAGGTCTTTAAAAGCAGGAGGGGTGGGAACATCAGAGGGATGTGATGTGATTACCTCCACCACTGCGGGCTTTGGAGACAGAGGAAGGAGCTACAAGCCAAAGAATGCAAGTGGCCTCTCGAAGCTAAAAAAAGGCAAAGAACTGGATTCTCCCCTAGAGCTTTCAAAGGAACACAACCCTGCTCACGCTTTGTTTTCAGCCCAGGGAGACCCACGTCAAACTTCTGACGTCCAGAACTGTTTAACACAACAGATCTGTGCTGTTCTAAGCCACTGTGTTGGTGACCGTAGTTGTTACTGCAGCCACAGAAAACCAATGTAGAAACATGACCACGTTCTCCCTTCTAGAGGGGCAGCCACACTGTCTCTTTTCTAGGCTGGAGAATTTTATTCGTGTGTGAAATTTCAATCGTGCAAACACGAGCCACCGTCACTTGGGTGTATTTCTGGCATTATTTTTTAAACAAGTCCATAATATATTCTAAGTATTCCCATCAAAATGGGAGGTGCCTATAAATTAAATTAGATTTAATCTTTCAATTTCCAGCTCTTTTGCAAGAAGCAAAACAGGAAAGAAAAAAAAAAGATCTGAGCGCCTAGAAGTGTGCTGAGTGTTGAAATCAGTGAGATGTGCAGTTTCTGCTTTTCCCAGCCGGCACGGCGGGTGAGCCGCAGGACCAGGGGTTCGTACCCGCGAATGAGATGAGACCCAAGTTGTGAGGGAAACAGGAGGTCCCCAGAGAAGTGCGTTATTTTACAAGTACATTCTCCCTCTGCTTGCTTCCCTGCTTCCCTGGTTTGCAGGGAACCTGAGCTCCCTGCGTGTTCCAGCTAGCTTAGACGCTCTGACCCAGCCAAGTGACTCAGTGCCTGGACCACTACCAACGTTTTCCGGATTGAATCCTGCTCTCATTTTCTAAGGAACAATGTTGAACTGGCCTCCGTGGCACCGTGTCAACTGACATCACCCTTTAATTGCAGGTATGTCACGTTAGACAAGCACTGAGATTGAGGACGAGTGAAACAATAGGATGGGGGCTGTTGTGTGTTTTCCATATTCCCTGCCAAGGGGAAGGGCCACGCCATGAGGTTATGTATGTACAGTTCAAGTCCTCTCAATCTGACCCTGAAAATGCGAGAGCAGGGTAAGTCACATTTATCTACCGACTATAGGACAAGCCCGTGTGACAGTGTCTCTGAAATGCACCTTTTTCTGCTCTCATTTCATTTAGACAACTCCCAGGAATCAAAACATAGCAAGTTCACATCAGCTCACACCAAAAGCATCTTCATTTTCCCTTGTGATTACTAATGTATATGCAATGAATTATGGGGCTCAAAATAAGCTACTGCTTACGGGTTTTGAAAGCAGAAAGATTTCATCTGCACGGATGCTGATGAAATCATGAGCCCAGTGGCCTCTGAGTTAGCAAGATCCCGTGAAGGAGATCCTGCTTGAGCTTGTTTTCGGTACCGGGAGGTCAGGGGCAGATATGAAAAGAATTGACCTTTGTATGGGTCCTTTCTACAACTGTCCATCCAGTGGTGATCTCACACACAAGTCATCGCTTGGCTTCAAATAGAACACTCACTTCTTAACATAAAGAGCAAGAGCGAGCTTGATGAGCTTATAAAGGTGAAAGCCAGCGAGCTCTTCCCCACCTGTGAGAACTGAGACTGAGGACTCACCTGAGGACCCCTGGGAGGGTCACGTGAGGCTCTTCATTTCCTGGGAGGTGAAGGTGGCTGGCCTGCAGCAGCCTCGATGGAGGTCTGGGGAGGAAAGCACAAAGGGAACACTTTCCCAGAGCTGTGGAGGTCTTCGGGTTTTCCTGAAAAGAGAATGTAGTTCTCTGGGTGACAGGGAGCAAACTTCCCCCTTTTCTGGGTACCTATGTAGAAGAATATGGGGCAGCAACCAGCTCTAAGTAGAAAACCAAGATGGGGAAACCAAGAAAGCAGGGTTTATGAAAAAGATATGGAATTGGTGCAACGATCAGAATCAGACAGCATGATGACAGAGCAGAAACTGTCTATTTAAGAGGGTTCTTCAAAATGTGTACAGTATGTGTCGGACTAATTTCATATGGGCCCTTTGCTGTGGGATTTCTTTTCTCAGTCCTATTCTGATGCCTATGTGTGAGCCCTTTGAATTTTAAGGGTGCTATGGACTGACTGCTGGTGCCTCCCCTCCCCCAAAATTCGTATCTTGAAACCCAGTCCCCAATGTGATGGCATTTGGAGGTGGGGACTTTAGGAGGTGATTGGGTCATGAGGGTGGAGACCTCATGAAAGGAGTCTGTGCCCTTTTAAAAGAGACCCCAGAAAGCCCCCTTTCCCCTTCCTCGTGAAAGCCAAGAAGAGGCTCTTACCAGACACCAAGTCTGCTGCCTCATTGATTTTCAGACTTCCCACATCCAGAACCGTGAGAAATAAATATTTGCTGTTTAAGCTGCCCCATATCGGTACTTCTGTTGTAGCAGCCCCCATGCACTAAGAGCAAGGGCTTTATCTTCTGTTCCTGAACGTGACTAGAGAGCTCCCTCCGATTCCCCAGGGGGCCCGCTCCAGTCAGGCACAGCTTTGTCAAGGAAAAGAGGGAGGTGGCCAGAGATAGATTAAGCATGGAGAGGGCAGGGACAATGATGGCCTGAATAAGGCTGCAGAAGGAATGGCAGTTGAGCAGGGATCCCATAAACCATTAGCAATGGTGGCTTTAAAACAGGGAAAGTGGCCTTTGTCTGTATCATCCTGTTTGTCAGTATCATCCTCACCACGTGGGGTGGGTCTCCTCCTCACAGGTGAAGCTGACCGGGTACCCTGGACATCACGTGCCAGGGAGCTCGCCACTCGAAGTCTCCGACAGATAAATCACTGTCCTTTCATTATACTAACACTCGGTTCCAGGCACTTGCCAGGTTTTATTTCATTACCACCTCTCTGACATGTTCTTTAAAAGAAGCCCCCCCAGGCCCCAGGAATTTGGCCAGCACTCTCCTGGATGACCTGGCTTTGCATCTGTCTGCAAAGGTACTACCGAAGGCGAGTGTGTATATTGTTTGAGCTAGGGCTGGACTGGAAAAAGTGTTCAGTACTTTGCCACTTAAGATGATTTCAGATTCTCAAGGCAAAATGAGATATCAAGGCTGAGAGAATGACCTTCGTACAGTTCAGATAAATTGGTGAAGAGAAAAAGAATCAGAATCCCCCCCGATTTAGCTGCGTTTAGTTTTCTATCATCTTGCTGTTTCCCTTGAGCTTAGGCGTGTTCTAGAAGAGTTTTCAAAGTGTGGTCCTTGGGGATCTTACCAGGTCAAGGCCTTGGGGAGGGGGGTGGTAGGCTTCACAAATCCAAACACAGACAACACCCTCCAGGAACACCCCTAGCAGGACAGTTTAAAAATCGCTTTCAGGAAGATCCGGTCTTCAACTGTCTGGTCCCGAGGTCCCTCCCTCCCTCCCTCCCTCCTGCCCTCTTTCTCCTTCTCTCTCCTTCCTCTTCTCTCCCTGCCCCCTGACTTTCGTTTCTTTCATGCTTTTTCTCTCTTTTCTCTCACATTTTCTGCCAAAGCTTACTCTTGTCCACGTGCCAGTGAGAATTCAATCACGTGTAGTTAGGTAGTTAGGTTTAATTACACAAAGGGAAAAAAAATGTATTCGCCAGACTTTTTTTTTTCAGGAAGAACAAGATATTTCTTTAGAAAACGTCCCTGTCTAGTAGGAGGGATACAAGCTGAGGCCTTCAGGGACCTCGATTTGAACAGCAGGGCTCTGCAGGGGGCAGAGGGAGGAATGTGTGGATGGCTCCTCAGCAGAGGAGGGGAGATAAGGGAGGAAGAGAACCGGTAAGGGGGGGCGGGTGGGGGAGGGGAGCTTGCAAACCACTCCTTGGCCACTCCCAGCACTTCCCCCACATGTGTATAAAGTGGACCCAAAGGCTCATACAATTCCCGGGAGTGGCGTTTTTGAGCTGATACTGAAAGATGAATTCTGTATCTAGGCCGATGCCAGAGAGAACCAGAGAATCTACGAAACCAGAGAAGCGTAAGGCAATAAACCTCAGGAACTCAGAGATTTCTGGAAATCCTGGGGCGGGTCTGAGACGGCTGGGCACAAGCCATACAGCTGGGGCTGGAACCAAGTTTCAAGATCTCTTAGGGAAGAGAGTCACTGTATCATTTATCAGAAGATCAGGACACCTTTGAGAGTTAAAGGGAAACATCTGAAATGTGCGGGACGACAGGCCTCCGCCAGGGAAGTGGTCGTCCTACCCAGAGTGGCTGCTGGTGTCTGGAGTTTACAGGAAAGAGAGGGTGCGTTGTGGGGGATGCACAGGAGGCTCCCCCCAAACTGGGCTCGGGCTGCTAGAGGACAGAGGAGAAGTGAAAGAAAGTTGACAGCAGCTGGAGGAGCAGCTCAGGAAATGAATCAGAGACGCCTTCATTTCTGAGATCAGTTTTGGTGATCAGATCAGGTAACAGATGAGTAGATGCCGTTTTTATAGAGGAGTTTGAGATGCTCAGGTATAGATCTGACACTGGTAAAAGAAATTGAAAAAAGGAATAAAGGAAAGAAGGGAGATAGGGAAAAGGATAGAGGGAAGGGAGGAAGGAAGGAAGGGAGGAAGGAGGGAGGGAGGAAGGAAAAAAGGAGAGAAAGAGGAAAGGAAGGAGGGAGGGAAGAAAGAAGGAAGGAGGGAGGAAAGGAGGGAGGGAGGAGGGAGGGAGGGAGGGAGTCTGAAGCTGTCTGTTCCTAGCTGCCTTCCTCAATGACTAATGATGGTAGAATTCAAAACTCTGCCTTGAAGCATGCATCACAGAACTCAGGGGTGGTTGACAAACAACACTCAACTGAATGGCAGGCGATGTGAGTCCATGGAAAGACGAAGCTCCGCAATCAGACAAATCTGCTCTGCAGTCCCACGGCGACGAGATGTGAGCACAGCAGACTTGGCTGTGTGGAGGGAGAGTTTCTAAGGGGTTACAGTTTCCAATACTGTCTTCTCCCTTAGTTTTCTATCACACATCCATTAAAAAATTGGGGGGAAAAAGTGTCTATTTAAACTGTTAATTGCATCATGTAAAGACAGTTGACGACATCAAAACAAAATTTGCAAGACTTCCTTGGGATGGCTTGACTTCAAAGGTAAGTTATAAGGCACTTATAGATCTCAATGTGGGGGCTGCAGTGGTTCCTAAGAAGGGGACAGTTGCTGAAACTGAATGGTGGCTTGTCCTTGTTAAGATAAGTGTGTTTCTGTTAAAGGGTGTGAAACAGAAGATGGCTGAGTGCATGTTTGTCTCATCTTGAGGGAGCCACGGTGAAAACTGAACCTGGGCAAAGCCCACCCTAAACCATTCTGTCGACAGCTTATGAGAACAGTTACGACTGCTCAGCGGCTTGGGCTTGGGGAATTGTCTGGGTGTCGGACAACTGCATTCTGAGCACCTGTCTGGGGTTATGTGAGGGGGGTGGGTTGGAAGGATGGGGGTGGAGATGTGTGCTTTTGAAGAGAATGGAGATCCCCACTGGCCGCCATCCTGGGATGAGGTCAACATCAGGACAGAGATGGAAGGGTGTTCTTCAACCCGAGTCCATGGAAGGCAGTTTCTCTCCGGGGGGTTCCGAGGCCATCAGGCATAGACACTGGGACTGAACCACGCCTGAGGTCCTTCCCTGCGGGGAGAAGCGGCTCTCCCAGCAGAGAGGGGTTTAGGATGCACAAGGCAAGGCGTTCCTGCAGAGGCCTTATGAGGCAGGGCTATGCCTGGGGCTCCAAGTAGAGTCACATTCAGTTGCAATTGATCGATCCTTGTTTCATTTCATTTACAGACAAAACGCAGCCAGCTCTTCCTCAGAGCAAAACAAAGCAACAGCAGCAACAGTAATGATGGTGACAAGGTTCTCACTGTGTGAGGAGGGGACTTGGAAGACAAGAGAGGGCAGCATCCCAGAGCCTGACCTCAGAGGCCAGCCTTGTGCATCCCACCAGCATGTGCCTGACGAGGCTGGACAGAGGCCTTGGGGAAGCAGGAGAGAAGGGAGGCGGAGACAGGGGCCAAGGCAGATGCTGAAGGCTTGGGTACCACCCGTCCTGACACACTGCAGAAGAGACCTGGCCAGGGTGGCCGAGCTGGTGCGGCAGCAGAAGAGGCTCATCCGTGTCCACTCAGCAGCGTGGGGGCCTCCTTCAGGCTTCGAAGCTGGTGAAGCTAACGCAGCTTACAAATGACAACCATGGTGATGCAGTCAAATAACAACACAATGGCAGTAAGACCGCAACTGCTCTCTTTCAAAACACAAAACCCCCAAAGATGCCCTGGTCCTCATATCTTGAACGGCTGTAAAAGGCTTCTCTCCCAACCCTCTGTCATCTTTCTGAGCTGCCTGTTCCCTCCAAATGAGTCATCCCTGTAGGAATGTTAATGTATTTGACATGTGTCAACATCACCCTGAAGAAAAGAGACGCTGGATGGTTTTGCTGGCGCACACAGCACGAAGAACTGACGGCGCACGTGTTGGTTTCGGCCTGACACTCACACGGCATCTTCGAATCTCGCTGCTCGTGGAGCCTGACGCCAGTCCGGTGAGGAAGTCTTGCTCGCCACCTCTGTTCCTGCCACTCTTCTTTTTAGTGAAAAAGGTGCTCTTGAGAGGGTTGGCCTGCCTTCTTTTTTGAATCAGAAATTTGCACAGAGACTGCAGTACATGCAGATACTGGCAGTGATGAAAGCGAAGGATGCAGAATAACGTGCAGAACTGGGAGCACAGAGATGACACACAGAAATGTCTGAAAATGTACGTGTTGACACTGTGGCTTTCAGGTTTTTCTGCTTGCTCCTCTGTGACAAGGATAAAAATGACATAGACTGAGCCCAGCCATGTGTGTGGACTGCTTATATCCTAATTGTCTATGAAATCCACTCCCTGGGGACACTGGCCCCTGAAAACCTTATTTCCCAGATTCCCCTGGGACACTGGCTTCCGGCTGGTTTTGGTCGTGGGAGGCACTGGGTGGAGTCTGGAAGGCGGGAGGGAAAGAGTAGCCAGGGTGTTTCTTCCCCTCTCTGTGCGGGGCTCCGCGTCTCCGGCAATGCCTGCTTCTCTTCCCCGGTTCCAGATCCACGGGGGAAGCCGCCACCGTCCCAGCTGCTGTCACACAGCTTTGGCTCATGCTTTGTCATACGACGTCCCGTATTGAATTCTTGCTCTTGAGCCCTTGACTTTGACCGGAAGGTGGCTGATCCAGAACATTCTGAAGGGTAACATGAATGTAGGACTGAAATTTCAGTGTGCTGTGGTCTGACTTGGGCCAGTTCATTTCCTGCTGGCCCCAAGGACATTCCGAAAATTACATGGATGCCCAGATATCATGCCGCTCAAACTTTCAGGGTACGCAGTTTTCTCACAGTGCCTGTGGCGTATGCATGTAATGATTCTCCATACGAACAAAAAATAAATAAGACCCAGAGGGACTGACAGTCTGGAGGTTGGGGTTAGTTCAGAAAAAGGTTCCAAGATGCTTCTGAACTTGGGTGTGGAGAAGCCTGTCAAAATCAAAGAAGATGGCAAATCGTGGGAGATTAATTGGCTCATTTCTCAGATGGTCCCACGCACTCTGTCCAGCTGGGACATTTTGTGTCTCCTTTCACAAGACAGGCTCTGTTCCACTCCCGATTCACATGGGACCTTGGCAAGATTCTTGGATTAGGTGTTCCCTTTTTCCTTAGACCTGTCATGTTTGACAGAGAATCTGGTCCCAGCCTGGAGGCCTTCGCTAAGGGGAAGGTGAGGCCCGGCTTTCCTGGAACTTCAAGACAAGCTGTACCAAGGGAGAAACAGCTCCCAGGCTGACACGACTGTGGACCCCGGTGTGATCAGGCTGTGTGACCTCACACGCACGGTCTGTGGCTCTCGGAGGTGTGGTCGAGTCAAACCACACAGACGCCCGATGGTGAAGCCCTGAGTTTCTCAGGCGCTAACAGGAGCAGAGTCACAACAAGGCCCACTAAAACTTGGCCAAGAAAATTAGCGCTGGGCGTATCTTGTAAAACATTTAAGTTCAGGCTCATTTCAATTAAGCCTCTCGGAGCCTCAGGTGTTTGTCCAAAGCTTACCTGAGCCTGAACTCCTGGAATCAATGGAGTCTGCTGAGACCTGCAAGAACATGCTTTCCCATGAGACATCTGGCAGTGAGAACCCCCCATCTCCACCCCAGTCTACGAAGATCCCATCTGAGGATGAATATAACTGGGTTCCTAAACATTTCTGAAAGTTTGGATTTCAGTTGAACCAGACATGTCAGGTGTCTGCTTCTGGCGAGGGTAGCAGGTAGAGGAGACCTCAAAAATTATCTTTCTGTCCCAGGTGAAGATGCCCCATAACATGGGATCACAATCTCTCCATAAGACAAATACCCAGGGCAGGGCATAACACAAGACGGGGTTCTTTCTTTGCTACTCTGGGTTGAAAGCTGAGGGCTGGACTGAATCAGATTCAGGGGTCCGTTCAGGCCAGTCGACTTGGCTTCCTCTCACGTCCTGCAGTCATGAAAAGCCTTTCTCTAGTACATTTAATAACAAGGACAATGACAGGAATAACAGGCACGAATGGAACTTGTACTGTGTACCGGCACCGTGCTGAGCATTCTGTAAGAGACTCTCTCATTTCTTCCTCATGGCGACTCTACGCACTGGGTGCTGATTATCTACACTGTAAAGATGAGAGAAACCAGCTGGGGGAGGCTACGCTCCTTGTCTCAGTTCACTGTGAACGGAACTTGGGTCTCTTCAGTTATCGAGCCCAAGCTTCTAAGCATTTTGCTGGATCAATCTTCACGGAGATACTTTTCATAAGCCAGAACAAAGTCATCATCCAAACAAATGGATCGGCTTCTGTTCATCAGAAAATGGGCATGAAAATGCTTCGGGAGAGGCAAAGCCTCACACAGAGGTTAAGAATTAATTAATACTAAGAAAGACATTCTATTGTGCGGGAGGAACGGCGGCAAAGGGAAAGTGGGGAAGATATTGATTGTGAAATTAAAAGAACCGTTATCTTGGAGACATATCAATGCCATGATTATGAATTTGTGAAACTTAAATATTAAAGGACCGGAAGGGAGAAATATGGAGAAAGGGAGGAAAGATTAATTTGTGGGGAGGTGTGAAACAGGGCTAGATCTGTTCTTTCTTTGATTTAGATTTCCATTCAATCATTTGCACACATTAAAAAGGCAGACAGAGACCGTACAAATCCACATCAAGACGCGGGCATTCGGGACTGTCGTGTGGTTAACCACAGCCCTGCGAGACACAGCCTTGGCATGTCAAGGCTCTGTTCCTGAGCAGGATCTGGAGGGAGCTTAGACACTACATGGCAAATGTCTGTATTCTTCACAAGGCCACACTCTGAGACCTTGCCCTCATGAGAAGGAAAATTCTGGATTGGAAGAAGAAAAAGGAAGCAAATTTTGTGCCTTGACTTAAAAAAAGCCTACAGGTCTTTCAACTCGTTCTTAGGAACATGGGTTGCAATGATCTCACATTTGAATGTACACAAGAATCACTGGGTGACCTTTAAGACTGGAGACGCTCAGATCCATTCTTGGACGTTATGACTCAGAGGTCCCCTGAGGCCAGGGAATCTGGATGGTCAACCTGTGCCCTATTTTAACAAACTCTTCAGGGGGCTGGGATGTCAGTGGCCTCCGGACCACAGTGGGACAGAGGAATTCACAGCTCAAAGGAGAGGATTCTCTGCCCTGATTTTCACAAATGTGGAAACTGGTATTTGTTATACGTAGGTATTACCGAGTTCATTCCTAGAAAGCCAGATTTTCGTGATGGTGGATGGTGTGAATTTGGGGAAAGCCGTATGCTTAGCACTATGTGAGACCTTTTAGCTACAATCTCATTTCATACATAAAATAACCGTGTGAGTATTGTTTTGCAGGTACAGGAACTTAAAGATTAGGAAGCTTTCAGTATCCTGAGTGAGGTCATACAGCTAAGAAGTGACAGAACCCGGATTCTAAATCAACATTTATTTATTTAGACCCTCTCAGGAGGCCACGTGCCTTCTAAATTTCTTTCTTCAGGTGAAGTGTATCATTATTTACTGTGATTAAAGCAACAGTTATCCAGGGGGAAAGTTGGACACTATGAATGGAATGACCAAATTCACACAGCCAATGCCTGCCTTTAGTGCATACCAGCCTGACTCAGGGAATTTCAACCCGGAGGCCTAAGTCTTTTCTTAACAGAGTCCCATGGTTCAAAGTATCTACTCTAGGGTCATCAAAATAAACTTTCTATTTCCTCTCACTCCCCTTCCCCATTTGAGACTCAACCGGTGACATCCCGTGATCACCGCCATGACAGGAGAAGCTTAATACATCCTGTACCCTGGCTTGATTTTTGTCGTGGTCGTGAAAATGGGGTGGGGGGAGCAAAACCTTCTCTACAATGACAGCTTTTCTTTATATGTTAATAATATTCAATTTTTATGATTATAAAAGGAGCATTTCAATTTCTTCTGTGACTATTGATTGAATCCTATCTAAGGCTATGTGCCAGGCAGGGAAGGGATTTAGATTTCTGAACAAGACAAAGTCCTTGCCCTTGGAAAGCTTATATTCTAGAGGACAGAGCAACAGTGACACACAGCGCAATAAGCAACTAGACATGTAGGATGTCAGACAGTGAACCCTGGTGTGGAGAAGAAAAAAAACAGGGTAAGAAAGGTAAGAACGGAAGGGTAATCTATATATTAGAGACGCAAATTCATACGCAGTAATACAGATTAATGTGCAGATACTTTGGAAAACTCTGAATACTGTGAAAAGAATATAAAATATCACCCATAATCCTTCTACATAGAGATCACCACTGTTACCAGTTCGGCCTGTTTTCTTTTGGACCGTTTTCTCTACTGAATTGCGATCACCTATCTGCTTTCTTAGTGTGACCTGTTTTTTTTTTTTCCCACTTAACATGCCACCAGCACTCTCCCATGTCATTAACGCGACTTCACACTTGAAGGTTTGCTAAGTGCCACTGCACGAATGCACTGCAGTTGATTTAGCTATTTCCTCCATCGTTGGTCATTTAGATTATTTCCCACTTTTCCCCAGGACAGACGTCACACTGGTACTTTAACTATAAATCGTTGTGTGGATATCTACATATTTTTTTTTTAGAATAAATTTGTGTGTTTTGAGTCCGGTTTCTAAGGCTCTTGATGGATGTTGCCAAATGAACCCCAGAAGCAGAAGGAGTGAAGGCTGGCCATCTTGCCACACGGGGTGTAGCAAAGCCTTTCCCAATATCTCTAAAGATTTCTGTTTGGGGCTTGTTTTTGATTTGTCCCAATCTTGAGGGTCCAGTTCGCCCGGGGTCTGAGGATACAATTCATAGGTGCCAGTCCCCAGTATCACACTCCAGAAGGACCCTTCCCCTCTGCACGGTGGAGGAGAACGCTTCTGACCACATGGGTACCTTCCCCAGAATCTGAAGAGGTGACCTTCATCCTTTCCTCTAACCTTTGCCTGAGTGAATCAATCCATTCCTGGCCTCTCAGGGCCCCTCCAGGATGCTGTAATCACAGCACTAACCTGTGTTCACATTTCCCTTGATCGAGCAGAAATCCCCCTGTGCACAGACAACTGCTTCCTAATGGCCCTGGCTCCCAACTTCTAATGGCCCTGTCCTCATTTCTCCCAAGAGCCAGCTCTTTTTGTCAGTGTTTTAAGACTCCTGGTCCAGACAAAATTTCCCCCATGATGTCCATCTGGCCAAATTGAAGGTGATGCAGACAGTGAGACAGGGAGACGGGTGTGTCTGCGTCAATAGGACAGAGGAACCTCCGAGGCTATCCATCTTCTGTCTCCTCCGGTGACATCCAGCCGCCCCCTCCTTGTCTGCAATGTGAGGATGAGAGACGACATCCCTAAATGCTGGTGCCTCGCCACAGAGACGGAGTGGATGCGGGTACTCGGGGCACAGCCTCCCTTCCAGCCCTGATAGTGCAAGAAGATGCTGCTTCTGCCCTTGTGGGTGAAACCCCTTCAGAAGGCGGACATCTCCCCCTCTGCAGTTCACCACAGGTGAGATGTACCCTTCGGGGGAAATGTCAGCCAGGGCAACAAAGACTCTCTAGATGCTGATCCTTCCCGGAGTCTGAGCGGTCTGTGCTGTGCCTGAAGGAGGCCTTTACCCAGTCCTGACCTCAACTGCACCCTCCTCAAAATGGATAAAATGCTGTGCTGACGTAGAGAATCATGAGCAGGAGTGATTACAAAGCATGCTGCAAGCACAAAAGTAACGATTGTTTTAAAAGGAAAATATTAAAAGCACCGGACAATGCCGGCATCTCCTTTTTTTTTTTTTTTCCAGTTCCGACGAAGCCACCTGGGGATCACATTTTCCATTTCTCCCTTCCTGGATCAAGGGGAGAGATTATTCATGTGCTTCCAAAGCCAACTGCCAACTACATGGGTTTGAGGCCAGGCACCCATGTCTGGGAAGAGAGAGGTGGGAGAGAAAAAGATAAAAAGAAAAGAAAAAAATAGTTCTTCGGTTGCAAATGCAAGGAGTTAGCTCTGAACTTGGACTGAATTTTTAACCAGTAATTAAATTATTAAAACGGAGAAGCATCTTCTTTCCAAATCCCCCAAGGATTCCCAGGGAGCAGACTGGAGCCTCTCCGAGTGACAAGGGCCCAGCCAGCAGAAGGATGTTCCCCGCAGGCACAGGTGTGCCACACTGCCTCCTGTTGCTCCTGTGGGCCTTCCCTCGGGTGCTTCTAGAATTCCTGCCTCACTCAGGTTTGAGGAAAAAGTCATTTACTGGCTCCACAGATACAACCGGGGCTCCCCCTTGGTTCCTGGGATTCCGCTGGGACAGCGGTTCAGAAGTGAGCAAGCTAGAGAAAGTTCCTCCCTCCACGGAGCTTTCATTTCAGTGGAGTGAAGGCAGATCAGCAACTGGAGGAGAAGGCAACAAACACAGTCATCTCAGGGCATGTGCGGCGCTGGTGGGAAATTAAAAAAGCAGGTGATTGAAGGTTAGCGGTGTCAGCAGCTGCTGTTGGAGAGGGGCGCCCACCCCTCCATCTCCTAGTCCATTCTCAGGAGCCAGATGGAGTTTTCTGAAGGGGAAATTTGATCCCGTATAATCAAGGGAATTTGACATTTCATTCCTGGTCCTTTAAACGTTGTCTTTTTCCCTCTACTGGACTGTAAATGTCCTGAAGGCAGGCTGCTTTGTTAGCTTCACCCTCGCAGTGTGGTACATAGTAGCAGCTCAGTAAATATGTGTTGGATGGATTGACGAGTGGATGGATGGATGGATGAATCAAGAAAGGCTCTGTGTGAGGAGGTTGCTGTGATTGACACTTAGGAGAGGTACAAGCTACTTGGTATCCATCAGGGAGGTACCCGACTGGAGAGGCAAAGTATGTGGTGCCCGTGGACTTGGGAAACTGGCTCCAGGTATCTGAAGTTAGCAACTCTATGGGTCCTTTGCCACCAACCCAGGCAGAAATTCTGGAAAGGTGGCCTCTGAGTCTCACTTTGGTGGTATTAAGTCTAGAAGGGTTTCCACTGGAAGACCACTGAGAAGTATTTGACTCATTTACCTAACATTATAATTTAAACTCCTAAGAAGGTAGGAGAGATTGCACAGAGTGATGGGCGTGGACCCCCTCAAGGGCTCTTAGACACCTAGTGTATGATCTCTACGAAAGTATTCTGGGTTCTTCCTTTATTTGCGGGGCTGGTATCATCTCCAAGCAAGGAGGTCGCTGTTAGCACTTCTGCTTCTGTTTCTGCCCACCAACTTGATTTAAACATTTAATGAATATTTTTGCTAAAAAGGTGATTTTGTTTGTTTGTTTGGCCAACTGGAAGTCTTGAGGCTGAAAGTTTTTTCTGAATTATCAAAGATCTGAAAGTCAACCTGGCTTCATCAAAAAAGCAGTGAATTCCCTATCAGAGGAAAGACTGGTTGAGGCTGGGTATGTCAGGGTGCTACCCACGCTCCCCCACCATCTGAAAGGAGAGCGTTCCTGTGAAAAACGTCGTAAGCCGAAATGACATAAAGTGAAGAAGCAATTACCTTTCTTCCTAACAGCGAAAATCCTCTTCAGATTTCTTCCAGTTAGTGAAAACGGGTCCTGGTGGAGGTCATCGTAGAAGTGAAGTGGCATAAAATGAACTTTCCAAAGGTACAGGATCTCTGTAGACCAAACACTGGATAAGAATTGGAAAAAGAAATGTCGCTCTGAAATATTGTCCAAACCCGGCCTTCTGTGAGCCGGCCACATGAAACACTCATTCTACGGCTGTGAAAGAGGACTTTCTTCTGTTCTGCATCCATGCCACACACTGGGAGTCAGCTCCAAGGGTTTCCTGGGCCTTGTTCTTCTCATCTGTAAAAAGGGGCTGAAAAGTTCTAGCTCCCAGTGTGGCCGTAGGGGTCCCGAGCGGGGTCATATTTAGGAAATACCCGGGTCCTACTCAGCACTTCATAAACTGTGGAGGCATTTCAGTCTGAACTCTTTCAGTTCAGGGGCACTGAAAGTTTGACACTTCTTAATAATATTTACTACACTGGGCCAAGGCAGAAATCGGTAGGACTCCAGAGTTCCTACTCTTTGATTATGGCTGCAGTGGAAGATGGGTTGATTTTATCCCTTTGCTGACTTGTACACCCACCTAGCAAGACCAGGCCTAAACGTGCAGTTCCAGTTTCTTGTCTTAGACCAATATGCTTAGAGAAGCTAACCTTCACCAGTCTCAGTACAATGCAGTTCCTCATCTGTGGGAAGCAGACTGGACTGCAGGGAGCTCTGCTAAAGGTTCTCAGTGGACACGTGGATATGAGACCCAACAGAGGGCATCTGCCCATGCTGGTTCTTCGTGTCCACCTTCACCCCCCGCTTCTACACTATGTCTGTCCATCAACCTCAGGCTCAAACATCACTTCTTCTGTGAAGCCTGTCTTGATTGCTCTAAATGACATTAAGTTCCTGCATACTCTGTGATGGTGTCATGTACATATGTCTCCCTTGTAATGTGGATAACAGTGGACGTTTGGGGGTGTGATGGGGTTTGGGTAATAATGTTTCTCTCACTTGACTGCAGGCATGGAGGTGGGAGTCCCCAGGGCCCACCACAGAGGCAGAGCCCCCTCCAGGGAAACGCGTGTGGAAGGGGAAGGGACATCTGCGTGGCTCTCGGCTAGAAAGAACACTGAGAGAGGCAGAGACACAGCTGTGTGCGGGGAGGTGTCTCACTGTGCTGCAGGGCTTGGGAGGGAGCAGAGGTTGCATCAGGAGGGATTTAGGTTAGTGTTCAGGGAGAGAGCTGCTCTGCAAACACTCTTTCAGATTCAGGGCTGCCTGAAGAGTGGCAGTGGGATACCAGGGACAACAGTCAGCAACGGTATCAGCCTCGACAAACACAGTCATTTGCTTTGCTCCATTCCCGATTTTTCTTTTCCATAGATTTTAAAGGAAAGTTTTAGAAGATAAACTTTATGGCGCAAGATTACAAGCAGGGTTTTGGCTAGGCTCCTTAAGCCAGGGGGATTTAAGGAAGGAGACAGTACTATCTTTCTGGGACCGAGGGAGTCTCCGGGGATGGGTGGAGCTGGAAAGGCTCCCACCAGCTGGGTAACACGGGGTATGGAAGTTCAAACGCATCTCCTTTGAACACGCTGATCACCCACTGTGGACCGGGTGCCCCTGAGGAAACACAACTGTCACCCAGATTTGGGTGACGTGGCGATGAATGTGTTAAATCATCAGAAAAGAAACACCCCTCAGCTTCTGCTGTGTTAGGGAAGGAGGCAAGCAGGGCCAGGTCCTCTAGGCTGGCTGGGGCCTTTCTGCTGAGCCTGTTAAGCAACAAGACAGAATGCAGACACGCTTCCCTGTGGTGCCAGGCTCAGAGCAAGGGCTAGGGTGGCAAGCAGCCCTCTGCCAGGTAGAAACCAGCCTTGCCAGCAGACGCTCCTCCACCCGTCAGTCCTGCTCCCTGCTCGGGGGCCACTTCCCAGGCAGTTTCTAAACAAAAAGTAGGATGGATTTCATTTCTCACTGACTTTTTTTTTTCCACCTGCATTCTCAGTCCCAACATTCTGCTGTTGTTTTAAACCCATCATTTATAGCACTCTTGGAGAGCAAAGCAGCTAGGCAGGGAGCAAGGAGAGGAGGGGAAATCTACACTCCAGCCTGGGGTCCGCAGTCACTGTGTGACTGCGTGACCTTGGCCAGGTGCACTGCCTCTGTGTTCAGCGTCCTCACCTGCAGTAAGCCGGGTTCATTCTGCCTGCCATATTGACCATGCCAACGGTACAAGCCTTAACAAGGAGAGTTGGAAGGAAGCACCTTGAAAAAAAGAAAAAGGGAAACTTGGTAGGAAAAAAGAGACACACTGTTATTTGTTACATAGGCTGAACTGGATAGTTTTACAAAATTAGGAAATAGTGACTCTCAGCCTGCAGCTAGGTAAGTGTGCAGTCTGGGACTAGAGCAGTGCTACCACAGACTTGCTCTACTGGGGTGGGGGTGGACTTGACTGAGCCTGACTGAGACACACAGTGGATGGGGGACCGAGGAACCCCCAGACCTCTGCGGCACTCTGAGAGTTGTGCAACAAGGCAGGGAAGTGGGTAGAACCGAGCATTCCGGAGCCGCACGTACTCAGGTTCGAGCCCTGATTCTGCCTGGCAACCTGAAGCAAAGTTCTCCACGACTCTGTGCCTCAATTTACCCACCTCTAAAAGCTTTAAATAGGATGAAGCATGGCAACTGCTTCAAAGCAAAAGCGGTGTCTGATACAGAGTGATTCAATTGCTCAGTTCAGCGTTTGGCACATCAAATTATACTATTTTTATTATATTATTGATATTTCAATCCACAGCACTCCAGGCTGCACATGCCTCAGTTCTCTCTCCCTCTCTAGCCCCGCTTTGCAGCAGTGCCAAATGCTCCGCCACCAGTGTCAATATGGGGGTGGGGTGGGGAGGAGGGGATTGACCTTTTGGAAGCGACCCAGAGGCCAGTTAGAGACAAGGGCTTTAGGAGGGAGGAGAGAGAAGCTGCCGGTGCTCTAGCCAAAGTTCACCGAGTTGATAAAGTTATTAAAACATAAACCACACTCAGGCTCCAGGAAGGAAAAATAAATAAATAAATACAATAAAACAGTCGGTGCGTCCAGCCCTCTCCCCGCAGGCTGTGCAAAGGCAGGAGGGCCAGGCAGCCGGGAGAGGAGGAACGAGTCGGACAGGTGAACCAGCCTCCCGGGGCGCGGCGCAGGGAGGCGTCCGCCCCGCCCAGGCTCGCCCTCCCCGCCTCTCCTCTTTAAAAAAAAAAAAAAAAAAGCCCCGGGGCAGAGGCCTGCGCTCCAGCCTCCTCCCCCGGGCTCCCGTGGCCCGACCCGGGAAAGGCGGAGCCAGAACCCCCTCGCGCGCCATTGGTCCATCCGCGTAGCAACAGCCGCGCGCGGACCAATGGGAGCCGCGGAGCCGCCGGCCGCGCTCAAGAAACCTGGCTGCCAGAGAGTTCCCGGTCCCTGCCAAGAAAACAAACCAGGCACTCTCCCGAGTCCAGTGCTAACTTTTCCTTCTTTCTCCCCTCCTCCCTTCCCCTTTCCCCTTGCCGCTTGTCTTCACTCTTAGTTTGATGCTTGTTTGAGACCCCAAACTCCGATGCCTTTTCGAAGGTCATCCCTTCCCACCCCAAGGGAGAAACCTCATTAGAAGTAAAAGAAAGGACAGATTGAAAACGATATGTCATGCTTTCCAGTCCCACTCGGTCGTCACCACCAAAGACCCCGAGCAAACCTCCATTACAATAGCTCCACTTTTAATGGTGTGGTTTTTCTTTGAACAGATCTGCGAGATCTAAGCCCAAAGGAAGGGCCCTCTGAACACCTATTGTGTGCCGGGCTTTGTCCTTGGGGTTTCATATGTCTTGCAGCATTTAATCCTCCTTGTAATTCTGGAAAATGAGTCGCCCTGTCTCCACTTAATAGATGGGAAGTTGAAGTACAAAATGAGGAACGGAAGTGTCTAAGAAGATTCCATTGGTATGTGGTCTAGCAGGATTCAAACCCGGGCCAGCCTCGTTCCAAAGGCCTCTCTGTTTCTGTGATGTCACACACCTCTCTAGGAGCATATTTCACATTTTGGCGTACGATATCCAAAAGAAATGGGGGCAAGGTGTAAGAATCTGACCCAGACTCACAGTTTGTTATCAAGCCAGGGATGGCTTCTCCGGTATGTGACCAGCACAATCGCAAGGGGTCTTAGCAACGGGAAGGTCTCACCTCACTCCTGGTTTCGTGCTCTGCTGTTGCTGTTTCGAAATTCTTACGTTCTGAAGGATGATGGGCCTTGTGCTTCCATTCTGCACTGGTCCTGCGAATTAGGGTAGTCAGCCCTGCATCCAGGGATAAGAAACTTCTAGGTTCTGTGAAGACAGCTTATTTCAGGGTCCCAGAGGGATCTCACATTTTGGGAATTTAGACCTCAAGTGAAAGAGGGGGCTTCTAAGTCTCTCTCTCTGTCTCACACACACACGCAACTTAGACTTCTGCACACACCCTGCAGATTAGTCAGTTTTATTACACTGTAACTGTAATTTGAATCCCCAGTCTATTAAATGGGAGTGTATATATTTATGGCCGTGTTTATGTGTGTGTGCGTGCGCCCGCGTGCGCTAGCCGGGAGAGGGAATGGGGGACTGGGGAATTTACGACACACAGACACAGCCCTGATTATTGACTCTATTCTCTCCCTTTGGAGACATTACAAGGGATTTGAACCAGGCCCTGTTTTTATGAAATACATACTTGGGAGGCTTTGGCGAGGCCGTAAACGCTGGTCTGTGTGAGACTGAGCTTGGGGGGGTGCCAGGTCCTCTGGGAGGAGACAGGCCTTGAATACACTCTCCCCTGGGCCTGGCAAAAAAACCACACAGTCTTGCATCTGTTTTACCCCCAAATCCAAGTCTTCTTTCCTGGCAAAGAGAGGCCTGGTTTTCATTCTCTGGATTGTGCTGATTTTACTCTCCGAGCTCAGAGATTATCGGTGAGTCACGCCAATGGTGTGAAAGTCTGCAATAAGCAAGAAGAAAGTCTGGAGGTATCCTAGACACTTATTTTGCAAACCAAGATGTAAACTGTGCACAGGAGGGCTCGTAAGGGACTCTGAGGCGGCCGGTAACTTTGGAGCCCTTTATTTTGTAATTGAAGAAATCGAGGCCCAGGGAAGTAAGCCCAGCTCTGCAGGCAAAGCAGCTGGGTGGTAGAGGTCTTCGGGTTAGAGGCCACGTCTCCCGACTTCCATTCCAGGCTCCGTCCTTGCTTTCATCTCTGTGTGAGCAGCACAATGCCATAAAGCATGACATAATCAGTTCATGTGGGGAGAGGTTAATTTAATGAATAGCAACACGGGGTCAAAGGGGAGGGTAACTAACATTTATTAGTACTTGGAACTTGCCCCTGCTTTGCCTACATGATCTCATTTAATTGAATCTTCAGGACAACATTGAGAGAACATAGGCAATATTATTTTTATTTAACAGACGGGAAAAGTGAGGCACAGAGTCGTGGTAAAAAATGTCTAGGGTTTCACACCTTGTAAATGGATTAGCCGAGATATGAACTCAGTTCTTCTTAATCCCTGCATAGCAGAATTAAATTATTCAGATCATTATGGCTCCACAGTGGTTCATTTTAATGACAATATAAATTAAAAATGAGTCTATACCTGCCAAACAGAAGTTGTCTATTGCAGTCATCATAAACTCACTTTGGATTATTAATTACTCTTAATTCAGTTTTGTCTCAGTTTTTGGTGGGCTTTCTGGTGGTAATGTGCCCCTTCACTCTGAAACTACAGACCCACTAAAAATCTCAGTGTAGCCAAAATGTAAGTCTAGTTATGATGTGCTTGGCATTCCAGAAATATACATATATATTAGCAAATGGCTTCACTGGTTAAACCATTTGGTTCTAGGTGAAACTGGCTAATATTGGCAACCATCGTAATGATCAAGGCTTCCCCCAGGTTTCTGATCACCAAGTAACAATGACTCAGTGGATACAAAACTTACAACTAAGAAAACAATACACATGCGACCTGGTAAACATATACCAATAGATCCAGGAGGCCCCCCAGAAGATATATCTGATTCCTACCCCCAGGACCTGTGACGGTGACTTTATTTGGAAAAAAGAGTCTTTGAGTATCTCCAGATGAGATGATCCTGGATTTAGGGTAGACCCTAAAGTCAATGATAGCTGTCCTTATAAGGGGCGAGGACACACAGGGTGAAGCGGGAGATGTGAAGATGGAAGCAGAGATCGGGGTGATGCACCTATAAACCAAGGGGCACCAGGAGTGCGGGCAGCACCAGAGGTTAGGAGGGAGGCAGGAACAGATCCTCCCTCAGGGTCCGCCAGAAGCAGCAACCCCTGCCCACACCTCCATTTCAGACTGCTGGTCTCCAGAATTGTGAAAGAATATATTTCTGTTGTTTTAGGCCAATTCATTTCCAGCCATGTGTTATGGAAGACGTAACTAAGAAACCAATACAAGGACTACATTATTTCACCGTATTTTTAAAAAGGAAAGAAACACAAGCATTAAAAGAGCATTAACAGAATTCCAAGCTGAAACCGTCTGCCTACAAATGTATTGGGAGAAATGATAAAAATGAGATTTGTGTGTCCATATATCAACAAATAGTTTGTGAGGTTCAATCAATCCATACTTATATGCATATAATAGTATATACACAATTTATATATAATTCAGAAAGATAATATGTGTATATAATTCAGAAAGATTGTCTGAATTGGATGAGCTGTTTGATGAACTGGTCATTGAAGTGACTTGTTGATCTGGTCTATGTCCTGTATGTGTCTAAGAAGAGAAGGGGATGCTTGCTAGATATTTAAAATCTTTGTGTAAAGGGGGTCACACTTCCACCCTGGGTATAGAAAGCTGGACAGATTATTACTCCCACCTTAACAACGTGAAAAATCCTGATGATTAACTTTTCTTGAATCCATGGGACAGCTGAAGTTACAGGGCAACCAAGTAGCCCAATTTCTAGGTAAAGAGAGGCTTCTCCAAGGGGAATTCAGATGAGAGCACAGTTTCCCACATGGCAAGAAGAAACAACACCAGAAATGATCTTAAAATTTTGAATAAATTGCTAAAGATTGAATATAGCCTAGCATGAGAGTCTGGGACCACTAGGAGTCATAGACACAATGGGAGCTGTCACTCACTCGCAGGATTTTCAACTTGGTCCTCCAGTGGATGCTGACGAGTGAGGTTGGAGGCAAGCTGTAGACCAGCGTGAGCCTCTTTTGGTGGGTGGTGCAGGCCTGGAGGAGTCTCGCCACGCCACCTTGGGGAGGCAGGAATCCGCATCTGAATGAACTCTTTCCCTACAGAACAAAATCCTGAAGGGAGCTGAAGTGCAGCAAACCCAGGGCATCAGTAAAGACGCATTAAGGCTGGGGGGAAGGATAAAAGATAAAACCCCTCTGTATCTGGAAAGAGTTCATTTGCCAATAGAGATCTGCTGCTGGGGGCGGGGCAGAAAGCTGCTCTCCCACACGACCCACCACAGACACAAGGCAGAGGGTGGCTGCTTGGGAGGAGCGGCGCGGAACATCCAGAAAACCCACCGCTGAGACCCAGGTACACAGGCCTACCCTGGAGAAGAAGTGGAAGTTTATCATTGTAAGGTTCTTCCATTACACACTTAGGGTTAAAAAGTTCTTTGTAAGTTGACAATGATTTAAAGAGGTAGACAGTAAACCCTAGGACAGCTACTAAAAATAGCTAAAGAAATAGGTATAAATAGTAAGTCAATAGTGAGGATAGTCATTCCAACAAATGGTAATTGGACATCCATATGCCAAATAAATGAACATTGGTCTATGTCTTGCACCATATACAAAAATTAACTCCAAATAGATCATAGACTTACATATAAGACATCAGAAGAAAAGACAGGAGAAAACCTTGGGATTGGAGAAAATCTTGGTTTGGGCAAAGATTTCCTTGATACAATACAACAAATACAATCCATTTTAAAAAAGATTGGTAAGTTGGACCTCATCAACATTAAAAATTTCTACCCTTTAGGCGATACTGCTAAAATGAATAAGCCAGCCAAACTCTGTAAGAAAATATTTGCAAAATAAATATTTGATGAAGGATTTCTATAGAGAACCTATAAAGAACCCTCAAAACTCAATAATAAGAAAACAATCTAATAAAAAAAATGGGCAAAATATTTTAATAGATACTTCACCAAGGAAGATAGAGATGATAAATAAACACAAAAAAATGCTTAACGTCCTTAGTCATTAGGGAAATCCAAGTTAAAACCACAATGAGACATCACTATTTACCATTAGAATGGCTGAAATAATTTTAAAAAATCAAAATGGCAACACCAATCGTGGACAAGAATGACAACAACAGGAACCCTCATACGTTGCTGGTGGGAATGTGAAATGGGATAGCAATTTTGGAAAGTAGTTTGACCCTTTTTATAAATTTAAACATGTGTATTAAACTTACATATTGCCCATCCCTGGCTATTTACCCAAAGGGAATGAAAATATACTTTCACTTGAATACAAATGTTCACAGTGGACTTAATGAAAAACCAGAAAAAAACAAAATACTCTAATGTCATTCAACTGGTGGGTGGATAAACAAACAATGGTATACCCATACAATGAAATATAACTGCACAATAGAAAAGAAACACTTCGGATACATGCAACCATGTGAATTAATCAAAATACATTGTTAAGTGAAGGAAGCCAAGCTTAAAAGTAAACCTACTGTATGATTCCAATCATTAAGGAAAGGAGAAAAAAACCCCACGAAACTATAGAAATAGATGACATATCAGAGGACAACAGAGACTGAGGGTACAGAGAGGGCACAGGGGGTTTCGGGGGGGTTTGGAAATATTCTATATTGTGAATATAAAGATGGCTACACAACTGTCCACATTTGTCAAAATTCACATAACGGTACAAAAAAGGTTAATTTTATTATTGATAAACTGTAGTGCCACAAACCTAACTTTCAAAGAAAAAAAAAGTCTATGTGATTAGGAAGCATGGATCCTGGGACAGACACCACTGCTCATTTGGCTCTAGGAAGAATGGTGAGAGTGTTCCGTTATGATTATATCAGAATTGGTAAGCTCTGATGAAAGTCACTGATTTTTAAATATAGTCATGACTTTTCTTTCCTTTTTTTTCCCCCCAACAAACTCAGATCCTTAGTTCCTGATGTGGGATGGAAAAGATTTCCCAGGGGAGGTGAAGGCATTTGAGTTTTATTCAATTACGCCTTCACTGTCCGCATCCTCTCTGCAGAATCCCTGCAAGTTTTCCCTTGGGACCACCAGACTCCATGGAGCGCAGTTTGAAAATGACAGGCCTAGCTGAGAATGTCCCAGGGTGTGTTCTGTAGGGGAACAGGCCCAGGAAATGCTCCGTAGATAAGAAGGTTCTGTAACCCTAAGTGACATGTGGCGACTCCACCTAGCATATATCCCCGTTCTGGGGACTCCCGATGTACAGTAGCACATAAGCTCACTGAAAAGGGCTTCAGAAAAGAAACCTGTTTCAGCTTCATTCAATCTCCTGTTCCATAAAGTCTATTTGTTACATCTGTGACATAAAATCTATTAAATCGCAGGTTAACCTCTGGGAAATGGTGTTCAGGGCTCACTTTGTGGAAGGGGAATAGGGTAGCATCTCTGGAGCATCTGCTGTAAACCCAGTCCCGTTTTAGCAAGTTTCTATTTATCAGCCCATGTCATCACCTCCGTAAAGTGGTGAGGTGGATACACCTACTTTTAGAAGAAGAAACTGAGACTTGGAGACACCGAGTAACATATCCAAGTCCACACCCGTTGTGAGCTTGTTTGTCTCCATTATCTAAGCTTTGAGGCTTAGCGTATGGCCTGATAGGATGGACTCAGCCAAAGTTGGGCCAGAAATGTTTCAGGTGAGCACAGGGAATTCCTGCAACATGTAGCTCTTCCTGGTCCTGGCATTTTCAAACTGGAGGATGCTATTGGTAGATTTCTTCTATCGTGCCATTTGGTATCTTAGGGACTTTCTGGTTGCAGGAAGTAAAACCTACTTAATCCAGAAAATAATAAAGAAATACTTAGAAAAATATAGAATGTGTAAAGAATTAAGGAGTAACTAACAAACCTATGGGCAGAACAGGTACCTGGGCCTCATGAGAATTAGGAGTCAGGAGTGGAAAGAAAGCTTTCAGGATCTAAGGCTGTCTCTCTCCCTCTCCTTCCCTCACTCTCTCTCTTTTTTTAAATGACTTCTTTCTCTCAGTGGGTCTGCTCCAGGTTATTGCTCCTTCCTTCTCCCAGCTTCACGTGCTATGGGATAAACAGGACCATCCTGTCCCAAATCTACTTTACATTTTCTTACAAAGGACACCACCTGCAACAAGGTGATGCCCCTTCCAATATCCCAGGTGAACGAATGTGATTGGTCCAACATGATTAGCTGTTTGCCACTGGGCCATTCAGCTATACAGAAGGGGACGCGTTTCAAATGAACTGTCTTGGGAGAAACTGACTCACCTTTCAGAAACGGTGCTTGATCTGGCCCCTAGACGGCAGCCTGACCTTTCCCCAAATCTCTCCATGATGATAAAAGTCACCTGCAGTACCTGTACCCACTCCTCAAGGTCCCTAAACAGACCTGCTGAATCACCATCTTGACAGTGGTACTCAGACTTGGCTGCACACAGGAAGCACTCAGGGAGATTTAAAGCCACTGATGCCTGCATCCTACACCCCGAGTTTCGGATGGAATTGGCCCGGAAGACAGCTTGGTCATCAGTAGTTTTAAAAGCTCCCCAGCTAAATCTAATAGGCAACCGAGGTTGAGATGCACAGGAAGGGCTTGGGAAGCTGTGTGTTCGGTAAGCATCTCAGGTGACTCTGACACTCAGAGGAGTCTGAAAACACTCCTACAAGCGAGGGATAAAGAAGCAAGCTCTCAGACAGGTTACTTAAGAGGAGGACGTGGGAAGAGAAGCCAGTGTTAGCCTAGAGGTCACATAAAACCAATCTCACCAGGCATAATTTGAGCATTTTCCAGGAAGTGGGATGCTGAGGGGTGGGCTGAAGAGAGAAATAGCCAGAACCTTGGCACCACATACCGTTAATCCTGTCATTCCCTTATGCAATCACGCCTTCACCCTCCCCTTCCATGCTTACTGGCCATCTATGACAGAATAGGAACCACACCAGTGAAGGGTCTTAGGAGCCACTGGTGAGGAATAACATGGATACATAATGATCCTGTAATATTTAAAATGCCTTTGGCAGGCTTAAATGACTAAGGAAAATCTTGACCAACTTAAAATAAAATAAACAGGATAGTATATTTGCATCTTGGCCCTTCCCACCATACTCCTCCTTAGAGAAGGCTTACATGCAATGGCGGCAAAAGCCATTGAAATCCTGACTTAGAAGCACTTAGCTGCCCTTGTCAACAATGAGTCCGCTGCTATTTTTAGGATCTCACAAGAACTCAAACAAACAAACAAACAAGAAAAATCTCAACACACGGGGCAGTCTTCCAGAGGGAAAATTAGAGCTTTCTGACCAAACTTTATGGAGGGATTTCTAACCGTTAGCCACTGGCTGCAGGAAGACACAAATTCCAAGGTCATTTCTGGGCAAAGAGAAGTTGACTGAATGTAGAAGGTGGCGTTCCACGCCGGTACCAGGAATGAGCAGTGCTTTCCCCTCCCTCAGACCTCACGCCCCCCTTTTCTTGGAAGGTTCAGTGTTCATACGCCAGGCCTCCCATCACTAAGTCATATTCAACGTCAGCGCCTCCTGTGCTCTGACCCTTCCTGGTGGCCCTTTTCTGCTGGGAAACTGTAAAAACCAGGGAGCACTTTTCCAAATCAAGCTTCCCTTTGCCAGATAATTCGTGAGCTCCTGGTTTTACTTCAGACGCATGCAATTTAATTTTCTCCCTCGCCATCATCCAAATCCAAACATTAACAGTTTCACAGCCTGCCAAACTGTGTTTTATCAGAAGAGAGCTGCCGGATCAGGGTTGTGCAGACCAGAAGGAGGACAGGGAAGGGAAGCTCACACTCTGGGGTAACCCAAGTGCCAGAGGTCTTGCAAACTTGCATCTCTTCATCTCTTTAAAACCTCCCTCTACTTTGAGAGCTGGTGTTTTGCCCCATCTTAAGAGATGCAGAAATTTAATGTTATAGGGTTTCAATCTTGGGCCTTGGGAGAACAGTGGATGACAAGAGGTAGCTAATCTAAGCCATTTTTACTTGGATTTAAAAAATATTATTGGGTCTCACTTTTCTGTTTGTGTGATTTGGTGTGGGAGATGGGGTGAAGGGGGGGCGAGAAAAATCTAAGTATCTTATTGAGTACAAACCACACCAAAGCTTCTGTCCATCCCCTGACACCTCTGCTGTCTGGAATGGCTTGGAGTGGGGCACATGAAACACTGTGCCCTCGCCTTTTCCCTCCGTGTCTCATAGGAACAGATCTGTCTGCTCTGTGTCATGGAATGACAAAGCAGGTGTGAACAAGCCTGGTGGGTACCGGACATACCGAGTGCTCAGATCCAAGTGACACTGAACGTCCCCAGCAGACTCGGGTGTTTTCGCAATGCCCTGATCACGAGAGCCTGGGCGCTGTTTGGGGGCGTTCAATTCAGTAAGCGTCGTTCCAGTTCCCAAAGGGACGTGCTGTGTCTAGGAAGTAGCTGAAGAAAGTCATTCTGATTCAGAGGGAGACTCGATTCCTACTATTTTTGTTTGTTGGAGGGGGCATTTCAAACTTGGGAGCTGTGTTTTATTGTGTGTGTGATGTGGACAGGGAGGTCTGAGGACCAGATGGCCTCATGTTCAACTATATTTTAGAATACAGTAACCGTTAGAATGTAACTATCTCATTCCTCCCTGATCTTCCTCCCCTGCCCAGGAAAAGTCATTCCAGCAGTTCCTTTAAAACAGAATCGTTTTATGTATGGGGAGGGAGAGTAAGGATGACATATTTTAAAATTTCCACTACAGTGTGTCTTCTGAAGTTCCTATCATGAACACTGATTTACATGACAGCAATAATCAACTACATATACATACATAGTCATTTATGAGATGTTCATATATATATGATTGCATGAATGAATTTAGTCTTAGTCTTTTTTTCCCTTCAGACCTGAGATTAAGCAAGGTAAATTACAATGTGCAAAATAACATTTATAATCATAAATTGAATTTTAGCATCTTGTGAGCTTGCAGATGGCTTGAGTGGCCCTCATTTCTCACTTCCTCTTCCCTTCTCCTCCATCTCTCCCTAGAGCAGTCCTCCCCATGTCCTCTCCCATCCCTTTCCTGCCCCTCTCTGCCCACACTGACTCCAAGAACCAGGTCCTCTGCTGGCCTTCACCCTCGTTCCATCGACTGAAAACAAAACTCATGCCGCAGGACAGGGTGCTGTGTTCGGTTTTCCATTGCTTTCTTCTGATGCTTTCTTGTTGGTTTTGGAATCTGTTCTCCCCAAAACCCCAAGAGCACACTTTCTAGGTATGGAACAATATAACTTTTTTTTTTTTTAATTCCTCCACTCAGCAGAATCTTGCTGAGTGTGTGGGATACACCAACTCAGTGGTGCAAGGTTTGATTGGAAGCAGCTGACAAGCCCCAGCCATCTGGTGAATGCACTCACCAAAGAGGTTGTCCCTTGTGGTTGCTTAAGAAAAACATTTGGAGTCTCTGGGTCACAACTGCTTCTGCTTTGTTCTGCTAAACGCTGAGCTGAGGATTGCTTTTTTCCCCATAGACTCAGGATGAGGCATCGACAGAGAGGGCTGTGGGCTCATGGGAGGACCCCAGGCCTGTGTACCAGGGACCCCATATATAAGCACCTTCCTTCTAGACTCTTCCCGTTGGTTCTTGTGGGGATTTATATCTCCCTCCTGCTAATTCTCTTATCCTCTTGGTCCCTTTTATAGATCAAAACAGGGGATGTTACCTAGTAGTGGGGCAGCCTCCCTGACTTCTCCAGGGGACTGTAAGATTCCTGAAGGCAGGCACTTGCTCCAAACATAGAACCTGGCAAGAATAACCATCTAATAAATATTTTTAGGATACTGAAGGCATAAGTGAGCATGACCTCTTTCCTCAGCCACTCCAAGCCAGCTCTGGAGTGGAGAGACATGACCAGAGGACCCAGACTTAGAGAGAGAGGGTTGACTCTAGAAGCCATGGATGCACTGAGTCCCAAAGGGCCCAGGTTTGCCCTGGGGACTTCAAAATCAAAGGCGCCTAAAGGTTATGGATGTTCCTACTGGCCAGGTGGGTTCCGGGACAGAATATGGATGGTCCCAGAGAGAGAATATGCAGAAGACCATGTCTTGGACCCTCATCTTACTGTATCTGCCTGACTGTGGTCCCCCTGAACCTGAGTACAGAGTGGGAACTTGCCATGTAGTCAGTAAGGCACGCCTTTGTTTGTTATGTGCATTTAAAAATTTATTTTCAATTTATGTCTATAATCTGTACTAAAAGACTTTAAGAACAGTTTTAGATTCACAGAAAAACTGAGCAGATAGTACAGACTTCCCAAAATTATCCTTCCCAGGCCCCCTGCGTGCAGTTTCCTTTATTATTAATGTCATACACAAGGGTAACACATTTGTTACAATCAATGAACCAATGTCATATATTATTATTAACTCAAGTCCAGAATTTATTTGGATTTCCTTAGTTTTTACCTAATAGTTTTTCCTTCCTTCCTATTCCTTCTGTCCGTTTGTTTCTTTGTTTCTTTCTTTCTCTCATTCTTTCCCAGGATTCCATCTGGGTTCCCACGTTACACTTAATCATCATGTCTCTTTAGACTCTTCTTGGCTGTGACAGTTTCTTAGATTTTCCTTGGTTTTGATGACCTTTGACAGCTCTGAGCAGTGCTGGTCAGGTATTTTGTAGAATGTTCCTCAGTTGGCATTTGTCTGGTGTTTTTCTCACAATTATGCTGGCATTATGGACTTGGCTGAGGATGACTCAGCCAAATCCATAATGCCAGCATAATTGTGAGAAAAGTGCCACTTTCGTCACATCGTATTGCACCAGAGGTACATGCCGTCACATGATTTATCACTATTGATGTTGACCTTGATGACCTGGCTGAAGTCATGTTTGTCAGGTTTCTTCACAGTACAGTTCACCATATAATTACTCTTGTCCCCTCCTTTCCATACAGTCCTCATGGGAAGAGGGTCACTATGGCACATTTTTGTTGTCCAGTGTGAGTGTGATGATGTCCTTTCTCGAGGGTGTATATGGCAGTGGTTTTTATGTGGTCCTATGTGTGTATATCTCAATATACAGAGGATGGAGTCTCTATATGACTTTGATACTCTGTAAGCTTTATAAAATGCAAAGACTTACGAGCAAGCTTATTTGTATTTATGCATATGTGTGTGTGTGTGTGTGTGTGTTGGGAGGTCGGAATTCCATGCAAGAAAAACTTAATAGATTGATTTCTAATGTCTAAAAAACAGAGGTATTATCATCATGTTGAGGTCTATGTCTTTTAGAAGTCGAGAATATTTAGCTAAGAAGAGGCTGGCTGAGTTGGCATGGATGATGTAATCATGATGGTAATCACTGACATTCATCAGGTACTTAGTAGGACCAGTGATATACCAAAAATTTTATATACATCTTATTCTATTTCATATCAACATTTGAGGCAGCTGTGTGGCCTTGGCGAATTTATTTAACCTCTGCATTTCTCCTTTTCCTTATCCATGATATGGAGAAATACCTATGTCATAAAATAGAATGTGGAAAAAATGAGATCATTATGTGTATGGGTCTCAGAGAGCTTAATAACTTGCCCCTGGTCACTCAGCTAATAAATGGCAGAGCCAGGACTCAAATCCACATGCAAATCATGCTAAATCCATTTTGTGACCACTACACTATATGCTATGTGTCTTCCCAGGTAACATCTCATCTGGTTTGAATTATTCTGGAAGATAGAGGAGCAGAAGAGGAGGTGGTGGTGGGGCAACCCAGATGTGCAGTTTCCCATCTTTTCTGGTGCCACCTAATTTTCAGGTAGGGTTAGCTAGAGCATTAGGAGATTCTATTGAGTGGGTTTTTAGTGAGCTTTCCTTCTCATCTTTTGCCACAGGAATGTTCTAGAATATTAAAAGACCCTGGCAGGAAAATTGCCTTGTTTTCTTCCCTCTCAAAATCTGGATGGATGGAGCCTTGTTAGAAGACACTCACTCATCTCTTTCTTTTCTAGATTGATGAGTTGTTTGGTCAAGCTTCAAGGAACCCACCGCCCCTGCATGTATGGCATGCATGCTTCTAGCCCCACTTCGCTTTTGGGAACCTGACCTCTGAGTGTGAACCTAATAGATACACCCTGAAATGAAAATGGTCACCAAAAAATCCAGATGACCACCACTACTGCCTGGTTTGTGGAGTTATCACGGTGACTTGTTTTAATTCCACCAAACTCCCAAGAGATGGAGGAGGAAACCATCCTTGACCTTCAGCTGCTCAAAAGCATGCCACAGACTTCTTGAAGCCATTGTCAAAGAAAGGCATCTTGAGCAGCTGGCTGACAGGACGAAGGATGCAGACGCTAAGCTTTGGGTTGAAAAGAAAGGCTAGTGATTATTAGAGAAGACTCTGGGAACAAAATTTCCCCCAAGAGGTAGGAGTCTCTTCTCCACTTTTGGGATCGTTTCAAGGTGGCTTGAGTTGTAAATATAAGCTGGTTTTTAACTGGCCTCCTTAGTGGCCTTGTAATTCAAGACCAGAACTGGTCAAAGATTTTTATTTCCCCCAACCACAGGGAGGAAAATGAAGGCCTGGTGACTAGGGGCTTAATCAGCAGGCGAAGTCAAGCCTTTTATTCTCTGTATACCGCAGTCAACAGAAAGTTATCGCTTAATTAACCCCTCTGAATGAATACCTGATAATTAATAAACCCACGAAGTATACCCTAAGGCTTTAAGTTGAAGAAGGCTCCTCTCTTCAAGTGGAAAAGAGGGGGAAAAAAAACATGCTGAACTAATGGGAAAAAATTCCGGTAGAAGGCAAAGCAATTAGGATTAGTGAATTCCATTTCATTTAAAGTTCCATGATATAGAAGCCATTTATCTAACAAATTAATAATGGGAGTGACTTGCCTAATATAGTAACAAGTCCTTATATTTTATTAGTGGGAATCCAAACTGAGTAATTTAATGATAGACAAGCTTCCAGATATATAATTTTTTGTTACGCTTTTTTAAAAAGAAAAGTCACTTCACGCAGCTAGTTTGAGATTTATGAGTCCCTCCTAAATTAGCCCCCTTTTCAGTTTGGAACGATGTATTTAATATTATGGCTCTGTAGAAAATCAATATTTTTTTAGTGTTTTCTTTCATTTTAAAGAGCTTCATCATCTGGCTAATTGTGCTACCAGAAGGAAAGAGAAGGGTTGGTAATAAGGTGGTTCATGTTTCACAGGTATTATGAAATGTGCCAGGGACAGTAGACGGGTTCACTGGGAGTCTGGAGAATGGACCGTGGGGAAGCTGGGTGGAAGGGTAGAAGGGAAAGTATTAACTTAGGGCCATAAAACTAAAGTGTCTCTCTAAATTGAGAAAAAATAGGAGATACGTCCTCAAAGTGTTGAAAGTAATGAATTCATGACAAAGATCACTGTTGTCAAGTTTCTTATGGAGCCTCTTGGATTTTGCTTGGGGTCCAAGCAGGTGGCCTTGAGAACACTGTCCCTCTGACCCTATCTCTGTCTGAGGAGGGGCTCATCTACCCATTCGAGAGATACTGAGTCCCTGCGATATGCTGGGTGTTGATAAGAGTCCTTGCCCTTTCCTCAGACCGATGGGGGAGCAACCAGAATTATCCTTACATGATCCTTCCCTCTGAGTTCCCTTTCTCATCCGTGCCTGAGAACATTGTGCCTCAATGTGGTGAGGGGCAAGAGCAACTCATTAGGGGACACAGGAGCCTAAAAATACCAAAGACTTTAGGGAAGAGCAAGAATGGTACCCAAGTCCAACAGCCATGACCTCGTGTAGGTCTAAGCTTCAGTCTCCATAACCTACAAAACAGGAACATAAATATTTTCTACCTAGGCTAGTTTTTGTGTTGGAGGTAAAACTTCTGGCATATGGTGAGCACCTGAGAATGCTAATAACCTTTTCCATTTTCTGCTGCTGTACAAAGTCATGGAGGGATCCCACAGCTTCTAAATGATGATGATGATGATGATGATGATGATGATAAAAATAATAATACAGCAAGGCTAAGAGTAAATGCCATGCCAGGCATTCTGCACAGAATTTTCTAAAATATCTAATATCCCTAAGACAGCAGCATCTTTTAGCCTATTTTAGAAATGCAGAAACTAGGTCTCTATCTTTCTGATATAATCCATTACTAACACTATTATTATTGGCAAAGAACATATATTGAGTATTTATGACTATGTACCAGTCACTTGATATTTGATCTTGCTTATTTCTCATGTATTCATTCAACAAATATTTACTGAGTGCTGGGTATTCATGGTGGTCCAATCAGTACTGTAGTGGTAAACAGGAGAGAACTCACAAACTCAGTCGGGAGAGAGAACTGAGTAGGTACCACCATGAGGTGGGTACTATCCTTACCCTTAGTTTATAGGGAAGGGATAACAAGGAGCTGGAATCTGACTCATCAACAGTGCAGACTGGATTCACATTCAGATACTTCACTTTTAACCTCAACACCAGCTGCCTCTAAGAAAATTGCTTGGGGACTTGAGACATTGGGGATGCAGTGGCTGTCCTCTACCAAGATGGAGATTCTTGGGTGCAGACAGTCAGTGTGACTACAGGTCACTTCTGACTATCAATCAGATACTATTTCCCAACCAGGGAACCCAGGTCTACCTTGGGAGTGAACCCCAGGCTCCAAGTCAGCAGCAGCTCTGGTTCTTCTGTTGGCCACCAATAGCCATAACTTTGGTTAGTCACTCGTTTTTCTGGGCATCCCTCATCAGTTAAATGGAGATGACCAAGCCTGACTTAGAAGGAGCCCCCATTAATTCAAAAGGAGACTAGAGTGAACATGTGCTTTGAAAGCCCCCCAAACACAATATTCATTTAAGACACTAGTCATTTTAGCAAATGGTGGGAGAAATGTATTGTTTGGAAAGAAACTGAGATGTATTTCTTCATTGTTGGTTACTCTCTTTAAATGCTCTCTCTCTCTCTCTATTGGACCCAATGACCGTTGATGACAAATATATAAAGGAAAAGTGCCAGTTGAAACAGGAAAATTAAACACGCTCAACATGAAAGTTGAGAGAGATTAGGTTGATTCTAATCATCTTTGCCTCTTTCTGCTGGCAATGACTAGTCCTCTACTGCTGAACTTCTCCGTGAGCGCATCTTAGCAGACACGTTCTATTCCTCCCTACCAAATAAGCCTTCCTATTCAGAAGTGTCTCTGGTATTTGTACAAAGGAATCCGATGCATATATCTAAACACACACGTGCTCCAAGATCAACTGTGTTCAATAACATAATGGGTGCGTTTTTCATCTTTAAAATTCTGGCAAAGAGTGGGTTTCCTTTGCAGATTGAATTAGCAAAGTAGGAACAGATGAAGTCAATTGTCAATTGTTCAAATGCAGGGACATATTACAGAGACAGATCATAACCTTGGGGGCTGCTAATGTGGGAAGATAAATTCCTCCTCATAAAATGGGTATTAGTAGCAATCTGCACTGATGCATTTAATTTCTCATATCCTTGTAAATCTTCAGAACTCGAATAAGGTACTTACTTCCTATTACCTCACTCGGATCAGAAAGTTCAGGATCATCCTAAAAATCCCTCTTTATTTTCTAAACCTGCTTTGCTTCATTCTAAAGAACTGTAGCATCAACATTAAACAGAACTAGTTAACTGGGGTTTTAAGAAAATTAAAGGCGCAGCCAAGTCTAGATATCCTGAAATAAGTGGATGGCGGTGGAGGGGATACATGCCTTTGGTCCAGTTATTCCGGCCACCTTCTTAATGGACAATTTGGATCGCTGCACAGTCAATCCGCTTAATTGCTTCTGTGTTGGCCATTAAAACAAATTGAATGCGCTATGGCCAATTTGGTCATGTCATAAAGAAATGGCCTACAGGGCCCATGGAGAAGCAGAATTTCAGCCATTATTTGATTATATCTGATCAACGGAGACAGCATGTATGGAACAGTTAGGAGCCAGAGTAGATCGTAGAGGAGCCCCTTTCTACACTGCTGACCACGTTATTAGGATCAACTGTCAACACCAATGAAATTAGCCAGGTGGCTCACAAAGCATCACCTTACTCCGTTCCAGGGAGAGGAAAGTCAGTGCCTTATGACTTTGCCTAAAGTCTCCAGTCAGCAAACCAACAGGTCATCTTTTCCACTTTGAGTTCTGAGTAATTTGAGAAGGAGAAAGAAGAATTCCAAATCTCCACTGGCTTTGACCTCTAATGTTGGTATAAAAATAGACCTCCTGCTGCATTTGTGGTGATTAATGCTGGGTAAAGGTAATTTAAGTGGGGCCTAATTTTTTTATTTTTCTATCTCTCCTCTCCTCGTACTGTACCGTTCCCTGTACCTCTGCTTATTTGAGAGCTCTCAGCTTCTTCACTGGGGCCTCCACTCCTAGGACTGTCATCTGAAGTCACCTTGGTCTTCAGAATCTTTGTAAAGTTGGACAAGAGGAATGACTCTTAATAAGGCTATGGCTGGATTATACTTGATATGTTTAAGGCAAGGAGAAATAACTTTAGGCAATAGTTACTGAAAATTTGTTATATGCTAGGTGTTGACCTCAGCATTTCAAAATACTGTCTCATCTAATCTTCTACTGATCCTGAGAGGTGGGTTCTAGTATCTCCACTGCACAGATGAGGCAACTGATACAGAGTTTAATAACCCGTCAAGGTCAAGTTCATCCAATAGTGTCAGGATTGGGATGTAACTCCAGGCCTCTCCAACCTCAAAGCTTGTGCTCTCAAATACTATGTGGTCCTAAGTACCACTGGCTGCTCCCTCAGCCTATGAAGGGAAGTGTTCTCAGCCTGGGTTCCATATTCATGGAGAGCTTAACAACGTGATAGGAACCAAAGAAAGCACAACCTGGCACCAGCAAGGAGTGCTTGTCTCCATTCTAGTTGGGCTAGAGACCCTGCAGGAATGGAAAATGCTGATGACACTGTGGGTCATCGTGCAGGTGGCCCAGACTAGTGAGAGTTGGGTTGTGATGGATCTTGAGAAACCATGAGGGAGTAGCTAGGGTGACCTCTCTCACACTAGCTGTCTCCTAGGAGTCAATGGCCTTGGCATGAACTGATAATAAATGAAAAGAGCCATCATGACTCTAAAAGAGGAAAAGGAGAAGAAGAGAAAATAGAGCTACCTGGCAGAGATAGAGGACCACTGATCGAGTGTTTGGATTCAGTGGGGACAGGTGGAATGGCCCTGGTGTTGGATAATTCTATCTGTAAAGAAGAATAGAGAGAAGAGGAAATGGCAAAAGAAACTTACATATGGACACATCAATAGAAGAATGATGGTTAGAGGTTGTGTGGATCTAGAGGCTCATGGGAAAGTAGATACTGAATCAAGGAGAGTGAATGAGAATATGTCTTAGTTCCAAGGATATCACAGTAACAACTTCTACAGCCATCACCACCACCACCACCATCATCATCACCATCACCATCAAGATCAAGATCACTGCCATAATCACCATCATTATCACCACCACCACAACCCTCATTACCACCATCATTACCACCATCACCACCACCATCAGCACCACCATCAGCACCACCACCATCAGCACCACCATCACCATCACCATCACCACCATCACCACTACTACAATAGAAACAACAAGAGTATTCAAAGTACTGTGTGTTTTCTGTGGACCAGGGATAGTGCTAAATGTGTATTTATTTAACCCTCATAGCAATCTTATGCTCTCTTTAAAGATAAGAAAAGGGAGGCCTAGAGAGTTCCAGAACTTTGGTAAAGGAAGCACAGTAAAGCATAGAGTTACGCTTTTAACCATGAATTTTTAGCTCTTTCAGAGAAGACAAAGACCAGAAAGATGGGGTGGAGCTAAAGAACTAAATAAAACTCAAGCTTTTGCCATTTTGGATTGGTCTTTGGGTTCCCATTCAGCAATCCTAGCTAAATTGAACTCTTCATGTACTTTGTCTAGTGTTGGCTTCCTGGTGGCAAGTTAACAGCAGCTGGGGAGTCAGTTGTCAGGGTAGCCAGCTTGTAAGTCAGCATCCCCCCGGGATTGGTCTGGTCTGCCTTTGGAAAGCCCACTCCTTCCTGCTCCCAGGGACAGCTCCCCCGGCTTGCAGCCTCCGTCTGGAGTCAGGGCGATGGGAGCTGGAGGAAGAGGATGCTCTTCGTGGCTGCTGTTTCCACAGGCTCCTCGCTCCTCTCAGTGAGGACTCTAACAAGTGAATTACACACAGCTTGGTGCACTGATCTGTGTAACAGACAGCTTCCAAACCAGCTGGCTCTAGTGCTCTGCTTATTTTTATTACTCTTTCCCAGTTAGAATTCATCATTTGGGTGTGTGGGGGGAAAGGGACCCTTCATCATTTCTAACTTAGTGCTCGACTCCTATATCCACAAAGTCCGTCTTAGAGAGCCTGGGAGACATGAGAGCCTGTGACTGTCAGAAACAGAAGCTAATGAAAAGACTATTTAATCCAGTATTTCTCAGATAATAAAATGGAAACGCAAAGATTTGGAATGCATATACTTAATGGGAAGTGACTTCTTTCAAAGAGTTTATGTTAAATGCCCAAGAGAAATTTAGAAGCTTTCTATCCCCTAATGTTTTGGGGTTGATGAAACTTAACTCAGAAATGCTTCTGAGGGGGGGAAGGAAGGAAGAAACTGTCAACCCTTTAGCAGATGAGATTCACAACTTTTCCACAATTAATGGTTTTTAAAAAGTCACAGTTTGTAAACGGACAGATTACAAGAGGATGCTGCAGAACTAGTTTCAAGAGACGTTCTGCTAGTGAACTTTAAATCACATTGGATGTACCAATAATTAATTACGGGCAACTTTTCAGCAAAGCAATGACTACCTAGAGTGAGAGAGACCTGAAACATCACGACCCGAAACACACTGTGTAGATTTTTTTCTTAAACTGAGGGGTTAAAAGATTGGCAACCTTGATTTCATGCTGTTTCTGGGACCCTTCCCAAGGGTGAGGATGTTGCTATGGATTTAGTTGTGTGTGTGTGTGTGTGTGTGTGTGTGTGTGTGTGTGTGTTTGGCAATAGGAACATTCCTGGAGGAATCTGTAAGCCACTAGGGTTCAGAGGAGCATGAGGTTTTGAGAGGAGGGTCTCCCCTTCTAAGGCAGTAAATGGGCAGACCATGAACTTGTTCTTTAATGGACAGAAAATAAAGAACATTACTCACATTTGGACCTTTTAGAACAGTAACGTAGTGGGTCAAAATGCAGGGCTGGAGGCCTGTGCTATGTCACTTACCAGTAGGTTCACCTGTACCTGTTCCTTAACTTTTCTGAGCCTCAGTTTCCTCATCTATTAAATAGGGATCATTGCACTCGATGCTGTTAGGATGAAATGAGATAATGTACCGATGTTCAAAATGCTGTAAAAGGCTAACATAGTGCCTGGCATAAATAGACACTCAATAAAAGGACAAAAATAGACGCTAAATCAACATCCTGATGAACATGGCGATGTAAGTGCTCACACTGCCTGGTGTGAAGCCTGACACTCAGGAAGAAATCAGAACTGGAGTGAGGAATCAACTTTATTTGCTAATTTGCTAAGGGAATGTTAAGACTTTGCAGAGCCTCAAAGAACTTGCCATGTGAGCAAAATGGCTTTTCACTCCTAAAGCCACTACCCAGAGGCCCCCAGAGTTGGGTGGGGGGTTCTCCCTGGTAGGATTTTTCTTGCCAAATGAGGTGATGGGGCACATTACCTCAGTGTCTGTGCTGAGATGATGTCATGTCCCCAGAGAGAAGGGCAAATAGACACATCCAGGCTCAGAAGCCCACAGGTTTGGCTAAATGACAATAGATCCCCAGCCCCCGAACTGGCTTGACCGGTTCCAGAGAAATAAACTAATCTGAGAAAGCCAAGCCGTGGCCCAGGGATGAGTCTGGACACAGCAGCTGGCTCTCAAGCACCTCTCCTTCTCTCTCCTTCTCGATTAATCATTCAGAAGCAGCCTGGGGATCCTGTCTGTCTGCCTGTCCTCTCTGCAAAGCCTGCAGCAGAATACTGAGCCCCATGAAACCGATAATTCTGCCATCCCAGGTCTTCTTGCCAACAGATGGCTCAGCACCGGTGAGCCTTTCCCCTTAGTGCCCCTCGACCGACCTCCCTAGTGTGGACATCACTGCCAGAGATCCCTCCTTGGAGTTGTCCCCCAGTTGCCACCCCTTCCCGGTACCTGATCTAATCCCACATAGCCCCCAAGCACTGCTTTAAACACCCCTATTCTAAGAAGATGTCTCCAGCTCCAGCCTGCGCTGGGGCGTGGCATCCAAGCTCCTGCTATCTCCTGTGTGACTCCGTCTCCATTCTTAGGGACCACATCTGCACGTCGAGGATAATGATGCCCACATCACTGGATCACTGCTCTCCAAGACAGAGACCGTGGCTGATTCATCTCTGAAGCCTCGGCACCTTGTACAATCTGTGGCATGGAGGGAGTTCCCCAATCCTTCAATTTCCTGTCATGTGTTTCCCATTTCTCTTCGGAATTCTTTGAAATGTGTTGGAATTCCTGCACAGAGAGTGGTTCTCTTTATCACTTGAGGTAAAGGATATCCAGCCATTGTAAAGTGTCTAAACCATATTAACCCTTGGATGAGTCCCCCGAGGCTGCAAAAACCAATGACCACAAACTAAGTGACTCAAAACAGCAGTTCTGGAGGCAGGAGTCTGAAATCAAGGTGTTGCCCGGGGGCCGGGCCCTGCTCTCCCCGAAGGCTCTGGGGAGAATTTGTTCCATGCCTTCCTCTGAGCATCCACTGCTGTCAGCAAGGCACCCGGGGCTTTCCTGACAGTCTCTCCCTCCACTGTCACATGGCAACCCTGTGCATCTTTACATCGTCCCCTTTCTGTCCGTATCTGTATCTTCTCATGACATCTGTCTCTGTGTGTGTGTGTCTCTGTGTCCCCTCCCCTTTTCTTACAAGGACACCAGTCATATTAGATTCAGAGCCCGCTCTGCCCCATCTAACCTTAACTGAATGTGCATCTTAATGACATCTGCAAAGAGCTTTCCCCAAATACGGACAGATTCCCAGATACCCAGAGGTTAGGGCTCCCACATGTCTTTGGGGAACACAACCCAACCCATAGCAATCTTGACCAAGTCGCTTCCCCACACTGAGCCTCTGTTCCTGCGTCTGAAAGAATGGGGATAACGTCACCCACCTCACTGAGGTCCGGTGGGGACTCAATGAGACGGTGCTCCGGCCTGGTGCTGAGCAAGGCTTCACCTGGGACTTGTCTTCCTCTTCTTGCTTAGCCCTTTCCCCAGCTGTCTGGTATGATATACAGACAATAAAGGAAGTTCCAGCAGGTAGAATTTTGCTCCACAGAGGCCAGCTCCAAGTGTGGCAGCCTACTCTCCCAGAGCCTGCCTCCTCCCAACCAGGGGACTCTTCTTAGTGGTAGATCCTCTGCTTACTCGTACCTATGTAGGATGAAGGGGCTGGACGAGGTCAACTGACTCTAATAAAAGTTTCGGGTGATTCTAGGACAGCAGGCCGAGATGCTTGTCTTTGGCTGGTTATCCCTGTCATGAGTAGCTATTTTTTTCATGGTCAAAACAAATAAATACATAAAAAGTGCCTAAAACTTATAGGGAATCAAGTTTCCAAACTGTGCGCTTGCGGCTGACTTCTGAATCATCGTTCAGTAATTAAAAGGAGAAAACAGCAAGTTGCACTTGGCAACAAAACATAAATTGTACCTTTGTAAAGGTCAAGTACGAGCTGTGATTAACCAGACGAGTCACACGTTAGCCTGGTTAAAACAATACTGAGTTCTAAGACTATTTATAGGATTCCACACCCCTTCCCCGACCCCCTTCCTTGCAGAAGTTCACGGTTGGAATCTGACATGAAGGGAGGGTTTTATTATTTTTTTTTCTTTCCATTTGTGAGATGATTTCCATATACTGTGGTTTGGCCGTCTGCACTTGAGCGATCCCATAGCATTATCAGGGTGCCGACAGCTGTTCTAGAATAAACAAGCAGTGATGCGTTGAGCTGGCGAGTCCATATGGTTTGGAAAAGAGAATGAAATAAAATAAAAACATTTGTTATCATTTTTAGAGTTGTTGAATACAACCAGCTTCAGCACCACTCTAATGCCTTGCATGACTTTCTTTTAAAAAAATAAATAATTATGAACGGGAACATTTTGTTTTACTGGGAAGAGTGGTTTACTGTGTGGACGGTGGGGAGAAAGCCTCGGTTTCCAGCAGCTGTTGCTCATCTCTGGTTCAGGGTCTCGTGATGGCTCCGATGTGGCTAAAGCCTGATGGCCGGGTCAGGGGGGCCAATGAGATCTTCAGCTTATCAGCTCAGGCACTACGGAGTATGCGCACTCACCAAATATCCTGGCTCTGCTAACACCTTCTCCCCTCTCCCGGTCCCTCCACTCCAGCAGACTACTCCCGGAGGGCTGATGTGGGGGCACGACCCCTAAAACGTTAACACAGGCTCTTTCTCCTAGAAAGGAAAGGCCAGGATCGCGTGTGGTACTGTAAGGTCAGACCCTCTTATGCTTAAACGTAATAACGCTACAACTAATAAGGAGGGCAATTTGTGCTGGCATTTGTCAGACACCTTCCTCTTTACAAAGCACCCACAGTTCCATCTGGGGGGTCTCTGACATCCAGTGCTATTCTTACCCTATTTCCTAACGGAGTGACTTTGCCTGGGCCAGTTCATCTCTTTAGACATCTCATGTATAACATGGGAACTGAAATTCCTACTCCAGGGGTTTGTCTCTGCTGCTTTTTGAAAATCCATCCTCTGAATGGAAATCAAACTTGCCACGAGACATCTCCACCCACCAGTGTCATATAAAACATCTTTGCTTTTGAGGACTAGTTTCTCGTAACCACCTAGCTTCTTTCAACTCATTGAAGCTCTCTGATGGGCAGTTTTACATACTTTTAAGTCATTTATAAAAATGGAAAATGAGTGCATAATTTCATAGCATGTGCAGATTTTAGGATGGAGGGAATGTCAACTCCCTGAGGGCAGGGACCTCATCTATCTTTTCCACCTTGCATCCCCAGGGCCTGGCATAGGGCCGGCACTCAGCATTCCTGGGCCAGTCAGCTCACTTCTCTCAACAGTTTTCACACCAATGAACGGAGGACTGGATTTCCCACTTCTCCACTCCAGTCCAGAGAGCTGGCACATAATCAGGGCTCAATAAACATGGGTTCAATGAATGAATGAACAGACTTGCCACCTGAAGACAGAGAATGAATGATAGTGTGGCTATTAGGCATCCCCGGGCTGGCAAATTGATGCTCTGAAGAAAACTGATGCCCTGATTTGTAGCGATTGCCAATTTTCCTGGTGCAAATTCTCCCACCACGGCCAATTTCACGCTGCGCCCTAGTAAGGGGTTTCAGAATGCTGAAGTGGGAAGATGTGCTCAGTTGGCTTCCAAAAGCTGGGGCCACCGGCTCCAGCACACCTTCGGCTGGGGGAGGGGGTGAGATGGTTGGGAACCCCTGCTCCATTTCCTGTTTGTTTTCAGGAAGCCTTTCCCCTGGGCAGAAAGGTTTGGGGACTTCCAGATGGCGTGAGTCTCCAGCCGATTTCAGGCCATTTCCCTTTATTTTGGCAGAAGAGCGAGAAGGGTGTGACTTGCCAGGTAGCGATGGGGATGGAAGACCTGGTGGGCCCATTGGTTGACCCCTGGTTCTGACCACCCTGGTGTCCTTTAACTTTTCACTGTGGTCATAGTCCTGGGAAACCCTTCTCCCTCCCGGGGCATCTGCCCCAGTCATTAACCTAGGCTCTTTTCAGCCGTCCATGCCAGGGGGCACCTCTGCAATTCCTGAGATTTTCTAAGCTTCACAAAGGCCCAGGATTTTTGTTTTCTTCCCAAGATTCATTTCCCACCACTTAGATCTATGCTTTCCCATCCTCTCTTGCAAAATTGCGAGGAGTGGCGTCAGCACATCTTTGTACAGCAGGCGAATATATTTGGGATGCTTATTTCTGAGAGCTGTTGAAGATGACTAAAAATTTTACACCACACAGAAGGACTGACAATAAATTTAAGAGGAGCAAATGGAACCATTGTTCTGTTTCCCTCTTGGTAAATAAATAGCGGCGAAACCTGTACTCCGAGACCCCGGGCATCAAATCCATGGCGCCCCTAGATTAACAATGGAAACGTCTTCATGGAAGCAATACATTTCGAGTCCGAGGGCTCGCACCAGACGCTGACTCCGAAGCTTTGTTTTAATGGAGCACAAATCAGAGCAAAGTATGTAAAAAGAGTTTTGTTTCTCCTAGAAGTTACCACTTGTTTCTACCCCTGGGGAAATGTCTTCCAAACTCTTTACACAATCTGCAAACGCAACCGATTGCACTGCGGCTGCAATGCCCACCTGGAGACCTCAGGGCCCACCAGGAGCCCATGGAGGGCTTGGGAGCTGGTGCAGGGCCAGGACCAGAAATCGTGGTCTTGGATAGAACGAGGTGTCTCCCTGAGTCTCGGATTCTGTTTCCCACCACTGAACGCTGACTTTGATGTTGGGGCCTAGCTTGGGGGGAATTTGGAAGGAAAGCACACATCCCTTGTGTGACCTGGGAGCCCATTCTCTAGCCCCAGGATGCTATCTTTTTAACAACAATAGCAAATAGACCACTATATTGTCACCACATTGGAAGAAAAACAAGAATAATATTAGGAGATAAAGGAGAAAAGGAGAAAAAGAAAAGGGGAAGGAGGAACAGAGAAGAGAAAAAGAAGAAAGTCACGTTGGAAAGTTTTGCTGCCCCTTGTAAAAGTGTGCTCACTCATGCTGTTCCCTTGTCTTAGAATGCCGTTCCTCCCTTTCTTCATCTGGCTAACTCCCGCTCAGCCCTTGGACCTCAGCTTAAGTGTTATTTCCTCAGGGAAATCTTCCACCAACCCCAAGACTGGGCCAGGTCCCCATATTATGTGGTCTGACAGAGTCCTTAATTTTTGGAGGCTACGTCATGATGGTAATGATTATGATTATGTCCTCGTACATGCCATCATTTGTTACATGCCTGTCTCCCTCACAGACCAAAAGTTCTGAACTAGTGGGATTTCAAATGCCTGGGGCCATCCTTGGCTCCGTGCAGGGACCTCAAGACCCCCGCTGAGGAGGTGAACGACATCCAGGTGGGTGTTAATGATAACTGTATTTTATTATCCGAGCCCCGCTGCTTTTACCCAGCCCTGTCCACATGCAAGCACCTCCGGCCGGCCTTGTTAGGTACACAGGAAAGGGGTTCAGCCCCACCCCAGCTTTACAGCGCTGTTTCTCAGGTCCTAAGAGGGTCACTGAATTGCCAAAGGGAGTCACCAACAGATCCGAGGCAGAGCCTGGACAGGCAAAGTCTCCCAACGCCAGGGTCCCTCCTGCCACCCCCACCACTCAGGGGACGGGTCTCTCTGCGGAGAGGGAAGGGGAGGGGTGAGAGTTTGGGGAAAGGGCAGCAGAAAGGCAGAAAGAGACATCATGACAGAAAAGATTTACCCCTTCCTTCTTCTCCTTTCTTCTTGCATTAAGGACGAGCGGCGCCTGAACACGTCAGCGCAAATGGGAACACGATGAGGCATCACTTTTTCCGGGGCTGTGACTAACTCCGCAGGGGGGCAGGAGGAGCTGTCCCTCTGAGTTAGGCCTTGAAGAGCCCCTCAAATCTCTTGCTGCAGGGAAGCCCTGCCAATCATCCTGGGGCTTCCACTGGGGGCTGTGTTCATTTATTTGTTCATTCCACAAGGATTTTATCAAGGGTCTGCCACCTGCTAGGCACTGTGCTGGGAATGATGTGTGTGGATCTGGGTGAGGTTTGTAGGGTGACCAGCTCCCCTAGGTTCCCCAGAATGAGAGTCTTTCTGGGTGCAGATTGAGACAGCTGGTCACCTTACTTGGGATGTGAGCCCAGGATGCAGTGTAACTTACTGCGCAGAATGTAGTTCCCAAGAACCACCTACAGCAAGGTCACCTGGGTGTGTTTGCTAAAATGCAAGTGCCCAAGCGCCCCCTCCACCAGCAATTCAAAACACCCTGGGGGCAGGGCTAGCATTTTGCATTTAATGAACCCCCTCCTCCCCCACTACCAAGTTTTTATTTTACTGATTTAGGCTTGAGAACAGCTGAGCTAGTGCTTAAGGGCATGAACTTTGAAGTCCCTAGGTTCAAATTCCACTTGTACCTCTGAAGACCTCTGTGAATGTTCACAAATCGTGCAGTCGGTATGGTTTTGGTTTCCTTATGTGTGAAATGGGTCAGATAAGACCATCTTCATAGCATTCTTGAATGGATTAAATTTTAAGAAGAGATTAATGTCTTAGTTTAATGCCTGGAATAGAGTTAAATTATCGTGATCAAAACTGAGACGGTTGCCCTGGGAGCAGAAGTCACAGGTTTCTGCTCCTGGATGTGAGCTTCTTCTGTGCTTTTGGATGCAACTGGCAAAAGCAAGGCTTCCTCAGCCTCGTTATGGAAACGTGCCTGCTTTACCTCTTTCTTTTCTACCATTTTCCCCAGTGACCCCAGAGCTTCTGCTCACTCCCGGAAGAGGTCACGCTCTTTCACACATTTAGATCCTTATATATGCTGTTCTTTGTGACTGAAATGGTGTTCTCCTTAATCTGATGAGCTATGATCATTCGTCAAAACTGAAATGCTTCCTCTCTGGGGATCCTGTATCAGTCCCCTCCCCTCTTCTAATTCCCTCTTTCCCTGTTGGCGCACAACAAATAATGTGAGGAAATAGGAGGTCGGCCCCAATTAATATGACCTCTGTCTTGCTCATCTATTCCAGGGATCGCAAATTATGGCCCATCCAAATCCCAGGTCGTTATGTGTACTCAGAAGAAAAGCTTTACTGGAATACAGCCTCCCCCATTTGTTCGTGTATCGTCTACAGCTTGTTCGCACTACAATGGCGGACTTGAGTAGTTGCAAAAGAGACCCTCTGGCCCACAAATGCTAAACCATTTATCCTCTAGACCTTTACGGAAATGCGTGTGAATCCCTGACCTATGTCATGGCCTCAGAGCCTCGCGCGTGGTAAACGGTGTACTAGATGCTCAATAAACATTGTGAACAGAGAGATCAGGATATCAGTGGACAGAGTAGGAATCAATGACTCTGTTGCTAGCAGTACTTTGAGTTCTCTAATGCATTCTGCTCGAAGACCTGAATAGACATTTTTTCCAAAGAAGATATACAGAAGGCCAACAGGTACATGAAAAGGTATTCAATATCGCTAGTCAACAGGGAAATGCAAATCAAAATCACAATAAGATCTCACCTCATCCCTGGTAAAATGGCTATTATCAAAAAGATAAGAAATAACAAGTGCTGGCAAGGATTTAGAGAGAAGGAAATCCTTGTGAACTGTTGGTGGGAATGTAAATTGGTACAGCCACTATGGAAAACAGTACGGAGGTGTCTAAAAAATTGAAATAAAACTAGCATATTATCCAGCAACCCTGCTTCTGGGTATTTATCCAAGGAAAACAAAAACATTAGATATATGCACCCCCATGTTTACTGTAGCATTATTTACAATAGCCAAGACATGGAAGCAACCTAAGTGTTCATCAATAGATAAAGAAAATGGAACATTATTCAACCATAAAAAAGAATGAAATCTTGCCACTTGCAACAACATGGATGGACCTGGAAGGCATTACGCTAAGTGAAATAAGTCAGACTGAGGAAGACAAATATAATATCATCTCACTTATATGTGGAATCTAAAATTAAGAGAAAAAAAATTGAGCTCATAGGTACAGAGAACAGATTGATTAGTTATCAGAGGCAGGGGTTGGGAGTGAACAAAATGGGTGAAGGGCATCAAAAAGTACAAACTTCCAGTTACAAAATAGATAAGTCATGGGGATGTAATGTACAGCATGCTGGATATGGTTAACAATACTGTATTGCCTATTTGAAAGTTGCTAAGAGTAGATCTTAAATGTTCTCCTCGTAAGGAAAAAATGTTAAGTATGTATGGTGATGAATGTTACCTAGACTTGTTGTGGTGTATATTTCACAATATACACAAATACTGAATCATTATGTTCTAAAACAACAACAAATAAATAAATGCATCCTGCTCTAGCTCAAAGAGAGTTCCAGTCACACCTGCGTGTGGCCCCTTGCACCTCAGTCCTCAAGACTGCAGAGAGAACTCAGGCCCTGGGCTGTGAAGAAGCTGTTTTACCTGCTTCCTTTTCCCCGTTTCATTTTGTAAGCAAATTTCAAGAGATAACTGCTCTTAGGCATCCACGAAATCTTTCCCAGACTGACCCACCCACCCAGCTCCAGTCCTGCCAACGCACCCAGCCTGGGAAGGTGGTGAGATGTGCTATCACTCCAGTGACCGCTTTGCGACCTCTTTTTTTTTTTTTTTTTTTACAGGCCATGCTCTCTCCCCTAGATCATTCTACTTAGTACAGAGTGCCGAGGACAATTTGTACACAGAGCAGACAATCTACCAACTGCTGAGGGCTGAGAAGCAGGGGTGTTCAGGAGATGGTGAGAGGGTGTGGCTAGTCATTTTTCAAGTAAAAATAAAATAGAAAGTCCCTTTCAGAGACAAGGCAGTATGTGGCCTGTGCATGAAGCATCACTTTCCGGCCACTGGGGTACCTTCAGGTCAGCCCGGAAATGGATGGAGTGAGCCTGTTGCAGCAGCTCAGAGACTTGGGCTCGAGCTCAGACTCGGGGACCAGAAACAGCAAACGCACCCCTGGTTCCTGCTTCTTGCAAGGTCTGGGTCAGGGCCAGACAGGAGAAGAGGGGGATGGGGTGGAGGTTGGGGGATGATGATAGTGACCTGGAATCATCTTAAACAGAGAGAAGGTCCATCTTCTACTAAAAAGAAAGACACTATCTGAGCGATCATCTCTTTGGATTCTGAGATTTCTGCAGGGAAGGGGAAAGCAAAGACTAAGGAAGGAACCCCAGGGAGAAAGACATACGGCGAGCGGGGCGGGCTGGACTGCGGGGTCCGTTTTCATGTTGAGACTGTCAGGCTGCTTCCAGCTGGAGATCCCACAGCCGTGAGAGGACGCAGAGCGCCACAGCGAGCTGGGGCTGGGCCTGGCCCTGGCCTTCGGAAGCCTCTTCTCCAAGCCTCTGGTTTTCACCTGAGGTCATGGAGACAAGAGGACTTGAAGAATAAGCCTCCCACCTCAGCGACCACCCCAGGCCTGGAGCCCAGAGGGTGTGCCCCCAAACTCAGCATATGAGCTCATTTGTTGGCCTGCTTTTTTTTTTCTTTTTTTTTTTTTTTCGCCATGATGCTACTCACACAGACTTTCAAGGGCTCATCCCAAATTAAAGAACGTTCTGGAAAACGTAAATTTTGTGTCAGGCCTCTGGGGGTGGTAGGAGGAATATTTGTTGGAGGTGGTGGGAAAAACCAAAAAAGGCAGGAAGGCTTTTGAGCAGGGTAAAGAAAATGCTTTCTAGGTAAGAATGGCCTTCCTTGTCTTACTCAGTCAACCAAGGGTTGGCTTCATGTTCGTCTCTGCGTGAGCTGCAATGAGGCCCAGAGAACCACGGTGTACAGTCACCCTGCACTAAGCTTCCGCGCATAGGGGTCAGAGGCACTGGCACTCCAAAGCTGAGTCTACCACTAATTAGTTCCATGAATGTGGCCGAGATCCACGGCATCGCTGGACCTTGGCTTCCCCCTCAGCAAAGCAGGGCTGAAAATAGTGCTCACCCCACCTGTTCCTCACCAGGCTTCCGTGAAATCCTCTGTGGGAATGCTTAGCACAGAGACCAGCTCGCTGCCTCCCGTTATTTCAGTATTTCTCTTCCTAGCTGGGTGACCAGTCTCCATTTAACCCTATCTTCTGGGCCATCACACATCCCTGGGTAACTCCTATCCCAGGCTCCCAAGCTGTCGTGGGTTGACTACTGGCTGTACCCCCCAAATTCATGCCCACTTGGAACCCCAGAAGGGGACCTTATTTGGAAATAGGGTCTTGGCAGATGTAATTCGTTGAGGGTCTCGAGATGAGATCACACTTGACAAGGATGGGCCCTACATACACTGTTCGTCTTTATAAGAGACACAGGCACAGACACACACAGACACACACAGACACACACACACACACACACACACACACACACACACACACACACACACACAGAAGGAGCCCACGTGAAGATGGAGGCAGAGACTAGTGATGTGGCCGCAGGCCAAAGAACGCCGCAGGCCCTAGAAGCTGGAAGAGGCAAGGAGGGATCCCCCCAAGAGCCTGCGGAGGGAGCCAGGCCGGCCAACACTTCGATTTCAGCTCTTGTGTGAAGGCACTGAGTCTGTGATAGCGGGTCACGTCAATGCCAGGAAGCATACAAGCCAAGCTCTGACTCCCACCCAGTGGGCCATCCCCACGTGCCTTCGTGGATTCTGAGCAGGAGGTAACTACTTCCTTTTTCAGGTTTGTGTGCCAAGCTCCCATATCATGTAACTAATGGAGAGATCCACCCATCCTTGCAAAACTTGTAGGCCCAGACGGTAGCAAAATTTTATTAAGAGAGAAAAAAAAAATCTAAGCTAGAAATGCAAGAGAAAAATGAAGCAACCAAATTGCGTAGCTGTTTCTACCTTTCCCTGAAGGTGTGCCCGGCATTTTACAGGGACCTCGGTGGCATTTCGTGGCAATGTCTGACAAGTTTGTTTTGGCGGCACTCAAGTCCTTTCCTCTCTTCTGTGGCTGTTAGGCCTCGGGGCTGCTTCCAGCTCTCCGTTCTCCATCGAGCAAGAGTCCCAGCCCCTTGGCCTGCTCTCCTTTCTTTTCTGGGGCTGTGACCACCAACTCTACATCCTGGGGTCCATCTTCCCCTCAGTCTGGCTCCTCCTCCCTCCCTGCCCAGGAATAAAATAATCGTTTCACTACTTCAGGGGTTTCAGTGCTCATCACTCTGGGAGGACTGGAGACTAACAAAAATAGCATATAGTTCTAATAGCCAGCGTTAAATGAACGCTTACCTCAGGCCCAGAGTGTACATCTGCAGTCTCATTTGATCCTCATGAGATATACGCAGGAAGATGCTATTATTATTATATTGTCCTCGTTTTAAAGATCAAGATCAGGAAGCTGTAGAAAGCAGCCTGAGATCACACCACTATTATAAGGGAAGAGGGGCTTAGACTTGATTCTAATGATGCCAATCCCAGCTCAGTAACCAAGGTCCTGCTTAGGGCTTTATTAAGGTCGTGGCTGGCCTGCTACCTACAGTTTTGACTCAGTTTCTAAGGTATTAACTTGGATGGTGTTATAGACTGAACATGAGTGTCCCCCTAAAATTCCTATGTTGAAACTTATTCCTCATTTTGATGGTTAGGAGGTGGAGCCTTTGGGAAGTGGTTAGATCATTTGGGTGGCAACTTCACGAATGCGATTACTGCCCTTATGAAACAGACCCCAGAGGGCTCTCTAGCCCCTTCCCCCATGTGAGAACAGAGTGAAGAGACGGCCATCTATGACACAGCAAGCAGGTCCTCACCAGCCACCAAATCTGCTGCTCCCTTGATCTTGGACTTTCCAGCCTCCAAAACCATGAGAAGTAAATCCTTGCTGTTGAAGTCACCCAGGTGGCAGTATTTTTGTTACAGCAGCATAAGGGGTCTAAGACGAATGGCAATGACAAAACGTCCAGACCTTCTAGGATTTTTGAGGGTGATTTTACTCCAGTCCCTAAACTCTTCCTCTGAAAATCTGACCAGTGTGAAATAATTATTTCCAACTAGAATATATTCAGTAGGACTCTTGATTGAGAAGAAACATTTTCCTGGGCCTCTGTATCAACAAATTTCTTTGGCCAACTGTTTCCTAGAAGTCATCCCAGGAAACAGTGTTCCTTGAAAAAAATAAAACGTCCATGAGCAAAACTTTCAGAAAACCCTGAGAAAGGTTCCATGACTGCTGGACTTTAGAACTTTTTGTGTGCTGGTGTACTTGGGGGACCTCAAAGCTGGGGCCTTTGTATACATCCATTATTTGATAACAGGCCCCTCTTTCCATGGAAGGTAATACAGATTTCAGCTTCTACAGAGAACACTTTGCAAAACACTCCCTCAGTTTCCTCCCTAACATTAAGCATTTTGTTCTCTGAGACTTTGGGAGGCACATCCAATATGTATTTCCTGGAAGTTCATTATTTTCGAAGACTGATCTATATAAATATCAAACAACTTACCAGATGTGGCAGGCCTCCCCTGTGATGAAATCCACGACGACTTCGTCTTTGCTGTAATCACCCAAATGAGTCCTGAAGTGTGGGCCTCTGGCTGCTGGAAAATAGAAAACAAAGTCAAGCCTGGCCCTATCTTGAGCTGCCTGTGACAGCTCCCGCTCAGTTTCAGGGACAAGATATGTGTTGAGCTAAAAATATTCTAAGCAGATGTAAATCTGGGAGATACAACTGCAGCACACCCAAGCCAGCCATTTGTTCCACTTGAAGTGTCTCCCGATGCACTGTTGCCACAACTCCAGGGGACCACAGGACCCTACACACACAACTTGCCGGTGGAAGTGCACTTCTGACTCACCTGCAGATGGTTGGGTGGAGAACACCCCTGCATCAGCCAGGCACAATGGTCCCCGGCAGCCCCAGAGTGGGCAGGCAGAAATGAATTTATTTCATTGCGAGAGAGCTGTGAATTCCTCTCATGCAAATGCTTTTACACTGATCTCTTTTATCTAGTATTCTATACTACTATCAAGAGCTTGATTCTGTCCTGGGATTGGAAGACACACTACTCCCAAGATTCCATGGGAGAAGTGAGAATCAACTTGGTCCACGACAATGAGCTGCCCATGGGCCATGATGGATCTGTGCAAAACAGTAGCATGTGGGACTCTCTGGGGAGTTCAGCCTTGCTTAGAAGCTGAATCCTTGTGGGAAGTTATCTATAGAAGATGAAAACTAATATCCATCTTTTATAGAATGACAATAAACATAATTATGATAGTTCATTGAATACGTCCTATGTGCTAAGCACGATAGCCAATAGTAGCAACTTCTATTTATTGGCCTCTGTCATCAATCTCCAACCAATATGGCACTCCAGTGAGTGGGGATGTGTGCCTGAATTTTGGTGGAGCCAATACATGGTTTCACATCTCTTCTCTTCATCTTGGAATCTTCCAGAAATAAAAGTAAGTGTGAGATTTAACCCCAAAAAGCTGAGTTATTCTGACTCTAAGTTTTCCTGAGGATTGCTCCTCATGGGGTCAACTTCCTTGCAGAAAGCAAGGGGCCACCATAAACTTACAATCCTTCCCAAATGGATGTGATATTTGGGTTGGGGGCTGGGAGCTGGCAGATAGGATTGGGCTAACTGGCTTGAGCCAGACACTAGTCCTTTGAGGGGAGCACTGTGATCATTCTTGAGGAGCTTCTGTGTGCAGAGCCTGTGAGTAGCCCGTGGAAAGTCAGACTTTCCAACAGCCTGCAGGTTCCATTTGGGGAAGCCTAGTGCTGGGGAGTCAGGCATGAAAGCATTTGATTTCTGGCTGTGTCACTTACAAGCTTGACTTCATTCCTATAACCCTCCATTTCATCATCTTTAACGTGGAGATGATTACGCCCAGACAGAGTGAGAGCGAGGTCACAGCACTGCACTCCACAGAGTGCTCCGGCACATTGTGGGTTCCAGAGAAATGACAGCTTCCGCTGCTGCTGACAGGGCTAAGACTTGCTGGGAGAGGAACCGATCTATCTTTCACCTCCCAATGGAGTTCATGGTCCTTCTCGTCTCTGAGTGTCAGTGGCTTTACCAGGAAGAGGGACACCATCGCCAACTGAATCAGCCCGAGCAGGGACTCAGCCGCACCGCATTCCCTGAGCTGGGCCCGGACGTGTGAGTCACACGGCCTTCTCCATGTGGACGCCGACAGCAAATCACTGTTCCCATTATGAACAACCAGACACGCTCCAGTGTGGTGACGGAAAGTAATTACGAATGTAAATGATCTAACCAGACACGGATTCCACCAAGGTTTAACCTCTGGTTTCCTTTTTTACACAGTAATCACACACTGTCCTGGGGCAGCCCACGGAGGGGGATCATTACGGAGAATTATGTGCACCATCTGCCCACTGAACCGCAGCCTGGGGTTCAGACGGGGGCAGGGGACATCTGGCTTTACTTTGGGCTCTGATGACACCAGGAACATGGATGAATGTCACGCCGTACACATGGGGTGTTCCAGACCCGGGAGCAAACGCCTTGCAGGCTATGTTCTCCTTTAGCCAAGCCAGACCCGGAGGTGACTCCAGTGACACTATTAGCACTTCCACAACTGCTCTTGCTGCTACTGAACGCCCATGTCTAATATACAACTAGTCACCTCTACTCTGTGCCCAGCTAGCCACTTTCCCATAGACTCTCTCATTTAATCCCGATGAATGCGGATATTGTCTCCACTTCCTAGACAAACAGACTGAGACTCAAGAAGGTAAAGATACGGTGCCCAAGGCCACACGGCTAGAGCAGCCGGGCGAGCTCTGGTTCACATGGTCCCTGAGTTCCAACTCTCATTGCTCCATGGCCGCTGTTTGTGTGACAAACATCAGAGCAGTTCAGCTACTAAAATAATACTTAGGAAGTCTACTCAAAGCCATTTATTAACATTCAGAAAGAAATAAGAAGGAGATTCTACCAGTGAATTAAGACGTCAAGCGATCTCGGTAGCATGAGAGAATCCTGGCATTTGTTGCAATTACATCTTTCAAAATGAGGAACAAGATGGCTAGAGCAGAGTACGAGAAGTGCACTGATCTTAAGCATCCGGCCTGATGACCTGGGTGACCGACGTGCCCACTACTGAGATCAGAGTATAAAGCATTTCCAGCTCTCCAGAAGGCTCTCCTGGGCTCCTTCTCAGTTCACTCTCCTTCCTCCTCACCCTCTATTCATACTTCCATCATCACTGATTAGTTTTGCTTGTTTTTTTTACCTTTCTACAAACAGATTTATACAGCATGTACTTTTTGGTGTCTGGTTTCTTTCACTCAACAGAGTATCTGTGAGATTCTTCCGGACGAAGTTGCAATGGGCAGTCCCGCTGCATTAATAGTTTGTTCTTTGTTCACTGCTCTATCATATTCCACATGCAGAGAAACGACATCTATTTATCACTTGACTAAGATGAGTAAGTCATCTTGAAGCATTCCTGTGTATGCCTTTTGGGGGCACATGCACCTGTTTTTTTGTGGCTAATATTCCTAGAGATAGAATTCACTGGTTACAGGGTTGGTGCGTGCTTCATTTGAGTAGAAACTGCAAATAGATTCTCAGAGCAACTTCACCATTTTATATTTGCGCCAGCATGGTATGAGAGTTCCTTTCTGATGCTGGCCAACGTTTGGTAATGTCCTGAAATTTCTGTGAGTCCCTTGTGCTTTCTCCACTTTAGAAAATAAAGCCTGGATTGTGTCTAGGAAGTGAGTCACATGCTGCTTAATGCTTTTTGTTTTTGGAAAAAAAAATTCAATGAAGGGGTGTTGGCATTGACAAGGTCTGTCCCTGAGGAGGGGTGAGGTGTGGGGATAGAGGATGAAGAAAACAGACTTTAAAGAAAGGGATCGTCAAATCAGGATGGCACAGGGATGAACAGAATCTTTACAGAAAGCCTGCAACTGACGCTTCATTTCATGCATGCGTGATTCCGGGTTTATTACAGCCCCGAATCCTATTTCATAAAGAGACAAGTTCAACGACTGACTCTTTGCCATGTACTTAATGAGCTGGTGTGCATACCCCGATTTACCCAAGTCATCAGATGGCAAATGTTTTATTTAGCCTGAAACATCAAATATTCATTGAGCCACTCCATGGTTTACTCATTTATTCCTTCCTTCACTCATTCACAAAACAAACATTTATTAAGCAACCAGAGTGTGCAAGCAACTGTGTTCAGCCTGGGGACATGACATCAGGTTACATCAGTGTATAGGTGCTGCCTGGAAAGGTCTTATATTAAATCAGCAAATATAATACCTCTTGCTCTGTTAAATCATGGAAAAAGGCAGTGTTGTATTATTTGTTCATTCAATAAGCACCTCACGAGTGATTCCTGTGCAGACACATTGCTTGTGTTTTGTAGGTTGAGTGTAAGAAAGAGGCAGAGACCATTTAGCTTTTCCTATGAGCTTGTGGTCCAGGAGGTGAGGGAAGAGAGACTGAAATGCTATGGTCAGAGATGGCTGCAATACAAGATGAAGAGTTTACAAGGGTGGAGACCGCAGATCTCGAGGTTAGGCTCTCATTCCAAGGGATCCCTCATCAGGAACAACCAGGTGGCACATGCTGCCCCTGGAATCCCTCCCCACACTCTCAAAGGCTTGTCCAACTACAGGACGTGGGTCTGAGTTCATGGAAAGGGGGGGCAGCACCACCAGGCTGAGTGTCAGGGACGAGACTCACAGTTTACACAGGTGGCTCTGTTTATTTTACACCCTACCTGAGTCTAAGCATTATAATTCATATTGCGGTAATGTAAAAACCTAGACTCAAGTCAGTTTCAACACATATGCACACTGAATCATTTGAACCCAGAGAACTCAAGTGTGCAACAATGAGCACTTTTTATTACAATATCCAGATCTTTGCACTTTGCGTGGATTCTCATGAAAAGGTCACTACAGTAGCAATAGGGCGTCCTGTCGAAATATTTAGGAAATCTTTCCTTATATAATGACAGTGATAGTGTGATGGTAATGAGCATAATATCACTTCTTTTGTGCCAGGAATTGTACACATGCTGAAAATAATCCATTCTTATCCCATTTTATAGATGAGTTAACCGAGGTGCAGAGAAGGACTTGTGCAAAGTCATGTTCTAGGTAACAAGTAGGAGAAATAAAATCTGAGCTCAGACAGGCTGACACCAGAGCCCCTATTCTGAAGCCACGAGGCTATATTACCTCCCCGAGAGACTGAAGGCTAATTTGAAATGGAAAAATCCATAATTCACATCAAATGCTTTGTGTACTGCAGGGTGCTGGAGTAATTTACCGTATTCTCGGTGATACTTGGACACTCATGGGCTTTGTTGGGATTTAGGTAAGGTATAAAGGCACATTTCAACTCTGCTCTCCCTACAGCCCCCACATTCCAGAATAATGAGGTTGTCTCTATTTTGTGTGATGTCAGGCTTTCCCTGCTGGGCTGTGTCCACTCTGATGAGGCCCCTTTGTCCTGGGAATCAAATGACTTGGTCTCTTTAGACAAGCCGGGCAGGCAGCCCTGGCTCTCACGTGGCCAGTGGACATGGTAAGTCAGAGCCAGGAGACCCCAACTCCACCCCCGTCTCTCTGGCTGGAGACATTTGGAACTGCAGGCAATCTCCGTGAAAAGGGGAAGAAACACCTTTTAGAAGGATTTCAGTATCGAGGACTCACAACCGTGGTCTTAAACGTGCCCTTTCTTTCAAAGGGATGGCCAGTGTCTTTTTTTTTTTTTTTCCACCTGACTGCATCACCCTGTAAAGAATGCCTTTGACTTCCCACGGTTTGGTAACTTCAGCAGAGAATGGTAACTTCTCTCAAATATTGAACTTCCCCTGCTTTTTCCAGAAGTAACACGAGGTTACTAAAAATAAACACCTGCCTAGAAAGGCTATGAATTTCAGATGTTAAAACACATCTTTTTTTTTTTCTATTGTTCTTTATTTTTCCCCCTCACTGATAATTTGAGAACCACCCCATCTGTGATTAGAAATCAACTCTTTTCAAGGCTTTCTGAGTATCTCGTGATCTAACAGGCAAGGTGGCACTGGAAGGGGAGCAGTCTCAGGGAAAGGGGCAGTCTCTGTGACTCTCTCAGCCCTCCCAGTCCCCCCTTTCCCCGGTGCGCCTGTGAGAAATGGCTTCTGGTCCCTGTAACACTGAAAGACAAAATGCAAACCAAACAAATAATCCATTTCCAAGGTTTGCTCACAGAGAGAGGGATCTATTTATGAAACACATATTGTTCAGTTTCAGGGGAAAATCACGTAATCATTGCAAGGGGAAAAGCATGGAAAGTGCTTTATTTTGCATAAAAATCTCCTTGCTCTATGATTTGTGTGGCGGAGATGCTCAGGCTGGGAAAACTTGGGTCTCAGTAGCTCACCCAAGGAAGGTGGAATTTCAAATGCAGAGAGAATCGCTGGTCACAACAAAACATTGGTGTTTATTAACGCGGGGTTGGGTGGGGATGGGAGGGAGTAGGTCATGGACAAAACAGAAAGATAAAAATGTATTTTGCTTTAGGGGGATCTCAGAGAATGAAGACGGACCTGAGGCTCTAGGCAGCATTACCACTTAAAGCAGACAAATCATTTCCTGCAATTAATATCTGAAGACTCAGCTAGGTTCTCTGAACTTCTGTAGCGTGTATGAGCTATCAGCATTGATCTAATTTACCAGTTATCTAGAAGTTGAAAAGGAGCTGGCTTTCCGCCTCTCTGGTTGAGAATGCTTTATTATACTCAGCTCGTGTTTATGAAATGCCCTCTGGGCACATCTACCACTTAAAAGGTACAGTCTCCCAGGATATCAGGGCTGGAAGGAAACTAACAAGCCTTTTAGCTCAAACATCTTCTCGGTGCTTGAATTTTCACCACCACATCCTAGAAAAGCAGTTGATAAGCTTCTGCTTCAACATGTTCAGAGATGGAGAGATAAACACCTCTCAAGCAGCCCCTTTTATTGTCAGATAACTGCGGTTGTGGTCTCTTCTGTTGGGCCAAAAATGAGGTCTCTTGTAACTTCCAGTTTTGCCCCGTCTTCTGCTCAAATATTACACATTAGATTTAACCCCTCTGTGTATTAGGGTGTTGAAGTGGGTGTGACGTGGAGCCAGCCTCAACAGAATTCGGATCACAACTCCGTCACTGACTGGATGTAGGAATATTAGGCGTATTATTTCCTCATGAATTACTATCTGTATCAGTCAGGGTGCACTTTTGCTGCAGTAACAAACAGCTCCAAAAATCTCAGTAGCTTTAAATAACTAAGCTTTCATTTTTGCTCCCGTTTTCTGTGGCTCTGGCTAAGGGCAGGGTCTGACCTAGGTTGTCTTCACTCAGCGACCCAGCTGATGGGTCTGTTTTGTTATGTGCTTCTACCCAGAAAGTACATGTATCATTTACATTCATAGTCCATTGGCCAAAGAATGTTACATGGCTGTTACACCTGATTTTAAAGTGCAAGCTCCCATGTCCCCAGAAGATGGAGAGCTGAAAAATTCAGTGACTATGGTGAGCCCACATCCCCTCATTGGATTGCTCTACAGACTTACAGATTTAAGGCATGTGATGTATGTTTTGCAGAATGCCTGGCACCTGCCAAATTTTATTTCCCTGTAGGTGGCAAATCATTGAAGATATTCTTAGCTCCTTCTACTCTTCCTCATGCTACATTATCTTAAATCATTTTACCATCCTGGTTTGTCTCTTCTCAAAATCCTACCCAAATGTCCCCTATTAATTGTGACCCACCAGAAACAAACACAATATTCCAGCCAAGTAAAAAACTCAGAAGGAAAACAAAACAATCCCCTTCCTTCTTCTAGATAACGCATCCTAAAATTTTCCTTTTGCCCCACTTTTGTTGATCACAGTGCATTTTGCTGTCAGCTAAACACCTTCCATCTCTTTTATGTATTTTCCTGTGAAGCTGTCTCTTCCTAATTCCACACTTGACCCATTGGCCTTTGAGTCACAAAGAAGTTTCACATTTCCCCCCATTAAACAGCATCTATTTGATCTGGCCCATTCTTCCGACCCAGTTATCATCACTTCAGATCAAGATCTATCTCATCTAACGTTCAGACAAAGGCTGTGGAATGGGAGACATGTCAAAGCATCTGGCCCAGCTCGGGATTCCAACAAATGACCTATCCTAGCCTTGGAAACGATGGCCTCATCATTTTGGAGGACATCTTTTAATCTGATGTTTAAGCTGTATCAAGATACCACTGATGTACAGTACACTGAATATATTTAAAATGCACAACTGGATGTCTTGATATCTGTGTACACCTATGAAACCTCGACCACAATCAAGACAATATCCACCTCCTCCCCCAAAGTTTCCCTGTGTCCCTTTCTAATCCCTCCTTCTTGCCTGGGAGATCTTTCAACCACTCATTCTAATCCACTGATACCTGTAAGAACTAGCACGATGCTGAGCACAAAACAGAGGATGAGGACATATTTTCTGGAGCATCAGTGAGGTGTCCAAAACACCTGGATGCTTGGATACCTGTTCATAATCACCCAAGGTCAGTCCTCCTGCAGAAGTTGTCATCTCACCCATCAGGCCACAGATGATGCAAAGAAAGGGTCCCACATCCAAAGGTGGCCTGCAGGGGTATGCTGGTGTGAGAGGTCTGCCCAGATAAGACAACGGTGCCTGAATGACCCAATCCAACCCTTTCTGGGGAATGGCGGTCAGAACCAACACATGCAGAAGTGGGGACACATGTGTGATCACTCCACATTCACATTCAGGCCATGCAATAGTTATCTTCTGAGTGCTTACTACGTTATCAGGCAATATTTTTGGCACTGAACATTTAGCAGTGGAAAAATCTAATGAGAGCCTGGGAGAAGAGTTAGTGCAGATTAAGCTTAAGATGATGCAGAGATGAACTGAGAAAGGAAGGAAAGAAGAGGTGAAAGGCAATGGGCAGGAGAGCCCTGGTCACCTGGGGGGAATCCACATGTGCCTTAAAAGGTGGATCCTCTCCATTTTATTATCCTGGTGTACTTTTATTTTTTTTTAATTGAAGTGTATTCAGTTACAATGTGTAAATTTCTGGTGTACAGCCCAATGCTTCAGCCATATGCACATACATATATTTGTTTGCATATTCTTTTCCATTAGAGGGTACCACAAGATATTGAATATAGCTCCCTGTGCTATACAGAAGAAATTTTTTTTAAATCTATTTTATCTATAGTAGTTAGTATTTATGCTGGTGCACTTTTGATTTGCTTTGGTTTGGGCAAAGGGTATGCTATTTCACATCCTCTTGTCCACTTGACCTTTTCCTGCCCAGCAGCAATGGGAGCGTCTGTTCTAGCAATGCATCTGGAAGATGAATTCTCATCAATTAGTTACTAACTGTTGTCTGGAGCTCCGAGGCAATGTTTTGGAACGCAGAGGGCATGCTCCTGAAACGTGGGGGCATTGCTGTTTCCTTTGCATCCCGCCAGGTAACTGAGCTCACCTGCTGTCATGGAGGAACTCACCTCGCAGAAGGACCATCTTCTCGGTGAGAGAGCAAAGGGAAAATGATTTGGAGAAATACAACGTCTATCGACCCACACTGAACAAACCCTGCATAATTCAGCTTCAAGAACTAATGTACGATGCATGCTATCACCATCAAACTTGTGTTGCAAATAATTCATGCCTGCAACTTTTAAAAGATATATTATTAACAGTAATGCCAGCAGAGTCGGGCTGGGTGAATTCTTGGGGTTTGAGGGAATGATCACTCCAGTGTTCAAGATTCTCTTTGAGTGTTTGAGCCTCTGCAAGGGGAGACAAGGTGATACGATGAAATTTCACTCCTTAACATCAAATAAGCTTTCTTTCTTTCCGATTTCACTGAAAGGCATTTTGAAAACGCTTTGAGTTGCAGTTTGAAATAAGCAGCAATCCTGTTTACAAAGAACACTGCGATGAGTCCAGAGTGGGTTTGAAATCAGAAAGCAAGCAACAACTTCTGGGCTGCCTTGCTGGGAACTTTGGGCAAACATGTGTCAGGCAGGGTTAACTATATAGATTATCAAAGATATTTTTGTTGAGTCACCATAGGCTTGAAAGAGTCACTAACCCCGGAACATAGTGTTCATGGAAGCCTAGTATTAACTTGATGCAGAGGGTGGTGTCTTCTGAGATGATACTGCTTCATTTCCCCAGAGCTATTGCAAAGTTTACGTTCATTAGCACTTTCAGCTCAGCAGTAAGCGCTGGGCGATGGAAGGTACACGAGGCAATGATACATCGACCTTGCAAAGCGATCACAGGGATACTAAGAGCACTATATGTACTTTCCCCTTCTCGATGACCAACGAAGAAAATGCTCCCAATAAATCATCGGATTTGCTGGTCACCTTTGCTCTCGGGCTGTGGAGTCAAACGTGCCCACTGACGGTGGGGTGGGCTTATTTCCACTGACGAACAGTCCTCTTCTCAATTCCAGCAGACTGCTGGAGAACAGAGTCTGGCATGAACTGTCTATTTCAGAGGCTTTTCTGGAAAAGAATGCCTGCAAGCTGCTCTTGAAATGTGCCCATTTGTCTTGGAGTTCTTCAAAGGCCCCTGCAAGATCTTGTCTAGGCAAGAGACCCTGGCATACACGCTGCTAAGCTGATTCTTCATTTTGAAGTGAAGTATGTACAGTATAAACAAAAGCCAAATGCAGCCGTTCTGCTGCTGCTCATAAAAAGTATTTAATAAACAACTGTAAGATTTGCTTGGAAGAGTAACTATCATTTTTAGGAAACAAAAGGCCTATTAATTTTGCGTCTTAGTGTGATGCTTCTGGAAGGCTGTGCAAATGCCCTATCTCTTTTAGAAGCATTTTTTGAGTGCCCACTGTAGTTCGGACACCGGGTTGGGGAAACAGAGGTGAATAAAACGACGTCTCCGCTCTTGAAGATGTCTCCGTGGTCTATGTGGAATCAAGGCTCATCAAAGATCGTGATACAGTTGCGGGTGAGCTGGGACATGCGTCACCAAGGAGGAGTTCCAGGCAGGGGCTCAGCAGGCATGCCGCAGTGTCCACCAGGTGAGGAAAAGTGGAAAGGGCACTGGAGACAAAGAATGTGGCCATTTCAGCCCTCCATGTGACGATCTATGTTATGGAAATAGAGGACGCACTAGGGAAGGGAGATGGGGTCTCTCGGGTGAGCCATGGGGATTTGTGCAGGGAAACAAGGCGATCCTCTTTGTACTTAGGACGAACATCACAGCACAGAGCGGGGACTGTGTGCAGTAGGGCAGTGCCAGTGAGGGGACCAGGGGATGCTGCTGGGGGAGGGGAGAGGAGAATGGGGAAGGTGCGGCCAGGGAGCCAATGGGGTGGAGAGGACCAGAAAGACCTGGAAGGCACCTCAGCAGTAGAGACATGGATTCATTCCAGTTAACACATATCTTTTTGTTCCAGGCATCCCACTGGGCTCTGGAGACATGAGACAAATGAGACAGTCTGTGTCGTTATTTTTCTGTCCTCAGTTTACCCATTACCTCTTTCGGGGACTACCCTGATTGGCTCCGTGTGCTGGCTAAGTGTCTCCATCACACATCGCCACCCAAGCACGTTCTCTGTCTCACGCTGCATTTTAGTACAACCGAGTACGCAATTGAAGGTCTTCCCCGGACCCCCATGTGTCACTTGCATTAAGACAAGGACGGCTGGCTGTGTAGGCCACAGCGCTCACCAGCTGCACAGTAGGTGCTCAACAAGCGTTTGTTAAATGAATGCGTGAACAAAAGAGCTCCCCAAATAAAAGGAAGCAACAGGCAGGTTCAAAGTAAGTGTGGCACCATCTCCTAAGTGTGTGGATGGAAGCGTAGACAGACCGGGCGAGAGCAAGCAATTTGCTCTAGGCCTAACAGTCAACAACTCTGTGAATGAGACAGATCTGGACTTGAGTCAGGGGTCCTTCCCTTGGTGGCTCCATCCCCAGCCATGGAGTGTTCCTCACCGGGGGCATGGTCTTTCTTCGTCTGGAGAGAATTAGGACTCCTTCCTACACAGAAGCCTCAGAGAGGATGCCCCAGCCAGGGACGTCACAGAAGCATCCCCAGGAGGGGTTCTGGGCGAGAGGCCTGGGCTGCCTCCTACCTCTGGCTGTTGAGCAAGCAGCCTCCTGGACACTGGTCAGCCAGGACGTGGAGGCTGAGAGGCGGAGATGGGGGAGGGGAACGCGAACGAAATGAAAACACATTTGCTGGCAGCCAGAAATGCCTGTGATCTACCCACAGAGGCAGCCTCTGCGAAAACTCCAAGGGCATCTGAGGATCCAATATTTCTCTTCTCTTCCTCTCTGTGTCTGGTGGGGGGGCGGGGAGGTCCCAAGAAGAAAAGACATCTTGTGTGCTCAAGCCAGAGACACTGAACTTCAGTTGTAGACGCATACATTGTTAGAACTTAGAGGAAATTGAAACATCTTCTATTAAGCTGTTTACCTCCTTAAACAGAATTAGAGGGGTGCAATAAGATCCCCCGTTTCCTCCTCTTCATCTTTCAGCTTAGATCATCTTTCCTTCTGGAAATCTTCCCTGATCCCCCAAAGCTGAATCAAGGACCATCCTGAGGATCCGACACATCTGTGTGGTACATCATAATTGCCTGTTTGCTTTCTTTCCATAACCCCCACCACAGCCAACCAGAACACAATCCCATGAAGATAACACTGCATGCCTTCCTTCATTTAATAAATATACTGACATTCACAAGCAATTCAGTGAGCTGGGCTCTGCGGATATTGTGACGGTCAATGGTCCTTTCCCTCGAGGACCTTATACTCTGGAAATGTCTACCGTGTCTGCAACATGATACTCAGCCAAGCACTCCTAATCAGAGCCCTCTACCTATCTGATGAATGAATGAATCACACAGCAATAAAAGGAGTCTGGGATTAATACAGTTATTTATCACTCCACAAATACATTTGCTATAACTGGACCACAGCCGCACTGAGAAGAGCCCATCAAGATTTTCAGAGCCCAGATAAATAATTCAGTCTGTCTCTGTTCAGATGATTTATCAATGGAAAAAGAAGCTTTAAAAACATTTGCTTTGGGGAGATGGGGCTAGCCCTTTAAATAGAGGTGCTGGCAGACCAAGGAGGCTGCTTAGTTTAACACCGATAAAGACGGTGCAGCCGCTGCACTTTTATGGCGTCTACAGGACTGATCGAATAGAGCTACTCGTGTTTGTAGAGACTATCAGTTCAAAATATCGGTCTGCTATGGCACTTACTAATTGTGGTTTGCCCAATACGCTCCTTCTTTGTTACCAGACCCTGAGATGTTTGGGGCAGCAATGCACCCAGTCCCACATAAGACACTGTCTATCCGAGAGTCTTTCTGGAGTCACAGTTCTGGCCAGTCACATGGAAATGGTAGTCTTCTCAGGGTTCTCAGAAGGCATTTATTTTCCTGATAAATGGAAAAGAAATAGCTATGGCAACTACTATTTTTTTTTTCCTATGCCCCATCTTCCTGTCTCAAATGAGGATGTGATTCAGCAGCCACTTTGAGGCCATGAGGAAAGGGCCAAGTGAAATGTAGAGAAATGGGCCTTGATATCATTTACTACTAGATCCAGCTTTTGTGTCCTCAGCACTATGGACATGTGGGGCCAGATCATTCTTTGTCACTGGAGGCTGTCCTGTTCACTGTGGAGCATTAAGCAGCAGCCCTGACTTTAATCCACTAGATACCAGTAGCATTTAGTGACAATCAAAAGTGTGTCTCCCAGTTGCCACAACCCAAAATGTATCCAGATATTGCAAATGCCCCGTGGGGGGAAAAATCATCCCCAGGAGAGAACCACTGTGTCAGACGAATGCCTGAAATTTCCTACCACTAGATTTCATTTTAGTCCCCCTCAAGAGGAGGGGACTAAATCCTATTTGTTTAAGCCTCTGGAGTCAGGTGTTCCATTACTTGCAGACAAGAGCATTCCTTATTTTATATACATATATATACACACACACATACACACACATACACATACATAGACACACACACATACACACACACACACACACGTGTGTGTGTGTGTATGTGTGTGTGTCTATGTATATGGCTAGTGTTGAGTGCTATTCCACTATTACCAAGACAGGGTATTGAACAATGCTGCCCTCCACCCATTGTCTATCTGGCCACCTCCAAGTTGACCCCAGCTCCACTCAGTACCTCCTCAGAGCCTGTGTATTCTGTGTATTCTATTTCTGTCTATGTGAAAACTTAGTACAGTGCCCAATTCTTAATGCTGTTAGCGAAGAGGCTTCAAGCGGTTAGTGGCTATGAGTACTGAATCTGGAGTTAGATGGCCTGGGTTCAAATTCTGACTCTTCGAAGCTGAGAAAAGGATCTTCTCTGAGCCTCATTTCTTTTATCTGTAAGTTAGGGCTAATTATGTTGTCCACCTTCAAGGCCGTTAAAAGGATTAACTATCAAGTAGTGTATGCATCATTTTTAAAGGTAAGGTGACACAAAGATGGGGAAACAATATAGTTGGGTTCCAGGTATAGCATAAACCAAGAAAGAGAAACTGGATTGAAGATTTGGAAGCAGTGAACTGTCAGATGTCCCCGAGCACTCTTCTTTTATGGAAGGGTTCTCCGTTTCCAGTAAAAGGGGGTACTGCAGTCGGTGGGATCAGTATTCAACATTTTGTGCCACAAACATCAAACCACAGATACATACTTTTTGTTTTATTTCTGGAGTATTTTGGCTCTGTCACACAGCCACAACTCAGAAAAATTGGTAAATGCCTCTGAAGGTCTTCAACTGCATCCTTCAGCCTCCAGAGAGAATATCCTTCTGTGATACGTGGCCATCCGTTATGTGATAAAGATGTTTCCAAAGCTAAGACACTCGTAGACAGTCCCCTCATTGATTTCTGCCCTGTGCCGTGAGGAAACTCTCCCTTCTCTGTAACTCCCATTTCTCACGGCGCCCTGGAAGACCGTGTTCTGCTGAACTGTCCTCTCCGAAAACAAATCACACTCCAAGAGGGCTGAGTGCCTCAAAATCACATTTACGACGTTAGATGTATTTGGGTCTTCAGGAAACAATCTGTTGTGTTTGTGGGCTTCATAGTCTGCTCTCAGCCCAAGGTCTCCATCTTCATTAATGGAGACCCAGAACACACTCGTTCAAACTGTGATGCAGTCCGCAGTGCAAGATCCCCACAGGGATAATGCGAACTATTGGTCATGTCTCAAAGATGCACAGTCTCTCAGAGGGAGCAGAGTGGTTTTTCTCATCTTTCTCTTTTGCTGGCTACGGGAATCAGAGCGGAATGTCTGAGAGCTGAAGTCTGTAATAATGACAGCTTGGGCCCTGCCGCTACTTCCGGGTGTTGTGAACGTTAGAGGTGGGCCTTCTTAATCTGAATTATTGGTCTGCAACTTCGCTCAGACGGCCATTCTCCCCCTCGTACAGGCACTAAATCTTAACTGACGCAACTCACATTTTGAAAAATATTAACTAACTCTGGAGCTTCAAAGACAGTCATGGGCTTTTTCTCTCAAGTAGGGAGCTGTCTTCTTAAGACGTTCTTCACGGAGCATAGGTAAAGCCCCGCATTTTAAGATGGGGAGTGTGATCTCCCAGTTGGTCGGCCTTGCTCAGGTCGTCTTTACGATGCTTCACCAATTTAACGTGCACATGAGTCACTTGGGGATCGTGTTAAAACACAGATTTGGATTCAGTAGAGCTGGGGTGGGGCCTGAGAGTCTGCATTTCCAGCCACTCTTAGGTTTTGTTGATGCTGCTGGTGGATTTTTTTGAGTAAGGTTCTAGCAAAAGTGATGTTGCAAAGAGACTGATACAGGCCCAGCTCTGCTGATGTGCTTCTTCCTTCCTTGCAGATCCTACAAACTCTCCACTCCCCGAGTGGCGAATCAGGACACTGTATCTCGGGCTAGGATGTTCTTAAACAGTGTGGCGCAGTGGGGAGGTTATCTCGGGGAACCTGGCAGTGGTAACAGCATAGTCTTGGCTGACTGTCCCAAGAGATTAACCAAGCATGACCTCTATGAAGGGAGACCAAAGCCCAAGGAATGAATGATAAAATAACAGAAGTAGATGAGAAATGACCTGGCCAAACTCGGGAAAGCTGCAAAAAAGAAATATAAAACCATCACAGAAACTAAGACCTTTGGAAGTCACTTTGAAAGCCACTAAAGGGAGAACTGCTGACAAATAATTAGGGACCACAAGGCAGATCTGAGACAAATGATGAAAATTAAGTTTAACAAAGGGCAAATGTTAAAAAGGAATCAAGAGAAAATAATATCAGTGGGACGCAGAAAAAAAGGAGATCTGATGTAGCTGATATATGTGAGGTATCCGCATACATGACTAAACCAAATGCATACACTCAACTCCAGCAGTGAGAAAAACATTTCTAAAGAGAAAGAAAAGACATATTTGATGATATAAATCAAGAATGTTTTCCTAGAATAAAATAGCATGTGACTTTACAGCTTTGAAGAGTTAGAAGGGATGAGAGATAAACACAGATAGCACTGGAAAACAAAAGAGATTAAACAGGACACAACTGTTATGCCCAAAACAAAGACCCAATAATGTAACCAAAACAGAAAAGATATAATTTAAGAGAGCATGACATCCCAGAGGGAAAACTGACAGAAATTAACATACACTGAGATATATATCCCTGCACAGTTCTCAAGTTGCAAGATGTGCTCTGTGTGTGTGTGTGTGTGTGTGTGTGTGTGTGTGATGTAATACTACTCAGCCATAAAAAAGGATAAACTAATGCCACTTGCAGCAACGTGGATGGACCTGGAGACTGTCATTCTAAGTGAGGTAAGCCAGAAAGAGAAAGAAAAATGCCATATGATATCACTTATATGTGAAATCTTGAAAAAAAAAAGGATACAAGTGACTACTTATTATTACTTAGATGACTGATTTCTTGAATATGTGCTAGCACATTTGACTGTCCTTTATGACTGGATTACTGCATTCTGTTGATTCTTATTTTGTGGTTGGCTTTATCCTTTTGATAACTATGTAAGTTTAAAGAACTAAAGCTCTAAACTGTTCTTAGAAACAATGAACAGTAATATACGTAAATTTTAAAATGGCTTTGTCTCTCAATGAGTTGATCTTCCTGGAATAAACTTCGTTTACCCCTTCAAAATTAAAAAAAATTTTTTTTTAAAAAGGAAGGGCAATTTTATGGCAATCCAGTTAAATTATGTATGAGGGGAAAAAATCAGACTGATTTCTGACCTCACGTCAGTGATAATTCCATAGTAGAAGACGGTGGGACAGTGTGTAAAACGCCCACAGGGAAAGAAAATGCGACATTTAAGACTGATAGCCAGGCAAACTATCATTCAGTTCTAAAGGCAATGGACAGATAGTTCCTACCATGCAAGAACTCAAGAATTAGAGTCCTTTTCCATCGGATTTCAAAGTGTTTTTTCACTTGGACATTGGGGCAGAGAGAATCTGGCTGTTTCACAGAATTTTTAACATATACAGATGATTCCTACCGCACAAAGATGGAACTTCTGACATGCACGGCCACCTCAGCCAAGGTGGGCAAGGGACACAAGCACAAAATATGGGCAGCCGTGGTCACACGCACTCTGTGGAGTCACGTGGCACATGGGTGTCGCTGCCTCCCCTGCTTGGAGTTGGTTTAGCTTAGTGGGTCAGTCGATCGCTCATCACTGAGTCTCTACCTCCTGCTGCTGAGATTGGCAGCTGGCCACAGCTAGCTGTGGAATAAAAAAGGCTCTGTTCCAACCCTCAACATCCTTCTTCTTTTTACTCCTCCTCATCAAAACCCACCTCATCCCACCCCACACTTTGAGGCTGAACATCCTGAATCTCCCCCCACGTTTGGTCGACAAATATTTATTTGTGCTGATCACGGGCCAGGTATTGTGCTTAGCACAGATAAGGAAGTGACAGTAAAACAGAGAGGCCCCATCCTTGACATCAGAAAGCTGCAGTTTGGAGAGGGAGTGAGTGCTGTTAAAGCAACTGCATACTTACTGAATTAATTAACGTAGTGATGATAAGTGAGGTGAACGCAGAAGTCATGGTGTTATGGGAATACACAGAAAGGGGCCAGCCAGGCATTCAGCAGGATCGGGGAATTTCCCAGGAGGAAGTGGGGCTGATGCTGAGGCTGCAAGGTGGTGTAAAATGGATCAGAGTAGGCCCTCTGAAGGACACAGTCTTTTCCAGGAACAAAGGTGGCATGTGTGACACTTTTCAGTTGGGCAGGAGTGGAGCCAACCTGAAAGACTCAAAGATCCTCTAGGTCTAAAGGCTCATGAGCAATGGAGAGTGGAAGGCCTTAGTGGATGCTGGAGACGCAGCTCAGACCTTTGGTGTCTTGGTGAGGAAGTGACACCCATGACCTGGGCAAACAAAGGCATTTCTTCATGTTGGGATAACAAGCCAGGTCTGGGACTCCTCAGGAAAGTTATTGCAACAGCCTGCTGGCTGGCCTCCCCGCCTTCAGCCTCTCATCCAGGTCAACAAATAATCCTCAACAAATTATGCTGCTGCTCAGAGTGTGGTCAGGGGCTCCGTGTTGCCAGGAGGAGAGAGTGTAGACCCCATTGTCTGGACTCTGAGCTCTCCCGTGACCCCAGCAACCTTTCCTACCCTGCTTCACTTTCCTCCCCAGCATTCACCATCCACTCCAGCCAAATAGATGTCTTTACCGAGCATTGTCTAGGTTTGATCATAACGGCCTTTGCTGAGCTGCCAGAAAGCTTTCCCTTTTCTCTGAGTTGCAAAAACTCTGGTACGTGTCAAGGCCATGGTGTCCAGTAGAGAGATCCAGTGGGCTTCGGTTTTGCACAGAAAGTGATTCAAATTCTGTCTCACTTCTTTCTGGCTGTGTAACCTTTGGCAAGACCCTTAATCTCATTGTGCTTCCACTGCCCCATTGTTAAAAGAGGAGAATAACAGTAGTTGCTGTAACTACAGATCATAGACTGTATGAGAATTAAATAAGGTCTCTCTTTCTATCTCTAGACACACACACACACACACACACGTCTGGCATATTTCTATGCTAGTTACACATATAAGAATTCCAACAGCTCTTGTGTTTAGCTGGGCATTATGAATGTGATAACAACATTCTAACCGATAAGCCGAGTTAAACAGCAAATGATCAGTAGGGTCAACAACTCATCAGTCCCCGGAGAGCTTTTTACATAATTATTAGTAAGGTGAGAATGTCAGACCAGGTCTTCTCACCTAATTGCCTACGTGTGTCGTGATTTTGAGGAAGTCGCTAAACCATGATGTGTTTCCATACCTTCCCCTCCTGGGTATGGAGTAACTAATGGCCTCTCACGCACCCTCTCCCTCTCACCTGGCTTCTTGATTGGATGAGCGTTGGTACCAATATCTCAGAAGACCTTTGATTCAGTGCCACATCGTCCTGGTACCAAGACTACTCCTTGTTTCCCTCCTTCGTTTCCCAACGTGTTCATTGCTCATTGTGGTAAGAGCTTTCTAGGCTCATCTGTTGAACATCTATGGCCTCCATTTGTACTTTCATCCATTCATTCACAAGTATTGAGTGAGTTTTTTTATACACCGGGTCCCACGCTTTGCCGAAGATTTTGCAGAAATAAATGAATCCAAGAGCATCTTTGGTCTTACGGAGCTTCTAGGATAGCGGAAGACCCTTCCACAAACTTCACTGAGTGTGATTTCATGGGCTTCCTTTTTTCTGTTGAACAGATAAACAGCACCTTCTAGGGTGTGCCTCCTTAGTGACTGAACGTCCAATATCCTGGGCTGGCTTTAGAGGTCCCACCACTTGACCTCTCCTGTCTTAGCACTCTCCCAAAGTACCTAAGTGCTTAATTTCCCTCAGACCACATTCCAGAGGTTGGGGAACTAGCGTGACTTGCTTCCCACTCTATGTCCGCCACTGTGTACAGCTCCAGGCATAGGGTAAGTGCACAATGAATACTTGTTTAGTATTACATAAGGCTGCCAGCGTAGATGGCCCCTTTGTCCCAAAGCAGAGCCCTTGATCCCCTGACACAAAATATGTAGTTTAAGGATAAATCTGGACTCAGATCCCAAGTTGAATCCCACATTCACTACTTGTGAGAGAATGACCTTGGGAAATTTACTTAACTTCCCCAAGGCTCTGTTTGATCATACACAGGCGGGGCAACGACAGTACTGGGCTCTGGGGGTGACCGCGAGGATTCAACAGCGCCCACCGAGCACCTGGCACAGTGCCTGGCTCAGGGCTGACAGCACGCATCGTCTTGTTACTGTTGGCCCTTTGCTTTGGCATTCGTGTTGGGTATCTAGGCAGCGCTGGGGTTGCGCATCCTCATTCTAGGAAGAGATAGCTACTCGGCTCATTCTCTTCCTCTTCTTCCTCCTGACACTCCGGTGGTGATGGAGGAAGATGCTCATATTTGCCACATGGGTCACTGAGGTCTGTTTCTCTCCAGACATTTTTGAAGCATTTCTTCCTCAAAGGAGAGAAGCAGTTATGCATGCTGTTCTGCGCCATGTATCTCTTCCGTGGTGAGCCACTCATTCCAAAGACATGACTCATCGATGACTTCAAGTCCCCCAGAATACCCTTCATGTGTCACATACAGCTGTGAGGGACCCCGCTGGGGAAAACACAAAAGGCAGGTCCAGATGGAAAACACAACACAGACTGGTGCTTTGCCCGGGACTGTGGGCAGGGACCCTGATGGTTTGCCAGAACTTTCCATGATATGGGCTCTTTTCAGACTCCAGAACAGTGGATCTGAACTTCATTTGGGAGGGCAGGGATCTGTCATGAACCTGTTTGAAAATCTGACATAAAATTTGAGATACTGTCTTTCTAACTAACCAATTAGATCTGATTAATCAGAAGCGACACACGCTGTGAACAACAGGTATGGTGGTATTTGTTCACGCCAACTGAATACCAACCCTGCACTTCAAAAACAATTTTATGAGATTCATGGACCCCTGCCCCCTGCATGTTAATTTCAACCACAAGGTTATTTCTTAAGGACATACACTCTGCCAGACCCCAGCAACGCCCTGGGGTTACAGCAGTAAATATGCTCCACTTGGTCGCTGCAAGCTTACACTGTGGCTGAGGAGACAGACGTTAAACCAATAATCACATCAATTCCTACATAATTAGAATTGCAGTAAGTGCTATGTTGAGCAGGAGAAGGGGCTGTAAGCACAAATAACAGGGGCCTTATCCAGTTTGGAGACTCAGGGGGAGGCTGAGGAGGAGCACATTACAAAAAACTCACTTAAAAGAGCTACACTGAAGCACATCCTAAAAGCACGAGTAGAAGTGAGGCCGGTGAACGTGGGAGCAAAATATCCCTAATGGATTGTAGGTAAAGAGACCCTGAAGATGCTGGTGAGTCTAGAGCACAGAGGAAGAGACAGCCAGTTGGGGGAGGCGATCGGTAGACGCAGGCAGAGCAGATCTACCACAGCCGAGCAGGACACATGGAGGAGTATACAGAACTTACCAAAGATAAAGTCCAGTGAGACCTAGAAAAGGTCTGAACTCATGATCAACCCATGGTTAATGGTGATTTTATGGGCCACACTCAGCTGCTCAATCGCCCAACCCACCTACCAAAAATGTGATAGGTAGCTGAGGTCAGAGATTCACCTTTCTAGTCCCAGATGACTCATCCATCCACCTGCCCATCACATCCATCCATCCATCCATCCACTCCTTCATCCATCTATCAAATCTACCCATCCATCACATCCATCCATCCATCCACTCCTTCATCCATCTATCAAATCTACCCATCCATCCATCCATCCCATTTACCCATCCATCCATGCATTTATTCATTCATCCACCAAATAATTTATTCAATTCTCCAGGAACAGTGTTGTGCTGATTACTGAGATAACATGGTGGACAGGACATCATCCTTATCCTGCAAAATCTTACAGTCCAATAAGAAAGACAGTTACATAGGGAAGGATGACACAAGGAACTCTGGGCCGGGCTAGAGGTAAGTGCTAAATATTAAGAGAGCACAAGGAATGGGGCACATCATGGAGAAGGCTTTCTAGAAGAAGTGGTCCAAGCTGAGCTAGGAAGACTGAAGAGGGTGTGGGACCAAAATTTGACTGAAGTGTGAAGGTCAGAAGATAAAGGAGATGGGGATGTTTAAGAAGTGACTCACTTCAGGGTGGCTGGATGAAAGGGTGGAATGGGGTGAAATGGTGAGAGGTGGCATGGGAGAGGTAAGTAGGGGTTCAGTCATGGACTTTCTACAAAGGTCAAAAGGTAGCATTAAAGATTTTGAAGTATTTTGCTCTGATATTTTTGTTTATTTTTTTTTTATATTTGTGTTGTCAGTGGGACAGATGGTTGGTTAGTTGGTTTTTAGCAGAGATGATGTATGAAGAATATAGTTTGATAAATTGTGCACTTGGGCAGAGGCCATTTAATAAATACATAAAAATGTGTTTTTAGGAGACATATAGATGATGGAATAAATAAATAAACACTGATTGAGTGCCTCCTGTGTGCAAGGCACTTAACCTAAATTGGCTCCTTTTAATTTCATGCCCCTTTTGAGAAGAGAAAGTGTTACCAAGGATCAAACTGGAAAACTGGGGCCCAAGCAGGAGAGGCTGTTGACGAGACCACACAGCTGGTAAGGTGCAGAGTCCGGCTGTAGACCTAGGCTGTCTGACTACACCGCCCTTCCATTAAACCACTTCTCCCCAAGCCAATCATCTGTAATTGCCTGGATCAGTGACTTCCAAGACTGACTTGAAGACACCCTACATTATCCAATTATCCCAAGGGAGGTTGGACATTTGCCAGACTTTCCCTCAAAGCAAGTTCGTCTTAAATAGTTTGAACTGGGGGGGAAAAAGGCTTCTGTGAAAGTATCTAAAATATACTGAGTGTTTGTTAGGTACCAAGGAATGGGCTAAAAACACTTTAGTTTCCTTGTTAGGTGGGTTCCATCCAGGTCTCCAGGGTATGGAGGGAGAAATGGAGCTCTAGATCAAGTATCTTGCCTTGTGTGCTCAGCAAGTGGTGAGGCCGGGATTCTGACCTCAGAAACTCCACTTTCAATCATGTGACTGCACCACGGCACACACACACACATTCTGCATCAACAGGCCCTATAAGGGTGGCTTCCACCCAAAGGAACCCTTAAAAGGAAAGTGGAGGTTGCTTGGAAAATCAATCAGTACACGCAGAACCTCAGAAGGACCGGGAACCAGTTAAGTATGCGCATGCTCGGTGTAGCCCAGTTAAGTAAGCGCATGCTCAGTGGATGCCAGAAAAAAACAGCTGTGACAGCGACAAAGAACCTGGAACCACAGTAGGGCCAGTGGTTGGCCTTCAGGCTTTAGCTGCAGCTCTCTTGCTAGTCTTGACAGAGAGAAGAACTTTCCTTTCTGTTGAAACGATTGTCTTTTAATCGTTTCTGCAGAAGAAAACCCCGAACGAGCTTTCTGGGGGTCACTTCAATGGGATGTGAGTTCTCTGAGAGCACGAAGAGCTCCAGAGTCATGCCTGGTGACAGATCTGCTGCCCTCTTTTCTGCCCCTCTCTTCCTTTCTTTTTCTCTTTTTTTCCCCCCGTGTGCAGTTTATGTGGAACATCTGGTTTTAAAAGTGTCGCAATTTTTAAACATATTATAATGCTCACGGGATCAGAATATCAACAGCTGTCTATTGCGGTGAACCACACGTCTGGAAAACATTCCTTGAAACTGAGTTCTTAAATAAACATAAAGCATCTATAACACATGATGCCGAACAACATCCATTTGTAAACTGAATATTTAGACCAGATGAGGTGCAAATGATGGTTGTCTTGGTCAGACTGTCAAAGTGGGAAGGGAAGCTTAATTTTTTCAGCCCTGAATTTCACCAGAGATCTTGGGCCTCTGAGCTAAATCAGGCATCTGGTGGTCTTCACTCAGATACCTACCTTTGTCCTCTTCCCCTCTCATTTCTACTAGGACCTGCTGGCTTTTATGCAACTCCTTAACGATTTTCTTATCTCTGGCCTATAGTTTACAAAAGTACTTTTTCCCCTGTTTTTCTTCTATTAAGGTCTCCAGAAAAGTAAATGATCCTGGACTTTAGTCTACAGCTACTCCTTTCTCTCCCTTCTCTCTGGTCCCTGATGTCTCCAGGAGAGAATTCTGTATCTAAACACACATATCTACACACATGTACACACGCACACATGTATCTGTGTGACTTCTCAACATTTATTGAGCTACCATTCCAAGGCCTCTCCATGCATTCAGTGAATTGATCCTTCAAATAACTTATGGTACAAATACTACCATTATTCTCAGTTTACAGATGATCAAATTGGGGCACAGAGAGGTTAAGTAACTTGATCAAAATCACACAGCCTATACATGATGGTGGATTAAGTATCATACAGAATTAAAGCTAGGAGTCATTTCCCCACAGCATGATCAGGCTTCTATTTAGGGCACTAGAAGAGGTAAACTACCATGTGTTTGGTAAACCAAATCAAGATATATAATTTTACAAGTACAGGTATTCTTATGGGCTCAGTAAGACAGGATATTTGAAGTTCTCAGGACAAGTTGTTCTCTTTTCCCATTGAATCATTGGGATGGTCCAAAAGGCTTCAGGTCAGTGCTGCTTAGGAGTGAGACTGTTCATAAACAGCTAAGAAGAAAACTCTGCCCAAGTTCTCTAGCTGTGAGTAAGGCATCCAATTTTCCCCCCTCTTTAGTGGCCTATCAATAAAATGGGGCAGGAGGGAGAAGGCAAAAGTCATGATTTTTAAAAACTTTTAAAAATGAACTTCTTAGGTATCTAGTATAGCTCAGCTAAAATTTAAAAAGTATGTGTGGGGTAGGGGTATAATTCAAAGTGTATGTTTTACAAGTGACAAAGCTTTATTTACACAATGCATAAATTATTCCATTTCTTCATAGTAGACATGGTTCCTGAACAATGAAAAGAGATGTAAACAGTTCTTAAATATGCCCTTTATTTATCATTAATTCCAAAGGGTCATGGGTAGAGGTGCCCCCGCTGCATCAAGTCAGTATACTAGTCTCTATGCTTCTTCAAGCATTTGATTTCCTTGACCTAAAGTTTGGTGTTGTGGCCTCAGTAAGTATATAGATCTGATCTGGGTAATGTTTCCCCCCGTGGGGTACAAGGCAACTTGTACATAAATGGCTCAGAATATTCGAACGGGACTCACACAGCCCTACTTAGGGAAGCAGGGCATCTATCTCAAGCTCAAGTTTTCACCTGGGTGTTAATTCTGCTGCAGAAAGGCTCTCACCTCCCTCCCCAGTGTAAAGTCAAAATCTACATTTAAATGGAGACATTGCAGGCAGTCCAGTCCAGTCCGAGGCAAAGCTAATAAACACAAAGCCTGCTGCGATTTAACTGGAAGTAAGTGCTGACACGTTTCACCGAAAGAGAAAGGAAGGAAGGAAAAAGGAAAAGAAACGGCCTGGTATGTGGTCCATGACTTTCTGCTGGAAAAGGTGGAAAACCAAACTTAAAAAAAAAAAAAAAAGATACTGATTTGGAAAAAATCCAGAGAACAGAATGTTTTCTACCATATGGGTGTTCAGCTGTAATAAGGCCATATTCAAGGTACCAATATGATGGGCTTATCTTTGAATTAAAACAACAAGAGAAAGAGAACAAGGGCAGATATGAGGGTGTTTTTTATACTCATATTTCTAAACTTCATAAAATATTAGTAGCTGAATCAGCTATAAAAATTAATGGCTCCAGATTCTATTGTGTTACTCTCTTCAATTTCATTTTATCACCATTTTTTTTTCTTCTTCTCTTTCAGTTTTGGCCCTTCTATCTTCCTAAGTTGTTTGGGGTACCAGTGTTTATGAGCTTTATCAGCTTGATAAGACATGTAGAGCAGAATTTCTAACAAAAAGAGTAGAACAAAAGCTCGTCTGAATCCTTACATTAGATTTTCTGTGGGACAGTTAGATGTGATAACATTGTCAAAAAGGAAAGAAAAAAAAATTCTGGCCTTCATTACTGAGTGTGTTGCAAACTCACTTTTTCTTTCTTTCATTCTTTTTTTTTTTTCCTTCTTCTTTTTTAATAGCAAGGACTGAAAAAACTTCCCATGTCCTCAGGCCTCACCTGGCCTTTTAAAATATTTTCAGGCCACTGTGAACACCAAGCTCAATTCTGAATTTGCATTTACATAATATAATTTTTACCATCAATTAATCGATCGCATTTAAATTCCTAAAAGTATCCAATGAGTAATAACTCCCCCCCGGGTGCTGTAAAAAGTTAATTTCCAAACACAAAGGCCACTCTGACTTTCAAAAAGCTGAGTTGAGTTTCCCATTTGAGTCAAAACTTAAAAAAAAATAAGAGTTGTGTTCTTTTAGGACCATCCTGAAGATTTTTCCAGAGAGTTATTTCCTTCAAACAATGAAGGAAAACATAAATTGAGTGGACCATAGAGAGCTGGGCTCTGGAAGATTCCACTTGCCCTACCTGGGTTCATCATGATTGCTACCATAGCTGGGCATTTCTTATGGGGATAGCATGGGCAGTCACCTACAGTCATAAAATGACTGGCCAGGTGACCAAATGGCTCATAATCTGGATATTAGAGTTATGCTGTCCAGTCACACAGTGTATCCAAAGCTAAATGTGCAACGGGTGTTCAGTAAATAAAGAGAACAGCCTGATGAAGCAGGCAGGGCAGTTTCTGGAGTGAGAAGACCTGGGTTGGAGACACTGTTCTACTATTAACTAACTGGGTGGCCTTGAACAGGTCACCTGACTTCTTTCTAGATGCCGACGCTTGTCTTCAAACATTGTTGCCATGACACCCCATGGTTCAAAGGTGGATGGAGAGGTGCTTCGTGAAGCCTGGGGTGGATGGAGGGGTGGCTGTGTCTAATAGATGCATTAGGAAAATGCTTTCTGTCCTTTGTTTGTTGGCCTTCCTTTGACATGAACGGATCAGGCAGACAAATGCTCCCACGTCTAGCCAGCCTGAAGTTAGCCTTTTGGCATCCAACTGATTGTTCCCACCCTAGTTGTAGATAAACAGTAAACAATCGCTCAGTTACTGACTCTCAGGCAATACGACTTGGTATTTCTAAGAACCAAAGTAACCAAGGTATTAGAAAATGAATGAACTGGGGACCTGTAATAGGTGTTGGCTTGGGTTATGTGTGTTTCCTGCACTACTACTGTCCACATGTCTGTCTCCCTGATGAAACCGAGCTCAGAGACAGAGACCGGGGCTTATCCGTCCTCAGACAGTCTCCTTCTGTTCCTTCCCCCAAGCACCTAGCCCTGGGCCTGGCTACAGTTGGTGCTCGATAAATGTTTGGTGAACGAATGGGCAAACGATGGGAGAAACATAAAACCAATGAGGTGGAATCTAATTCCACTGCCTGCAAATCAAAATCAGACTGCAAATGGAGGTCATCTGCACAGGGATATGTCTCAGTGTCACGTGCAGTTAATCAGAACACAGCAATTTTTTTCATAAGCATAAGACAGATTTTATATATATATATTTTTTTTCACATGGCCTCTAAATAGCATCCTCTTCAACTCATTTCAAAACCAAATGGGATGCTTGAAATACCAAATCAAACGCTGATGTGGGCTGGCGTGTGGCTAATTCACAAAGCCTGCATCTTCACAGCCATGACAAAATCAGGCACGGCCAAAGAGTTAGCAGAAATGATGGGGCGTCCTTGTGGATATAACATTATCCCGAATTTCCCAGAAAATTGCTCAGGCCAGGGTGCCTTGACCTGGACAGCCCCAAACACAATTCTTTTCCACTAGGAACCAACTTGAGACTATCACTTAGGTGGCAGAAATGCACAGCAGAACGTGCATTAGAAGTTAGTCTATTTGCTAGTTTCACACTCCAGTCAATTTACTCTGAGGGCAGTCGAAGGTGGACCTGTGTGTAACCTTGGCTTCCCTGTAATTCTTCGGTCCTGAGTCAAATGCAGGAGTAATATTTCCCGTGCGGTTGTAGTTTACTGAGCTGACACGGCTTCTAAGATTGTCCCACCCGGAGGGCTTTGGGGACGCATAGTCCAGTGGATAAGTTCACAGCAAGACTCTGGCCCCAGGCTGCCTGGGCAGAAATCTGAGCTCTCCCAGCCGTGTGACCTTGGGCACGTGACTTAGGCTCCCCGTGCATCAGTACTGCGTCTCTAAAATGGAGATGATTTGATTCATAGCAGCTATCTCAAAGGCTTGCTCTGAGGATTATACGAGCTGATGTGGAAAGAGTACCTAGTACCCAGAACCTTCCCTAACACAGAGTGAACACTGCATATGAGTTTGCTCTTATATATTCAGACTACACTGAAAGCCACATCTGTATAAAACTACTGAGCTCACATTTGCTTTTTGGAGAAAAAAAAACAAAAAACCTCTTCCACTCAATTGCTCTTAAATCTTAAATTGAGACCTTAATGCTTTTGAATATCTGCTGCAAAGCTGCTTCCCAAAATGACAAGAGCTGCTTTTTCCCAAGGGTCTGTGAGAGTGTTTCGTAGGACACACGGAACCACATGCATAACAGGCATGCTTTTTCAGAGGCACAGACAAACAGAAACTCACTTTGCATCTTGGAGCTCAAATTTTACTTGACACCTTAAAGGAAAAGGAGTGAAAACCAGCAAACCAATTTTGATATTAAGACAAAAGTGGTTATATGGTGGAACAAAGTTTTAAAATGCCATGGATTTTCAGATCACAGGGGCCCCTGAAGAAATGTCACCTTCGGACTTCTGTCTGGGGATCATTCATCTGCAATCCCCACACCTCAGCCCAGAAGTTGTCTTGGGAGGGGGTTCCTAAGTCCCGAGAGAGGTACCAGGAAAAGATTTTCTGAGTCAGTGCTTCTCAAACTCTAGGTGAAGAGCAGTTTTTTTTAAATTTTATTTATTTTAGACTAATAGTGATATAAACTACAACAAAAGTGAACTATTTGAAAAAAGAAATAAAATAATAAGACATATAAAATATATGCTCCATTTTTTTAAACTGTCAGGTTCAGCAGACAAAACTACTGTCAAATTGCTATAAAATTTCCTAAAGGCAGACCCTCCATCTCTATGCTAATCTGGTTATGAACTGGTGAGGAACCATTTGATGCCCAGGTCATACTGAACTAGCTGCCCCAGGAGACTCAGGAGTGGAACTCTGAGCCTTGGTGAGTGAGAAATGGGGCTCTATATGGCCACAAAGTTCAGACTTCTCATGAATTAATTTCATCCTTGTGCAAAATATCAAATCATGTTAAGCCCAGCAATGAGTGTCCCTGACTCTCTGTTGAGGGTGCTGATAGGTAGGGCCTGGGCCACTCCCTCTGCAGGATGTACGGGGGTTCTCAGCATCCTCAAACTCCTGGCCTCAGGTTCACCCATTCTTGGATGTGACAGGTCCAACTTGCTAACATATCCATTTGGAGATGAGAAGCCATGAGAAAATGAACAATATGAGGTGGTTAATTTCATGATTTGGGGAGTTCATTCCAGGACAATAGGTCTCAACCTTTCTGAGAATCCACTGGAAGCAGGGACCCTTCCCACTAGAACAGTCCAGCAACCCAGGCCCACACACCCGTATATAAATAAAAAGGGGTTCAGTGGTCATCTGGAACCCACCCAGAAGTCCCAGAGTACAAACCCTAAGTTTAGGGTTAGTGTAGACTATTGACTAAACTGGACATTGCTAAACAGCCCAGCCGGGAGGTACTGCTGCCTCCCCTGGACACTTTTATCATGATATTTGCACTACACTTTCTTACTCTCACACCTTCTGGCCAGCCTGACTCCTAGTCCTGTCCCCACAGCTCCACAGGGTGAGCACCTCGGTCTCGCGGCCGGGGAGCGGCATGATGTGATTAGCTCTGTCTGTTTTCTCATTGATTCTGTAAGCAAACCAGGCCTGCCCAGGACGATGTCTCCATGGTGGTACAACCCCTGAGAGACGGGCAGACAGGTGGGTCCTGGCCTTCCCTTATGAGGTAGCGTCTCCCGGAGCTGGCAGCTCTGCCCAAACTCAGAAGTAGTTTAATGATGGGCTTCAGGTGGAGTTTAGGTAAGAGATGGTGTTACTAAGAGAAGGGCGCAGAGCTGCAATTTCCAAATGCTTGAGAGGTACTTTGAAAGCCAAGAACCATTTCAGAAACAAGGTAGTTTTTAAGCCTGACCCACCTGGCCAGGATTTTCAATTCAGGATGCTGAGCTGAACACCATCAGTGAGTTAAAACACCAACTTGAGGTGAGGAGAAAGTGTAATGAACACTGATAGTTGCCTACCTAATATCTGTTGCCCCATCTGTCTTTCCTAACTGTACCCCAGATTTGCTCAGATACAATACAGTGTGATAAAACCCAACACTTGTAGAGAAAAGGGAGTCCTCATGCACTGTTGGTGGGATATAAACTGGTGCAGCCACTGTGGAAAACAGTATGGAGGTTTCTCAAAAAATTGAAAATAAAACTACCATGAGACCCAGAAATTTCACTCCTCGGTACATATCCAAAAAAAAAACCCCAACACTAATTCAAAAAGATATATGCACCCCAATGCTCATAACAGCATTATGTAGAATAGCCAAGATATATATGAAAGCAACCTAAGTGCCCATCAAGAGATGAATGGTTAGAGAAGATGTATGGAGTACTACTCAGCCATGAAAGGAACGAATTGTTGTCATTTGCAGCAACCTGGATGGACTTGGAGGGTATTATGTTAAATGAAAGAAGTGATACAGAGAAAGACGAGTACAGTATGATACCACTTCTATGTGAAATCTAAAAAAAATATAGCAGACTAATGAATATAACAAAAAAGCAGCAGACCCACAGATACAAAAGGGGTTACCAGTGGGGAGAAGGAAGCAGGGAAGGGCAACACAGGGGTAGGCGATTAAGAGATACAAACTCACAAACTATTAGATGCAATATAACCTGCAAGGATATACTATACATCACAGGGAACATAGTCAATATTTTATAATAACTATAAATGGAGTTTAACATTTAAAAATTATGAGTCACTATATTGTATACCTATGACATATAATATTGTACATCAACTATGTTTCCATAAAAAATAATATATTTAAAAATCCTGAACACTTGTACTTGCCATGCACTAAGACTGTCAAAGAGCCTGTAATTTAATGATTTATTCAATCCTCAAAAACCCCTCAACAAAGTGGGTATATTATTATCGCTATCACACAGATCAGGAAACCAAGACACAGAGAAATCAATAATACACTCCAAGTCATAGAGCTAGTTAAGTGCCACAGGCATGCTCTCAGCATTCCAGCCCTGCAGTCTCAGCATGATCTACTGCCTTCAACCCAGTCCTAGCTCTAGGGGTGGGTCTGGACTAGTTTAAGCCAATCAGAGCACAGTATTCTCATGTTGATTGTTATTCTGGTCAGATACATGACCTGAGATGGACCAATCAGATGACAGGAAGGACTATTGCCTACAACTGGGAACAAGGAAGTAGGGTGCACCCTACTGTTACATCCTGTCGGTAACCCACACCAACGTTTCTGACAGCAGAGCAGAGAAGTGAAAATAATCCAAGTCCTTGTTGACATCACTGACCACTGAATCAACCAGTCCTGGAATGTGTCCTACTTCTGGACAACATGTCTTATACAAAATAATACATTTTCCTATTGCTTAGTTCTAAAAACATTCAAAATGATAGAGATGAATTTTAGAAACCTATCCAAGTGAGTCTTGACTTAAGGTCAGGATGAAAACTTTGGGGATTTACAGAATACTGGATTAGGTTAAGGCTGCTGTATTGGAGACTAACTCTCAAGCCTTTAGGAGAGGTTATCCATGGGCAGGTCTCCAAGCCCGTGGTTTCTCTCCTTCTGCTTTTTATTACCCAGTATAAATCTGTGTGTGTGTATGTGTGTGCATGCATGCACATGTATATATACATATACACACATACATATGTGTGGGTGTGTTGAGATGTGCACATGTATATATACATATACACACATACATATGTGTGGGTGTGTTGAGATTGCACGTGTGCATACACCCGATCATGATCCTTATTAAAGGGATGGGGCAAAGAGAAATCTGGGAGTTGGGGAGTCCACCTCTTGGATTAACTTGGCTTCTATTAGCAGTTTTAGTCAAGGTTGAGTAAGTTATCCAGGATCCCACAGCTAGTAAATGTCAGAGCCATTTATACATGCAGATATGTGTCTTCAGAGAGCATAATTAGTCATTAGACTTCCTCCTTAGATTAAGTTCCCCAGAACAGACTCTGAGACAGGGTTGAAGCATATGATTTGCTGGAGGAAAAGGATGAGGGAACCAGACAGTGTAGGAGAAAGAGCGAAGCAAAGATGTGGCCTCAGGTGGAGTCTAATTCTAGCTTAATCCCAGCAGAAGCTCTGGAATAAGAACTGTAGCAAAGAATTGGTCCAGGTGGGGGTGGACCCTCATCCCAAGGTACCCCCGTGTCCATCAGTAGGTCAATGGGCTGTCCCCTGGGAGGGGTGGGGTGCCAGGAAGATGGTGTAACCTTCTTGGCAAGGTAGCTCCAGTTGGCTGACAAGGGGACAGCTTTCAGCCCTCAGCAGTCAGCACAGCAGCTGGGGGACAGATGCGATGGGCTGGAGAGGGGGATCTGGAAGGAACACCATCAGAATCTACAGTTTTTCTCCCTATATGCTAGTCTCTTTCTCTGCAAGGCCCTTCCTCAACTTTTCCACCCACATGTGAAGGCACACACATCTCCTCCCTGACTCTTTATCTCCCACTGTCCCCCAAGGAAATGGCCTGTATCTTATTTCTCTCAACATCAACATCCCAGAACTGCACACACCCGCCATGTCCCTTGGGCACCCAGCAGATGCCTGGCACAGAGGAGAGGCTTCAATAAATGTTTGTGGGATGCATGAATGGAGAAATGAATGGATTTCAGGAATCCACATGCTTGCTAATTTGGAATTTGTGATACTTTGGAGACATTTATTGAGTAAAAGTTTGGAAAAAAATACTCTCACTCGGGCTTTTACTGCGTATGTAGTTCATTACTAAGGAATGTGAGTTTCTAGTCTTCCTTCCCCACCCCATGGCTTTCCACATTTTATAATATGTAGAATAATTACAACTCAAGAAACTGCTTTTCTTTTAAAGAAACAGCCAATCTCTGCTCTAATTAGACCTCTAGGTTAATGTGGAAGAATTTTCCTCACTCCTGGACCGCTCTCTTACCCCTGACTCCTTAATCCAAAATAAGTTTCACAAAACCTGGTTAATGAGGATTTCACTTTTAGTTCAACTTATATATGACACTTGAGGGTGAACTGTAGGACACAGATGATTCCAAAGCAAGGTGGTTCTCTCAGCAGAAGGCAAGAGCAAAGATGATGATAAAATTCAGTCACTGATGTAGCTTGTTTTCCATGGGATGATGCATATGTCTTCTGTTTGAAATCTGGAAATTTAGGAAAGGAGAACTTCTGCCCCTGCTGTCTTGTGGAAAGAGTGCTGGGAACTTGGCTGCAGAAGCAGCCTACTTAGGGCAATGTTTCTCAGAAGCTGTCCCTGGATGGCAGCGTCAGCATCACCTGATGACTTATTGGAAACGCACATTTACAAGCTCCTCCCCAGACCTCCTCAGAATCAGGAATTCTGGAATGGGGGCCCGTAAGCTGTATTTCAACACGCCTGCCAGGTCCTTCTGATGCTGCTTAAGTTTGAGAACCACTGGTCTAGCAGTCAAGAGTTGGGCAGACCTTGTTTAGAATCTCAGCTGCCACTTGGATAACCTCCCCAACACTCTCTCTTTCTCTTTGTAAAGTGCGGGTTCACTAGTGTGGCTGTGTGAATTAGTGCGTCTGTATGTGTCAAGCTCTCAACACAGCGCTGGGCACAGACTGCTTTCTCTGTCATTCCTATGTTACTGGGTAGGACAAAGAGAAACGTGGAGAACAGAGTAAGTCCTAACATTTTCTCTGTGATTGGCTTGGAATCCAAAATAAGGGAGCAAAGAGGACAGCTCCGGATGACAGGGAAAGGTTAGAGTCCCCACGGAACAAAAGGAGAAGGGGGAGACGCCTGGGCTGTTCTGAGGACCCACTCATCTAACAAACGTGTCCTGAATAAGTGCCGGGCCCTTCGCAGGGCGAGGGGCTGGAGAGCAGACATGACCAGGATGGACGCAGGTCCCCAGCCTTCTTCAAAGGGACTTACACTGTACCAGAGAGGCTGGGAATTGTGTTTGCCGAAGCCAGCATCCCACAGGGGATGATGATAGGAGGCGAGGCACCCAAGCCAGCTCTTCGCAGACAATAGGTGTACAGGTTCTGATGAAGAAACATCAAAGCCAGAAGATGTCTATGAGCAGACAGGTGGGGATGTGGGGTGGTCGGGCACCCACCACCAAAGCTTGCCGGGGTCTCAGGGCGACTTGCTAGGAACACGTTTCTCCCCTCTTCCTAGAGGTAACACACATTCTGCTCCCTAAGTCCCCAGTTCTTCATTCCCAGCCTCTCCCCAAGCCCTTGACTCAGAGAATTCACCCCCCAAATATGGTGGGTATGTTGTAATTCGGGACATCAGAAGGGAAGGAGCGCAGAATCATGGCGGTGACGACACCCACGGCAGCTCCTGTCCGTCTGGAGCCACTTCCTGGGTGCCGGGCGTGTGCTTTAAGATGCTGCATAGGATTTCATTCTCATCACAACTCCAGGAGGTAAACAATATTGGATTTTTTTTCCATTTTTACAGACGAGAAAACAGAGGCTTCAAGAGATCAAACAGCCTGCCCACGGTACAGAGCCAGTGGGCGCCCCTTCCACGCAAGCCCAAGCTGACGCCCAGAGACACTGAGTCCAGGAAGCCCAGGGCCGGGGCGATTCTCAAGGACTCGCAGCCGCCAAGGACCAGTGTGAGGACTGAAGTCCCTGACATGTGTACTTTCGTTTACAGCAAACCACAATGCAGTAACAGTTTGTGGCAGATGGTTAAAGCCCCTTGGAAAAAAAAAAAAAGCTACTGGTAACATCGGCTGAAAAGTCCTGGAATTTAAAATTTGTCTTAGCCAATTTGCACAATCACCGCAGCCGAGTTTATATAGAAAACGTATGGCACACGCTTTGATTGCCACAACTAATAAATCCACACAGCCCTCCCTCTCCTCTGCAACAGAAATCCTTTTCTTCCCTGGCTATTTAACATGCAAGGCAGATTGGAACATTAGCAGTGCAAAAGGGTAAATAATCTGGTAATTGATCTGGGATTTGTGGATTTTTACCTCAAATTTCTGTTTATGGTGGAAGGTCGTAAGCTATACAAACCTCTATTGATCAGAGCCCTTTGTTTAAACAGAACCTACTGTATTTATTTGTGCTGCTCCTCCGAAGTCAAACAAAAGGGCACCGATGGAGCTAAACCTCAGCATGGCACTGTGGCCATGTGGCCCATTCACTCAGCGTACAGCTGTTTTCAATCTGCACAGTTTGTCTTTCACATCCATGTGAGATGGAGCAGTGTTCACTTAACCTGGGAGACAGGCCAGCAAGAGAAGACACACACTTAACCCTTCCCGGACCATTTCCCACTCCCTTTTGACACTGAGAAGTGATGCTTTAAGAAGCAGGGTGTTTCCCTAGAGATGCCAGCCACCCGTCTGTAATCACTGATGGCATCTAGAGAAACAGGACCCCTTGTCCTCTGCTCACATCGCTGCCCACTCGCCCTGACTTCCCTACCCTTGCGAGTTCCTCAGAGCCGTCTGCCCCTTGAGAGAGCTTTGAGAAGGAGCAAGGCATGGCGTTCTCTGCTGTCTCTGGGTATCTCGGACCATCCTGCCCCGGCGGATGGCACACGAGCTACTAAGAGGAGGCTGGCCGGAGCCTGGGCTGGTAGAATGCAGGCAGGTTGCTGTAAATAGGGTCCCTTTTCCTACAGTGGACTTAACTCTCTCCCACTTCTGTTTCCTTAATGCTAAACTTAGCCCAGGTTTTCTCAACCTTGGCCCCATTGACATTTGGGGTTGAAAAATTCTCTGTGCGGTGAGGGGGCTGTCGGATGCTTTGTGGGATGCTCAGCAGTACGCCTGGGGCTCTACCCACCAGATGCCAGTAGCAACCTCTGTCCCCAGCAGTGACAACCAGACATGTCTCCGGGCGTCACTCAGCGCCCTGAGTCGGGCGTACACGGTGCCCTGGTTGAGAAGCCCTGCTGGGGAGAGATCCAGGCGAGGCTGTAACAGCAGGGGTCTGGGGTAGGCAGTGCTCCTCAAACTCTTCCAGCCTCCTGAGAGCTGTCCCATTTTGGCCAAATGTCTTTCCCTCTTGGGTCCCGGTTTCCTCATGAGCAAGGTACCCACGAAAGGCCCTCACTTTAACAGCTGTGCTGTGGACCCAGTGCCCTGTAGTCAGTGCCCGACCCTGGGCCTGGACAGAGGGACATTTGACGCAGGACCCTGACCCTTGCTGCCCCGACGGCAGCCCGGAGAAGCCGGGAGTCCAGGCAGCAGATGGGAGACCCACTGCAATCAAGTACCGTCGGGTTTCTAATGCTCTTTGCCAAGAGTGACAACTCTTGATTTTTGGAGGGATCCTGTGGCTTGGCAAACAGAACCAGAGTGGACTGGCTTTTTCCTTCCACTCCTGGCTCTGCTGAGATACAGACACTGGCCTTCCCCTTCAGAGCTGGAGCTGGAGGCAGGAGGCTTGCAAACACTTCGTAATTAATTGCTCTGGGTAAGTGAGTGTGTTAAATAAATTGAAGCCCTTCATAAAATAGGGTTATTCTCAGCTTGGCTGTTACAGTCTCCTGGCTGTTAAATCTTTGGAAAATTATGTATCAGAACCTGGCTATAACATGAGTGGTTCCATTGCCAGACAATTGCCAGAACCGAGGTTCAGATCCCAGCACAGCATCTTCCTAATTGTCGAATGTTCTTGGGCAAAGTCGCTTTACCTTTCAGTGCCTGCCCCCAACCCTCACTGGTCTGTGGATGAAGGTAGTGACCTCAAAATCTTGCTCTGAAATAAATAGCATCTGGACGTGAAGCCATCAGAGTGTGTGCATCACAGTCTTGACATCACCAATCAGTGGCTGCCATTATTACTAGTATTAATTCACTACTGTTACTATTATTTAAGATCTTTCCTGGGTGTCTAATTCTTACACAAATTCAAAATAACAGAAAGTCGGGGGGAGGGTACAGCTCAGTGGTAGAGTGCCTGCTTAGCATGCATGAGGTCCTGGGTTCAATCCCCAATACCTCCATTAAAAAATAAATAAAAATAAATAAACCTAATTACGCCCCTCCCAAAAATAACATGAAGTCCATAATCTAAACATAAATGTTTGGAGACCGTGCAGGGTGGGCTTTTGTGATAGCCAGGTAATTTCCTTCTCCCTTCTCGTGGGGGTATATTGTGTTGTAGTTTTAGTTGTAATGTTTGGGGGTGAGGAGATATACTTCTTCCTCTTTCAAACTCTGACCTCCCAAACTGAGAAGCTATCCCTAAATATGGCAAGGGCCAACTGTATGAAACGGAGAGTTGGATGGCAAATTGAGGCCAAGAAGTGAGGCCCGGCCCTGGGTGTAGCGTGTGTCAGAGGTCCCGACAGGAGTGCAGCGCTGCACAGCTGACAGTGTGATCTCCGCTGTGGCTCAGTCCCGCGTCCCCCGCTATCGGGAGACGTGGAGACCTCTGCCCGGTCACACATGCAGAGCGAAATCAGAGAGCCCTTGGGCTTTTGGCTCTGAGATGGGCTCCCTCTCCAGCCCCGGGCATTCACCAGCGTGAAGGGGGGCAGGTCTCACATCCTGCGGAGGGCACCCCCTGTCCACAGTCCTTAAAAAGCATCCTGGAGGCCGTGAGAACGGGGCACACTCAGTAGCTGAGCATATCTTATGGAGAAAGGAGAAATAAAACCAGGAGCCACAGACATTTATTCTCCCAGCTTTCTGCTTCCAGACTTTTTCTCCACTTTCCTCTCCGTCCCGAGTTCCTCCTGGGGCCCCATTCCCCCCACCCACACACTACATTCCTTGTATTTTTCTTGAAGTTCATGTTTATCTGCTTTCACTGAACGGAACGGTTTGCCTTTGGGCTATTTGTACTACGAAGCGTCTCTCCTGAAAGAAGCATTTTGAGCAATTATGCACGTGTGAAATCTGTATGTTGGTCATGATATCCCATAGAAAATGCCTGTAAAACAATGTCTTAAGAATCGTAAGACAATGTTGATGAATCTTCCTTCCTAAAGCCCCTCTCTTTGCCTTATCGAGTATCCATGTCCCCCGTTTTGCTGCCCATTCTCTTGCTTTTCTTCTAAAGTGACACCGGTAGGAGTCCCTCAGCTGTGTGTGCGTGTGTGGGTGTGGCCTGCTTCTCAGCTTTGTAAAAACACCCCTGTACGTCATCTGACTTGTGTCTTCCTCTCAACATTGTATTTCTAAGATGCATCTATGTTGCCTGTCCCTGTACGTCATTCATTTATGTTCCCCACTGGATAGAGTTCTTCTCCGTTTATGTATTTTTCTGTTGATGAACAAGAGGGACCATCCCTATAGCACAAAGCCCACTGATTCAACGATTCAAACCAGTGTGTCCTACGCTGTCCACCCTGCCCTGTCTTGCCCTCAGAAAACCCAATCAAGGCGGCGGTCTAAGAGTTCACCCCCTCCTGTCTTCTGCTTCCGGGCCACCCTGGTGTCTTTCCCTGCGTGCCCCGCCTCCTGTCTCCAGCACCTGTGGGTGTAACGACCTTCATTCCCCAGCCTCTCCATGCCTCCTCCTGTGCTCACACCTGACTCACCACCCTGTGTTATCAAGCAGACTGGGGTTGGTGCGTGCTGCAAGAGCATTCTGGATCTTGAACCCTCCTTGGCTTTAATAATGGAATGGACTGTTTATACCGAGCTCTTGTAAAATGCTATGGAAAGTGACCACTCTCCTCCATCCAGAAAGGAATATGAGCCACACCCAAAGGCCAGAGGGGACAGACTCGTATGTCAGTGGCAGCTCTGTTTCATGACACACTAAGCCTCCCGTGAGGCTGCCCAAGAGGGGAGGACCTTGGTGAGCTGACGTCTTGAGTCTCCGTATTTAGGATCTGCCCCTGACCCAAAGCCTCAGCACATTCAGCAGTCAAAGGGCCATGACAGCAGGTAGCTATTTAAAAAAACACAATAATCATTATGACTAATTACAGCGTTTACACCTGCTTTGGAGATCCAAGATGAAAGACACTTCATGAAGGCAGATGTTGTGACAGGTGAGCCGTGCAATTAATTAAACAATCTCGTGCACCATCACACGCAGAGCCTTCTTCAGTTGCCATGAAGCCGGGTCACAGCAGCTCCCGGGCCCCTCCCATGCGCTGACCTTCTAGAACATCTTCCATCTCTCTTCATTCAACTCATCACACCTGAGGCTCCCTGAGCGGGCCCCTCCTCTGTAAAACGAGGGCAGCTCCAGGGCTCAGCTCACGGGCCTTTTGTCCACACAGAAGCGTGTGGGTTCATTAGCAGGTCTGGTAGAAAGTGTTTTAAAGGCCTTGCTTTGAATCCTGGCTCTTAGTAACTCTTAGTTCTGAGCAAATGGCTTGATCTCTCCTCGTCTCATTTTCCTCATCTACAAAATGGACTAATAACTGTACCTAACCCTTGGGGGATGAGGTATCCTTGATTAAATAAGATATTAGCACAATGCCCAGCGCGTGGTCAGTTTTCACTGTGTGAAAGCTACTGTGGCTAGAGTACAAGTCACTGACACTTTCCTGGAACACGGTTGAGCAACTTGTCCATGGGTGTCTAAGGCAGCCTCTCCTCTAGGCTGGAGACAGTCACAACTTTTATCTCTGTAAATAAAACAAGCCTCTTGTTGTGCAGGTAAAACTGGCTGGCTGGATGTTCACCCAACTTGAAAGGTGTCTTTAGATCTGGCTTAAAACAAAGGCTAAGCGGCAGGTAGGATTCCACGCGGGCTGTACGCAGGGTGGCTGAGCCTGAGATAATGGCATATAGTCCGTGTGGCTCACTGATTAGGAAAGAGTTCATGATCTATGAAGACCAGAGGGGCAGGGCAGGGCAGAGAGCTGGGGAGACGGAGGAAGAGAGACGGAATTCAAAAGTGGTGCCAGGGCCCAGGAGCAGAGAAACAGGCCAGGGCCCCAGCACCTGGGCTCCGGCGTGCACCTTGCAGGCCCGGGAGGAGGTGACGTCACTGGGGAGGCAGGGAGACCTGCAGTCTTACCTGCTGCTGAAGGGTGGCCAGGTCGGCGGCCCTGGACGGGAAGCAGGGTCACAGACGGCAGCCTGCTCTGCGGCCTTGCTTGTATCAGCACCGCGGGGCTCTGCTGCTCGTCAGCATAGACGTGCATTTTGTGTTTTTTTCCACAGCTGTCAAATCAAATTGATTTGTAATCATTCTCACCTGGGTAGGAGCAGCCACGCAGTTCCCCCAGGTGAAAAGCTAGTTTATCAAAGGAGTCATTTATCCAATTCCTCTGCGATCAGAACAGAAGTTTTGAGTGGCTTCTGGGAAATGAATAACCCATTTCAAAGGGTGTTGGTGACAATAATCGTAATGACCGTTTACGAGGCATCAACTACACGTCTTTACTTTAGATCTTTTTTCTACTTTTCCAACCATCCTTTGAGAGAGATAATAGCTCAGTTGATGCCTACCTCCTTCTCTTGCCTTCTCTTATTAAATCCTAACTACTCAAGGCTGTGTGTATGATTATCCCAATTATTTAGCAAATGAAACCGAAGCCCCAAGGATCGCACGCCACTTGGAGAGTCAGGATCACGCAGGCAATGAAAGAGCTGAGACTCTGACTCAGGGCTGGGTGTCACCACCCCACACGTTTTCCACCTGAGCCTCTGGGACCCAGTTTTCCTCCGTTCTCCCCGACCATATTTGTTTTCAGATTCTGACTCACCTGGGAGAGCAGGCAGGATCGGGTGCTCATTTTTGAAGCAGGGACATGGTAAAGGAATCACAAGAAAGGAGAGCGGGAACTAAAATTCCCCAGCGAGTGGTGAAACTGGTGTCAGCCACGGTCAAGTCCAGCTCTGAGGCCGAGGACCCAGGCTGGATCTCGGGCAGAGTCAGCTCCTGAACAGGTAGAAACAGAAATAGAAATCCTGTTCCTCAGATGGGCATCAACATTACACGAAATGATGCAGGTAAATGGTTAGCACGGACACCTGGCCCTCAGTGAATGCCAGATCCAGCATCAAATGAACCAGGAGACCAATTTTCTCTATCCCTTGCTCGCCAAGGATCAAATCAGCCAGCTGTTTGGCGGGACGGTCAGACATCAGCCCTCCCAAGCTGGCAAGCTTCCTGGGAGAGGTGTGATGTGGGCAGGAGTTTGAAATGGCAGCTCTCTTCCTATTTCTGCCCCTGAAGTCAGGTCCGAGCTGCCTGTCTGTGTGACCAGATGTAGCCAGTAAAAACACAAAAAGCCCTTAAATTTGAATTTCATATAAACAACATGTACTTTTTTGACTTAAGTATGTCCCAATGCCTGTCCTCTCTTCAGTGTTCTGGGCACACATCCCTGTGGTTAGCTGTTCTCGGCAGAGGGGGAGCCCTACAAGAGGCTTGAACCCTGGACATATCTGGCACCATCCACGTTGCATACTTGGACCTGGTCAAGGAGACACAAGCAGCCCCGGGAAGACACAGTGTTGGTCCCCTTCCCTTGGCAGGGACAGATGGGGCAGTTGGAGGCTGAAACGTTGACACAGAGGATTAACCAGGTATTTCCTGGGGAAAGGCTTAATGTGATGGAAAGGGCTGCCCCGCTGCGCCTTCCTGGAAGGGGCTGCACCTAAGTGGGTCTTTCCCACAGTCTGCCCTGTGGGGCCTCCAGAGGGAGGTCCCCGGCCATGACACTATATTGGGAGAAAACTTGAATTTGAAAAGATACATGCATCCCAGTGTTCACAGCAGCACTATACACAACAGCCAAGATATGGAAGCAAACTAAATGTCCATCAACAGATGACTGGATAAAGACGTTGTGGTTTATATATGTGTATATACACATATGTGTATACACATGTATATACAATGGAATACTACTCAGCCATAAAAAAGAATGAAATAATGCCATTTGCAGCAACATGGATGGACCTGGAGATTATCATCCTAAGCGAAGTGAGTCAGACAAAGACAAATATATGCTATCACTTATATGTGGAATCTAAAATATGACACAAATGAACTTATTTACAAAATAGAAACAGACTCGCAGACACAGAAAATGAATTTATGGTTACCAAAAGGTGAAAGGGGATGGGGGAGGGGTCAATTAGAAGTCTGGGATTAGCAGATATAAACTACTATATATAAAACAGATAAACAACGAGGTCCTACTGTAGTTTGGGGGACTAGATTCAATACCTTGTAACAGCCTATAATGAAAACAATTATGAATGAAAAAGGAATATATATGTATGTGTATAACTGAATCACATTGCTGTACACCAGTAACTAACACAACATTGTAAACTGACTATACTTCCATTTAAAAAAAAAAAAAAGGCCATGACATTGGATGGGAGACCATGCTTGTTGCGATGGCATTTCCTTTTCTCTCTCTCCTCTCCCTGCCTCTCTTCCCACATCTCCTCTTGGTGTCTCCCCCCTTCTTCTCCTCAACTTCTGTCCTCTTCCCTCCTTTCTTCTGTGTCACGGGAGACAGTGCGGGGCCCACCACGGAGGGGCCGGGCGCCCGGCGGGGGAGCCCTGGGTGGCTCTGATAGGCCTGAGCCTGTGCCTTCCTGGCTGGGGGCCTCGCCCACCCGGCGCTGGCACGGCTGTCGGGACGGGCCCGGCCTCACCCGAGGGCCCCGCCCGGATCCCAGCGCACCTCGCCTCTGTTGCCCAAGGACTGGCTGCGGATCAAAGAGCTCTGGTTAGAACAACTTTTGGCAGCCAGGGGTGGCTCAGCAAAATGGTCCGGGCCGGTGTGCAGCAGGAGCCCGCCTCCTGGAGTGTGGGCTGTGCGGAGAGCGGGGACCTACCTCGGCACCCGCTCCCCGCCGCCCGCCGCCCGCCGCCCGCCGCCCGCCGCCCGCCGCCCGCCGCCCGCCGCCCGCCGCCCGCCGCCCGCCGCCTCCCCCACGCCTGGCCTCCGGCCCCCGCCCCAGTGCTGTGAGCCTGCGCCTGGCCCGCGTGCCGCCCTGAAGCCGAGTCTCAGCGGCCACAGCGCCGCGCCGGGACTTCAGGCCCGGTCTCCTCTCTTCCTCCCCACGACCGTCTTCGGGGGATCTCATTATCATTCCCACTTTATAGCCATTTTAATCTCTCTCTTTCAGGCAATGATTTAAGTTCTTGATATTCCCTGACTTTCTGTTACAGCTCGTTTCTTCCTTGCAGCCTCATTATGTGTAGGGAAGAGTCTTATTCCCATTTTACAGCCAGGAAAACGGAGGCACAAAGAGATGAGTCACGAATAGGAGTCAGACCCAGATAATCTGGTTCCAGCCCTTAGAACCTTTCTGCATAAAGTCTCCCCCAAATAAGCAAGAGCAAGTTCAGAAGGGTTAATTAACTTGCTTAATCAAGGTCACAAAGCTAAGATATGTTAGAGCAAATAGGGAGACCCAGGCCTGTCTATTCAGAGCCCCATTCATTATGCCACAGTGCTAAGTTTTATATATATATAGAAATTATATATCCTCTACATGTAAATGTAGCACTATATGTGTGTATATAATATGCACACATATATATTATATAGCACCAGTAAATGAAACAAATGATCTATATATCTTTCATTTATATGTTTATGTATTTAGTTTTGAGATGGAGAAGATTTTAAAACACCCATATGTACATATCCATGACCATTTCATTAATAGTAAATATATTTCAAACAAACCCCTGTTAACTATCCACGGTGGACTTTACAACATACAGAATAGTCCGAGAAATGGGAAAATAACATAAGTCATGGTCCTCCACAGGCCTAAGGAGGGAAACTAGCCACTTGAGTGTGTTTTTTAGTTCCAATTTTAGAAACTCTTCAAAGTGGGGAAAGTTTCCATTCTGCTAAACAGAAGGATGCTCAGAAAGCTTAACCACTGAGGACCTGCAGTAAAGGTGGACGCTAACCTGGTTCTGTCTGCCCCCAGAGGCTGCTCTCTGCCACCAGTCTATCCTGCCTCTTCTACGAATCCAAACTACCAGGCAGGCTTTAGAGCGTGGGTGCAGAGGGATCTGGGAGCTGGTGGCCAAAGGGATGGGCTGTGACAGGTGCCTTCACCTTTCAGCTGGCCCCAGAGCCCTGCCTAGGTAGAGGGGAAGCTTTCACATGGTGCACTCATCAGTGGGGCTCACAAGGCTTAATTTGGTCGCAAAATACACTAAAACCCAGCATCTTCTCATTCGTCTCTCGAGCTATTTGGCTTGGAAATAAGCCTGCGTGGAAACAGCCCGGAAGCTCCATACTTAGACTGCACAGAGCAGCACAAGAGTTGCTGCTGGCTTGGAGGCAGGTGCAGGCCAGCCACAGTCCCAGAATCTGGAAACCTACTGTTGTGCTCCAGGAGGGGCCCTGGCAGAGCCAGGCTAGCCTGCGCCTTTCAGGGTGTTTGCTTATTAAGAACCTGCTGGCCTGTGATTACTGATGAGCTCACAGAAAAGAAGCCATAAATCAGCAGTGGAGGGGGCTCAATGGGCAGGGGCAGCGGGTCCCTTGTACAGACCAGCTACAGGGAAAGGATGGAGGGAGGACCTCCCCCAAGCTGCCTCCTTCACCCTCCTTCCCCTCCCTCCCCTGGATGAACCCAGCTCCTCTTCTCCTGGTGCTTGGCAGGTGTCCGCCATTCACACGGTTAAGTTGCCCCGGACCTGCCTGTGTCAGCCCCATCTTGCCACTCCTACCCGTCTGCTCCCAGGACAGCGCGTACACAAAAACCCCACACGTGAGTGGGCGTCAGGGAGACAGCCAAAGACGCTCTCCACCTGGGATGCTTGGACAGGGAGGCAAACAGGTAGCTCTACCACTGGAGCAAGGTGACATCAGCATGAAACTTGAGCCGGACTGATCGGAGGACACAAAGCACCAGGTGAGAAGAGGCCTCCATGGGAAGTGATGCTGGCTGATAACACTGACTACTGTGGTCAAGGCTTTCTGGATGCCAAGAAGAGATGCTCTGTACCTGTAGCCTGAGCACAACTTCACCAGCCAGGGCTGTACATCACAGACACTATAGTCTTTCTGAGGCCAGTCTCACCTCTTCCCCACATGCCAAAAACAAATAGAAATCTGACAGCCAAAGACGTGGGAAATGTAGATTTCACTGACACTTTCCTGGGGAAATGGAAGGAGGGGTTTCCTTCAAGCACCAGAGGATTTTCGGGAATCCTCTTTTAACGTCATTGCTTCAGCTTCCCTGCAGCAGCTGTCCCCTCCCTTGTCCCGCCCAAAGACTCCCCCAGCTGTGTCTCCTGTCACCGGGCTTTGTGTCCCTCACAAAACCCCTCCAGCTTTCCTATCTCGTGCAACAAAACAGAAGGGGTAACTCTCAGCAACATGGGAGCCTAGTTAGCAGATCTCAGATTCTAAGCAAGTCCTGGAAGCCTTACTTCATCTCACAAGATACGCATTATTTTTTACTTTATTAATTAAAACGTCTTTTATATTATATGCAAACAGAAAATGACAGACAGCCACGTACCCACTAAACTAGTTTGACTGATGTTAGTATCCTGTCCTATCTTTCCTTCACATCTCCCATCCTCATCCCTCTCTCAATTTCTCTCTGTCTCTCTCTTTCCCCTACTCCCGACCTCTCTCTCTCCCTCTCCATAACACATTGTATAGAAGGTAAATCCCTACAGCCCACTTGTACTTTCTCCCTCCCTGGAAACATTCTGATGCATGTCTAGTGAGTGTCCTTTGGTCTGATTCCAGGATAGCACCGTGGCTGTGAATGCAGACTTGGAAGCCAGACAGCCTGGCTGTGAGCTCCAACTCTGTACCAACTAGCTGGGTAACCTGGGGCAAATTGCTTAACTTTTCTATGCCTCAGTTAAATAAGGTAGATGACAGTAAATTAATCTCGGGTGCAACAGTCTAATATTAACACACCGAAAGTGCCTGGAACAGAGTCTGGAAAAAATAAATGCTTTATGAAGATTAGCTATTATTATGATCCATAAACAATAAACAGAATAGTTTTTTGGGGGGGTGTCTTAAAAATTTGCCTAAATTGCATCATAACCTTACACCTACACACACACATACACATGCACACACACACACACACACACACACACATGTTCCTTTTGCAACTCTGGCTTCTCACATACTCCCATTCTGTTCAGACTTAGCCTTTTGGTACACATAACACATTCATTTTAGTTTCTGTGGAATGGTATAGCTTTGTTGTTTTAATTTACATTTCCCTGATTATTCTAAAATATATTTGGAAAAATAAAGAGTCAAAGCAATTTTAAAGATGAGGAAGAATGAAAAGAGACTTGCCCTAAAATAAATTTATAAGTTGAAGCAGCAATGTCCAATAGAACTTCCTGTAATCACAGAAATATTCTATAACTACACTATTCAATATGGTAGTCACTAGCCACATGTAGCTTTTGAGCACTTGAAATGTGGTGAGTGTGACCAGGAAATCGAATTTCACCTTAAAGTTAAACAGCCACGTGTGATCATGATTACCCTATTGGACAGCACAGATTTAGGGCACCAGAATATTGTGATAAAATGGAAGAAACCACTTTTATTTGGTGGACCAATAGATCAAAGGAACAGAAGAGAAAGTTTAGAGACAGACACCTATGTTTGCTAAATAACCAAGAAAGTATTGTAAGTCAACAAGGGATATGAAGGCCACATTTTGGTCAAATGTTTGGGTTTCCTTGTCTTAAAATTTTCTTTATTTTATCCTTTGGCTGTTCCCTCCACCCTGCAATGGGTTGTATAGCTCTCATTTATTACTATGCCAGAATGATTTGTATATTTAGATGTAATATAAGAGTAATAGTTTTCTTAGTAGGTAGATTTCTATATTAACATTTTGTTGAAAAGTCTTAGCTTTTTAAAATTGCATTGAAGGATTTTGCTGTGTACATCTTGTTTGAGAAATCTTTTCCCTGTATGTGCACATTTTCTGTATCCAGTTGCCCGTTTTTGTCAATAGTTCTAATTATGTATTTGCTTTTAAACCATTGTTTTAGCATGCTTCTTATTAGTTGTTCACTTATCACTTGTTTTGCTTTCACATGTACAGCTCAGGAGCCTTGAGACATCAGTGTAAGACTGACCGAACCTCCCACCCGAGGAAGGCACAGCTTCACAGTCAGCTCCCTGAAACGTCTCTAAAAGCCACCAGAAGGGTTGAGAATGGAGAGTGGCAAAACCCTTCCTCATTACTGCTGTTTCCTAGTTAACTTAAGCTATCTACTGAGCCCTGAGCCCAGTGAGGTATTTCTCACAGTAAATGCTGCAGCCCCCTTTTGTTGTGGAAATAAAAAATTTAGAAAAATAAAATAAAATAAAATAAAAAGGGGACTCCAAGCAATTCATAGTCTGATTTTGACTTCTCAAAAATGAACAGCTGGAAAATGACTATCCTCAGATTTGAGAAGAGTTTGGTTTTAGGGGTAGGAATAATTTCGGTCTTTTCCAAAAGTTTTGGTAAAAAATTGTAGAGATAAAATAAACTTCTAGCATTAGACAAAAAAATCTTTTCCCACTCCAAGGTCATGAAGTCAGCCTCCTATTTTTTAAAAAGGCAAGTTAAATTTTGCATTTCAACTTAAGATATTTAATCCAACTGAAATTCATCATTGAATACTGTGTGAAATGGAGATTTAAATTAGCCTCCCTCCCGACCTGGATGTCAATATTCCAGTGCCTTGTATTGAGTCATCCATCCTTTCCACTTGATTTAAAATGCTTCCTCAGCACTTTTGTTTTTCCAATAAATTTGAGAATAATTTTGTCAACTTCAGTGATTAAGTTCTTTAGATTTTATAATTCATATTTTATTAAATGTGTAGAATAATTTGGGGGAATTACTCTGGTTCCTTATGAATTTTATACCTGTTTTTTGGGGTTTTATTTTTGCAAAATCCTAAAGACTCCACACAAAAAAAGCCATTAGTACCAATAAATTTAGTAAAGCTGTAGACTATGAAGTCAACATACAAAAACCAACTGTGTTTCTACACGCTAATTACAAACTACCTGATAAGGAAATTACCCAAACAATCCCATTTTCAAGAGCATCAAAAAGAATAAAATACTTAGGGGTAAACTTAACTAAGGAAGTGAAGACCTACATACACTGAAAACTACAAAGCATTGAGGAAAGAGATTGAAGAAGACAGAAGCAAATGGAAAGACAGACCTTGTTCATGGATTGAAAGACAATGTTGTTAAATTGTCCATACCACCTAAAGTGATCTACAGAGTTAATGTGATCCCTACCAAAACCCCAAAGGCCTGTCTTACAGAAATAGACTAAATGGAGGACCATGGGCTTAGCACGTACCTTCACCTACGCGCAGAGATGTGGCAGGGCTTCAAAACACTGCTTATAGACACTACCTTATGCTGTGCCCCAGAGCACCTAGACAGAGCCCTCTACAATTTCTCAGTCTAGCAGAAAAGGTTCTCTATGCAGGTGATGCAGAGACACAGTGAAGGAAATCCTCCCACGAACATCAAAGGAGGAGAACGTGACCTGGGACGACTGAAGCCTTCGTGGAGCGGATGGCTTTTAACCAGAGCTGGGGAAAGGAATCCTAGCCCCTGTCCCATCACATCTCCTGGTTCCATGTGCTCTGTGCTGTGTCCTCCGGAGCTCAGGAGCACTGCAGCCCAGAAAAAAATAGTGATCATGCCGATTATACCAACACCGACCATGCCCGCAGCTCTAACCTCACGACACCCAATATCCAGACAGGGGTTTTGGCCGGAATCCTCAAGGCCATCCAGTGAGGCCATATAAGATGAGTTTAGAAGCAGGAAGCACAGGTGTGTCAGGCCAAGTGAAAGAAGTCAGAGAAAGACAAACTCTGTATATACGATTTCACTTATAGGTGGAATCTAAAAATATCAAACTCATAGAAACAGAGTAAATGTGTGGTTGTTGGGGGGCTAAGGGCTGGGAGGAGAGAGAAATGAGGAGATGTTGGTCAAAGGATACACACTTTCAGTTATAAGGTGACTGAGTTTTGGGGGATCTAATTACAGGATGGTGACTCTAGTCAACTGTATGCTCTCACCACGACAATGACGACAAACAAAATGATAATTACATGAAGAAAGGATGTGTTAACTAACCTGATCTGGTAAACATTTTGAAATACACACACGCATCAAATCATCACATCTTACACAGTACACTTGTGCAACGTTGTGTGTCAAGTGTGTCTCAATAAAGCTGGGAAAAACTGGGAAGCCATACTGCTGCAGATGGAGCAGGGAGGATGCTGAATCAAAGAACGTCTTCCAGGTGGGATGTTGGTGCTGCAGGCTAAATGCTCTCTTTGTACCCTGGGACATTGTGGAATTGTTGTATTTTGCACTTACTGTTTCTTCTGATGGAGATACCCATGCCCCTTCTTATCAAATTTGATCAACCACTTCCATTTCCAGACTCAGCCCAATGTCCTCAACTCATTTCCAGAATAGAATCCTCTCTCCTCCTGGGACAATCCCAGCCAACTGAAAATCTGCACACGGGGACCACTGCCCTCCTCTCTCGCCCCCAGTCTTGAGCACAGAGCCAGGACTGCAGAGGAGCACAGGCTCAGGGCTAGAGGACTTGAGCTCCAAGTGCCAGCTCTCCAACTTTCTAGTGTTGAAGCCAAGGCACAGTACTTTGCTGCTCCAGGCTCCCATCAACTCATCTGTAAAATGGGAATAAGTACCTGCCTCGGAGTTCTGTTGAGAGGGTGACACCATAAAATGAATGTACTGTGCTCACCTTGATACAGTAACAAGTTCCTGTGACATCGAGGTTGTCATATATGTGCGCTAAGTCAATAAAAGAATATCACCTGTCCAGTTTCAAGTTATGTGATTTTACGTTATGTGACTCTGGGTGACTATATTAATGACCAACAAATGAACCCTCTCCCCCAGGCCCACCATCCCCTGATCACGTTCACCCAATGTAACATGATCAGAAATGATCACATCCTGGGTCAAGTCAAGGCTGTAGGAGGTTCTGCGTGTTTCTACTCACCTTTCTTAACCTCCTGCCCTCTGTGATGGGAAGAACATTCTCCAGGTGTTGCCCCTACTGCCTGGGTCCTAAAATGGTCGAGGCCAGCTAAGCCACAGCCAACATGGAGACCTGGCAGCAAGAATATTAAAAAAAAAAAAAAGCTTGTAACCACTCAGATTTGGGGAGTTGTTCATGTTTCTACTGCAGCAAACATAAGGCAATAATCCACATTTCAGATCATCAGTCTCATACAGGTGTACTTTGAAGGGTGCCATGCTCTTGGAGATGGGCAGCTGGTGGTGTTGTCTGCAAATTAATCAGCCATGTGACAATATGTTTATCTCTTATGTGGTTGTAGCACTCTTTCCTGTGGCCAACAGCAGTGGATAAATCTTCTCACCTCTCAGGAAATCCCGCAGCTTATCACCTACGGGGGATGAACACATGTTGAGCTCAAACTAGTGAGCGTCCCGAGTGTCTTTCTAGGGGAAAATATGAGGAACTTACCTCAGAATCTGAGGCTTGCATCGGGTTCCTCATATCAGAGGGAAACATTCAGAATGAATTAAAAGTTCTACCCTCTAAAAGGCAATTACAAAAAGAAAAAAAAAAGTCCAAAGAAACCCTTTGAATGCTATAATTTTCCTAGTGCTTACATGTCCCATTAAAAAAGAAAAATGACATTAAAATGATTTTAAAGGTTTTGGCTTAAGCCCACTGAAAGAAGGAACCCCCCCCCCCACTAAGAGTCAAGTCCTCATTATCTGGGCCCAGCCTGCATTAAGGACGGACTCCTGCGGAGCTGCGATGCAGCGACTGCGCCCCAGCTGAGAACGGCCACGCTGGAATTAACATGGCGCCAGCCCGCCCAGAATGGGCCTCATGTGGCTCTTTGCCTTGCATGTCCCTTAAGGGCCCTTCAGATGGAAATCTGCCAAATTTCCTCCTGCAGTCACTCTACTTGGGGCTTCTCCCTGCATGTTTTCCTGATGCTCCTTCTGGCCTTTTATGATTTTTTGGTCTTTTTTATGGAAACATGTAGATGGTCTAGCTCAGCTGTTAGCAGCTGACCAGCAAGATGCAGTAACTTTACCACCCATCATTTCTAATTATGTCCCAGTTTTTCCTCTGGTTTTAATCAGGTTTCACCACTGCTGAGAGGCAAGCATTGGAATCTTTTGGTGGGCCATACTATTTAATCTGATAAGTGACAAGCTATTGAGAAAGCAAACTGGCACTTCAGCACCTCTGTTGCCATGTAATCCATGGTGTCCCTCCTGTCATGTGACTGTTCTGCCTAGAAGGAGTCGCAGGAATAGGGTACCAACATGTTACGGGCCACCTGTCAGGCAGCTGTCAAGAGGTAACGATTTTCAATCACTGCCAAGCAGGTTCTAGATCTGAGCCAGTGACCTAGGAAGGAAGTCTCCATAGCCCATTACCAAACCATCCCCTGAGCCCTTGGCTTCCCTGACTAACACCCTTTCCAATAAAACTCCATTTTTGTCATTGAATCTGTCAACATGCCGACGAATCCCTGAAGGGTGAAATTAATTCGAACTACAGAACTGGACAAACAAGCTCACAAGTGAGTTCTTCAGAAACGGAAGCCAATATTTCAGACATTGATCCATTTGAAAAAATGGCTTCTGTTCCCCCCTTGGACCTTGGGCAGGGGTCGGGAAGAAGAGAAACCAAGAAGTTGCCATGACAGCTTACTGCAGGGCAAATCTTAACTATTCCAAATTCTAATGTTTTAGGCCTTCAAGGAGATAAGCCATGCATGCTAGTGGCTGAACCTCTTAGAGATGAAAAACTGAATGCCCCAGAGAACCCTTTTTCCTTTGACAAGGTTACCTGAGCGTTTCAGAGTGACTGAATTAGAAAAACACAGTTGCATGGCATTTCAAACCCCATCTGTCTATTTAGTTAGTTAATTTTTTTTAACTCTTCTTTCCATCAACCTTGAGCCCACGGTGAGTGACAGAGGCTTCCTGTGGTAGGAAGCAGCTTATCGTGTCCTTTTCATCCCACCAACATCTGCATCGTTCACACCTTGTGGGAAGCCCAACATGCTTGCTGACACTTTGAGACTATTCGTCGTGAACCAGCCCAGCAAAGAAGTAGATGTTGCATGAAGCTACACTGAGCAGCTTCTGTTAAATCCAAGGCAGGGAGGTGTGGCAGAGAGTGAGGGAAACTGTTTGTTCCCTCCAGGAGTCAATGACAGGCTGTCTGAGCCTCTCTGACCTGCCCCCAATTTCCTGTATGGACTTCCCGAGGCTTTATATACACAAAGTCGACATCATATATTATCTGGGACTAAAAAGTATCCATGTTGTATTATACACCACACTTCAGCCTTGCCTAGAGGTGAGAGGGACAGGTAAGGGGTGGGTTTCAGAAAACAATCAAGGCAGATCCAAGTCAATGAAAAATATCACTTGGAAGTGCTGAAAGCCAAAAAGAGCTCTTTATGTGTGTTCAGTTTGTGCATTATACACATCTGGATTTACTACATGCTCAATGGGGAAGGTCTGTTCTAGAATCAAAGGCCTGGGGTCAGATTTGGGCTTTCCTTTGTCAGCCATGTGAACTTAAACCGGTAACCTACACTTTCTGACTCTTCCCTTCCTCATGGGAAATGCGAATCCTAATGTCTTTGACACGGGGTTGTTGTCTGGGCTGAAAGAGATACATGACAGACGTATCTCCATGGGGACCACCATACAGCAGGTGTTAGGTGGATGGCTATTGTTACCAGTGTACCGTCATCTTCATCACCTACGAGCTCACCCTCTGGGTTATAGGAAACTCTGCAAGGAGTCAGTCTAGCTGAGGGCTTTTAGCTGTTAAGTATCCCTGTTTTCGTCCCCCACCTAAGGACCTTCTCTGGACACTTCAGGGCAGGTCAGAGGTGCCAGGGTCTTAACATCCCGCAAACAGCCATGACGGATGGGAGTTAGAGGATAAAGCCCCCCAGCTTCCTTGTCCCTGGGTGGGATAACTCTGGAGTGTGTTCTGCACAGCCTCAGAGGCCTCTAGTTGGATGGAGCCCCAGCTGCCCACGCCAGTCACCTCCACACTCAGGAACCCCATTTTGGCTTTCTTGTGTCCCCTGTTAAACATGCCCATTTCTCTACCGATGCCTCTGAGACCGCGTCCCAAATAAACCACCTGCACTCAAACCCCTGTATCCAGTTCTCCTCTTGGGGGGAACCCAACCTAAAACACTTCTATTAAGTACTAACCTCGTCCTCAAGCTCTCGACCTGGGTTGCCATGTGAGAACTGACCACATTCCCAATCAGCCTTGACAGTGGCGAGTGTCCCACCTTGTGACTTCAGATTTCAGCTCGTATTTGAAAGCATTTTTTCCCCTTTCCCAAAGAACCTAGTACTCATGGCTTGTCTTTCCTGGCCGCAGAGGCTGCTGCTTCTTCAGCTACTCTGGAGGATGTGTGACTGCCTTTAGGAAGGTCACCTGCCTTTGACACCCAAAGATCTATTTATTATACGCATCCTACAGTCTAAGCCAGACCCTCCCAGGCACACCCTCCAAACTCAGTGGAAACCCACCCAGCCATTTCACATAGTATACGTAGCAGACGCTCAATCTTATTAATAGAATCATAGGCCGTTCAGTTGAAGCCTTTTCTTTCACTCATAAAGCATATAAGGAACACAAATGATTTTCCAAATATTTTTCTTTTGCATAAATCTAGACAGAACAAAATCATGACCCAGAAAAAGCCAATTAATGAAGTTACTCAGGTTTATAATTTAAGATGAGTGAATTTAGTGGGGCATGATTTAGAAATAGTTGACACACCAAGAGCGATACATTCTCTAATGGTGTTGCTAAGGAAATGCATTTCAGTGACCTCACAGTTTTTGTTTTTAAATAATTATTGCTCTTTGCATGTATAATTATAATCTGGGCAATTGGGATGTAGAGATTCTTCTTACTAGGTTTCTCTTCTCTGTCTGTGGTAGTGTAACCAAGGCAGCAGTCTTAGCTAAAGTGACACTCAGAAATAGCACTCTGCCATAGCACCCTGACTTTAGTTCAGTTCTGGATCTGTGGTCCAGACCTGGGTTTGCACACTAACTCTGTGGCGGTGCAGCCCGGACAAGCCATGTAACTTAGACTTAGCTTCTGTCTCCATCAACAGGGAGGAAAACTGACTTCATGGGACGATCCTGAGCTTCAGTGAGACAAAGTGGATATAATCACTTTATAAACTGTGTACACAACTAGACAGAAGTCAGTTAAAAGTTTTCATTATCTCAGGCGATCTTTACAATTGCTCTGTAAGGTAGAGAAGGCAGATTCGGGTTTCCCTTTCACAGATGAGAAACTGGGAATTGCAAAGTTTCACTCAGTTTGGCTAGTTAATGTCAGCAGTCAACCCACACTCCAGGTCCTCCAGCTCTGAGATGAATCTTCTTTCCTCCACTACAGTGATTCTAGAACTTTCCTGGGGGAGCTTGTTAAAAAAAATGCCAATTCCCATTTTTGCCCCTGTACTTTACTCCCATCCTCAAGATACTAACCTATGGGCCTGATAACTGGTTTTAAGAATCTCCATTTCTACAAACACTTCAGATCATTCTGATGCAGGAAGTCCATGGACCACATTTTGAAAACACTCAGCTGTTACAACATGTTGTCTACCAGAATTAAGTTCAAAAAGGACAATTCTTTGGAATTAAAGAAATGTCCTATTTGTTGATGCAAGGGAATTTAGATAATTATTATTAAAGACAATAGTTACTATGACTTGAATCCTTAATAGGTCCCAGCTACTATGCTAAATGTTTTAGGTACTTTATCTAAATGGATTCTGATGAAACCCTGATGCCCCTGGATTGTGCAACTCTATGAAGTAAGTACTATGACCCTCCCTGTTTCACGGAGAAACATCTGATCTCCAAGAGATAAATAAATTTCCAACAGTTCACTGTGTAATAAATAGGAAAGAAAGGAATTAAACCCAGATTTGTTCAACTTCAAATCCATGCAATTAGCCACATTATTCTATTAAAAAAAAAAAACAAGTAAGTCAGGAAGGGGAAAGAATTCTGTATGAACTGAATCTCTAATTCTGACAAAATCACACTACACTTGAACAAATAGAAAAAGACCTAGGGCTGACTTCAGGTGCGTTCTGTAACCTGATTTATTCCAATACTGTACGAGTCGTTGTCAGGGGCCTAGCTTGGTGGTATCAGAGCTCAGGAGTGGGGTGGTGTATTAGTTATCTACTGCCTGATAACAAATTACCCACAGCGTAGCCGTTTGAAATTGCAGACATACTATCTCACGTAGTTTCTGAGGATCAGGGATTTGAAAGCAACTTAGCCGGGTGGTTCTAGCTCAGATCTGTCAGGAGGTTGCAGTGCAGCTGAGGGCTGGGGCTGCAGTTATCTGAAGGCTCAGCAAAGGCTGGTAAATCTGCCTCCCGACAGCTCATGCACATGCCTGTTGGCTGGAGCCCTGAGCTCCTTCCTCACCACAAGGGCTGCTTGAGTGTCCTCACAACATAGCAGCTGGCTTCCTCTAGAGCAAGGTACTCAAGAGATGGATCAAGAAAAAAGCCACAGGGCTTTTTTATGACCCAGTCTCAGAAGATATCCACAATCACTTCCACTTCATTCTAGTAATTGAAAGTGACCACTAACTCCAGTCTACACACAAGGGAGAACTAGGCTCTCCTGCTTGAAAGGAGGAGCATCGAATCATTTGTGAGTGTATTTTCCAAACCACCAAAGGTGGGCTTGACCGATATCTTTATGATCTCATTCTATCTTGGTGTGCCAAGTCAGTTGTTCTCTGCCCTTAGCTTCCAACCATTCACCCATCTGTCTGCCCATCTCCCCGTCCATCCACCCATTGATATCCATCCAAACACACACACAACTCTTTCTAAATTCCAATAATGCTATTGGCTGCAACATAGAAGGAACTGGAGAATCTTATTCTAAGTGAAGTAAGCCAGAAAGAGAAAGATAAATACCATATAATATCACTTATATGTGGAATCTGAAAAAAAAAAGACACAAATGAACTTACTTACAAGACAGAAACAGACTCACAGACATAGAAAACAAACTGATGGTTACCAGTGGGGGGCAGGGATGGGAAGGCACAATTGGGAGTTTGAGATTTGCAAATACTAACTACTATACATGAAACAGATAAACAAGTTTATACTGTATAGCACAGGGAACTATAGCCAATATCTTGTAGTAGCCTATAATAAAAGAGAACACTAAAAGAAATATACATATGTACATGTATGACTGAAACATTATGCTGCACACAAGAAATTGACACAACATTGTAAACTGACTATACTTCAATTTAAAAAAAAAAGAAAAGAAGTAAATTCCAGACTCTTGGAGGATACCAAAAGAGTCATCCTCTGCCACTAGGAACTTATCTTTAATGAGAGAGATGGTGGTTAATTCAAGCACACAGTTAAAAATCATCTAAGACAATCTGTATTAAATATTTTACACAAGAGACAGATTAAATGTTCAGGGTTTGGGGACTATGAGATTTCTCCTAACTTGAAGAGCAGGGTGATTCCGAACAATCTAACCCAAAATATGCTCCCTTGCAAATACAAAAGAGTTCAGCTCATTTTCCATGTAAAAATCTCAATAGCTGAATTAAAAACATGACCTTACTTACTCTTCTTTCCAGTGCCTATTACTGATTACAAATTCTCTGTATCTTTGTGAGCTGGGGACATTCTCATGGGAGGACATCTTGACTGAGCTGTGGAATAGTTTGGATCCTGAGAATTCACCAGGAACTGCAAGCCTTGTTGGATGGTACCCTTTCGAGGGAGAAGAACATGACCTTCATGCCTTGGTTACCCAAGTGAGTTTATAATTACAGACACAGGTGCTGAAGGTAAGGACCAGATGTCATGAGTGCACACAGCCCAGTGGTTAACTAGGTATGTTGTATGAAAGGCGGGAGATGGGAGCAGAATGGGGTTCCAGACTGAGGGAAAGGCACGTGCAAAGGCCCAGAGCATGAGGAGTACAGCAAGTCTGCGGAAGTAGAGATGGCCAAGTTAGCCGGGGCACAGGGACGTAGGGGAACGGGCATCCAGCTCTGCTGGAGACGAAGGCGGAGGGCGGCTTAGGTCACATGCAAGGTGTCGGTCTTCCTCTTAAAAAGTAATTAGAGATCGGAGAGTGCGGGACATCCAGCACAAAGGATGGGAACTTGCACCATTGGCGAAAGTAAAGTATATCGTCCCGGAAGAGCTGCCTGGTGATTGGTGAAGGTGCAGCAGGAATCCTCACTCCTCAACCCGTGCGACGTCATCCCAGGCCATGTCACCAACCTCCTGCCCTTTTCACGAGGGTGTCGGAGTGGCATGTCTACTACCTCATGTCAGCATCCCTGTCTGCTACCTTTCCCACAGCCACTTGGAAGAAAACCTTCATGTTTTCCAGAATGATTTAGTTTTTACCTGGAGCCTCCAACTGCCTTGGGTCTCAACTGTCATCTCCAGACCCAACTATGCCTTTGAGGTTCTGGTCATGTTAAGACAGTGGCGGGCCCAGAGCCGAAGCATCTGACTTTCACAGGGTGTAGACACTTCATGTGATATCTGCTCAGTTAGAAGTTCTTGGTTTGAGCGGCATCTCAGCTAAGCAACCCTATTAACCTCTGGAAATCTGACCAAAAAAACCCTATTTATTGATAGACAGGCTGATTTTTTTTTCTGTATGTGACTACTACATGTTTGCCCTGTGCTGTTACCTCTCTGAGCCGAGGATGCAAGTCAGTAAGATCTGGCGCTTACGAAGTGGAATGATTTCAGAGTGAAATAATCGTAATAGCAATAAAGGACTGGCCACTCCCCACCCCCAACCCCGCAGAGCAGAGTTGTCTACACGATTAGGAGTGGTTACATTTTGATTTTCCAAGGTTGCGGCAAATCGGACTCGATTTCCAGTCATAATTGCTTTCTGCGTGAAGAGGTCTTTTCCAGAACCCTCGGCCGCTGTTTTAATGGGAAGGCCGTCTATTTGTATGTTAATAGTTTCCTCTGGGTTACTGGGCTTGTCGATGGAAAAGCCCAAATCAGATGCTTCTCTATTTTCAAGGTTTACTATTAATCTCTGATTTCTTGTGCCAACGTGCAGCCATTCCAGCCTCCTCTGCTCTAAATCGTCGTGATGAAAGCGTGAAGAATGACATCCGCTTCCTCCCATGAAGCAGAGTTGTGCCGGTACACCCTCCCCCCGCCGGCTCAGTGGACTCACAGTGCCCAGGTAGCACCACAGAGGAGTTTCTCAGCGAGAGCATAGCCCCAGGTAACCCACTCGCTCAGCTCCGGAGAGGCTCTGGCTCCTGTCTCCTGGCTTGGAGGAGTGAGGCCATGAAGGTGATGAATCCTGGGGAGACAAACTAAAATTCAGGCCAGTCTTTGAATCCAGATTCTGCAGGTGAGTAGTCTTGTCCTAAGCAGTCAGTCTCAACCTCTCTGACCTTCAGTTTCCTTATTGCTAAAAAAAAAAATAAGCAGGAGCAATCATTTTCTTGTATTACTTATCTCTTGTTTTTCCTGAGCTCTGATAATATAGTGTCCACGAAGACACCAAACGACCAGCCAGCAACAGCCCTGATTCATGACTGTTAAAACTCGGAAACTCGGAATCTAGTCTTCGTAATTCATGCATCTGTTCCTTTATCCACAAGGGCAGGGAAATTTTTATCTCTTTTTCTTTCTTTTGCTTCTCCCCATGCCTAGAACAAAGTTGTGCACAATCATTGCATAATAAGTAATTACAGACAAAATGGCTAAACGGAATCAGTCACCATGTTTTCTGAGCATCGGTTGTACGTGGGCCAAACACTAGGGCCTCAGAAATTACAATACATTGTTCTTGCTCCTGAGAGCTCTCGACCTTTGAGGGCTGGGTAGGTGCAGGTCGCCAGATAGAAATAAATAATTCCAGTAATGTGCAGTTTCTTAAAAGTAGGGCCCGAGAAACACCTGAATCGGAGTCGGCCGGAGCATGTGTTAAAAAATACAGCTCCTCGGCCTCAGCTTGGATTTATGGACTCAAAATGTCTGGATACAGGACAGAAATAGACTCATGGACAGAGAATACAGACTTGTGGTTACCAGGGGGGTAGAGGGTGGGAAGGGATAGACTGGGATTTCAAAATTGTAGAATAGATAAACAAGATTACACTGTATAGCACAGGGAAATATACACAAAATGTTATGATAAATCACAGAGAAAAAAAAATAAAGATCAATATATCAGATTCAAAAAAAAAATGTCTGGGATCTGGGCCTTGGGAATCTCACTTTTTTTTTTTTTCCAATCAGAATCCCAGATAACTCTAATGTGCCTTCCTGTTTGGAAACCCCAGCAGATGTGCACGTGGGGAGGCGTGCTCAAGTTACTGCCAAGTGCTGGGACCATTAGAGCCAGGGTCAAGGGGATTCAGGGAAGGCTCCTGAGTGCGGTGATGCTGGAACTAAGGTTTGAGGGAAGACTAAGAGACTGCAGGTGGAAGAAGGACTTAGGAACACCCTGCTGGAGGGAAAGGCACAGACTGCAGACAGTTCTGGACAGTTCAGGAAGCAGTCAGTAATGGAGACCAGACAGAGAAGGGGAGACAGGGAGCCAGCATAAGGAATTCAGACTCTATAGAGCATATTTTGTAAGCAGATAACACAACCAGATTTTCCTATGGAGGTGTAACTGCCATATAACATGTTAATTTCAGGTGTACTAACTTATTTATTCATTTATTTATTTATTTATTAAACATTTTCTATTGATTTATAATCGTTTTACAATGTTGTGTCAAATTCCAGTGTAGAGCACATTTTTTCAGTTATACCTGAACATATATATATTCATTGTCACATTTTTTTCTCTGTGAGCTACCATAAGATCTTGTACGTATTTCCCTGTGCTACACAGTATAATCTTGTTTATCTATTCTACAATTTTGAAATCCCAGTCTCTCTCTTCCCACCCCTAACTGACGTATTTACACATTGTGAAATTTTCACCACAGGAAGTCTAGTTAACATCCATCACCACATATAGTTACCCCCAATTTTTCTTTCTCGTGATGAGAACTTTTATGATTGACTCTCTTAGCAGCTTTCAAATGCGCCTGGAAGCTTCCCAGTCACATTTTTGATTAGAAGGATGTGGGCCGAGAAATCACCCAAACTGGGAGGTTCCCCGCAAAAGCGGGATGGGGAGGGCAGCTCCCTCTGCTCACGACTCATTCACAGCAGCAAAGGCTCTCGGCTCTAGTGACCGAGCTGACGCCTCACGCAGGGGGACCAGGCGGGAACAGGTGTGGGGCGCGGCCTCACCCAGGACCTCGCCGGCGGTCCTGGCCACTGCCCCCTCCCACAGGGAAGGTGTCAGGGAGCCCTTTTCTGATTGGCAGTAGGAGCACCTCCCCACCTGAGCCTGACTCACCGCACGGGGCGGGGCGCGGTGCTGGGGCCTGGGTGTTCCAGGGAAAGGTGAGCTTGTTGTGACAAAGCCCCCAGACTCAGCGCTGAGTCACCCTCGGCGTGGCCCCATCCCCCCCACCCCACCTCTCTCCCTTCCCAGATGCCCCTGGCCCTCACCAGGCCCATTTCTGGGAAGACATTAGGCAATGGGTTGGCCCAGAGACACTGATGCACGGAGAGCCCAGCAAGAGTTAAATAATCATCCCTGGAGTCAGGCAAGTTCTCAGCTCCGAGAACCAGTAATGCTCAAGTGTTTGCTACCTACAGACCTTGAATGGACTCGGGAACGGGGGTGGACGAAGATCGACAGGGTGGCCAGCTTGCTCCTGTGTGCCTGGGACTAGCTCAGTTTTATTCTGCTTAATTTTTATTTAAAAAACATTTTTAAATTTTTTTAAAAAATTTAAGCTTTTTTTTTTGGAAGGGGTAGTTAGGTTTGCCATTTATTTATTTATTCACTCATTTCTTTCTTTCTTTCTTTCTTTAAATGGAGGTACTAGAGACTGAACCCAGGACCTCACGCATGCTAAGCACACACTCTACCTCTGAGCTCTACCTATCCCCCCAGCTATACCCTACCCCTCTTGTCTCAGTTTTAAACCAAAGAGTCTTGGGTCTTAGAAGACCCCTCAGTCCCCAGCAAACTGGGGACTCAGTCCCTAAAGGTAAGAGTGCTAGACAAGACAGGCGTCTGTGCCCAGAGTTGCTGACTGGGGGAGACGTGCTGGTGCCTGACGTTGACCGGGGTGGGTGCCTGCTGTGTGCGTGGTACAACTGTGGATTCCCTAAGGCATCCTCACAGCGATCCTATGACTGCTGGGGTGCTGTGATGATCCCCATTTTACCAGTGAGTCAGCTGAGTCATAGCAGGGGTGAGCAGCTCTGTGAGGTCACAGGGGTGGGAGAGCCAGTGCTGGGGTGAGAATCTCAGCCCTCTGGGTCCAGAATGAACCCTGTCTGAATTTACTGTCTAGATCAATACACTTACGTGTGCATGCGCACGCGCACACACACACACAGATACACACAGACATAAACCCAAATAGACACCAGGACACACAAAGATACACACATGCACAGACATACTTAGACACACACACACACACACACACACACACACTGGGGTCCCATGTGGCACAGTACTGCACGAAATCTCATTTCAAAGAAGCCTTGTCCGGCAGTCAAAAAAAAAAATTCCTAGAAAACTGAGAAAGAAAAGACAGATCATTTCTTCTGTCTTCTGGAGACCAAGGAGAACGCAGCTCCTAAGCAATCCTCTGAAATGCCGGTTCCCTCCATCCCCAGCTCCCACATCCACAGCCACTCCGGACCCTTCACTTTCTAAGCCTGCAAAACTCTTTCCCTCCTTCTTCTCTTTTTCTCCCTTTTCCTCTTAAAAATCTCCCCCTTTCCCCTTTCCCCTTTCCCCAGCCCCTTGGAAGCAGCCCTACACTGGGGTGACCTAGCCAGCAGCAAGGCAGCCTCTCTTCCCTCCTGGCTGCTGCGCCCGCCCAGGACCCAGGCCGGCGGAGACAGAACTTTGCTCAGCAGTCAAAGGGCAGGGCCGTGCAGGCAGGCAGGATTCCCTGTGTGCAGGGTGAGGGGTGGGCAGACCCTCCCGCCCAGTCCCCCTAAGCCTCGGTGCAGGTCCCTCCCACCCAGGGCTCAACCACGGAGTCCACACCCAGCCCCTGCCAGGACCGCTGGAGCCTAGGGAATCTCCCCAGACCCCAGATCTGCGCCTCCATTCCAAACCCACTTGCTCACTCCTGGTATCTGTGCCACTAGTCCTGGTGTCTGACTTTCTGCAGAGCCCTTCAAAGGAGCGTTGAGCTCATCTTGTTTACTCAGTGCTGAATTCCAGCTCCTTCCTGGGCCAGCGTTCTCACCCCTGGGCGTGTGTCAGTCGGCTCAGTCTGGGTCTTTTGCAGGACACTGCTGCCCAGGGTGCATGGCGCCAGTTTCCTCAGGCTCCAGTCTGAGTCCTTTGGTGGGTCTGCCACACGGTCACCACTGTAGAGATTGCTTTGCTCAAGCCGGGAGACTCACGCCCAAGACCAGGATCCCTGAGACCACAAGCTGGGAAATCAAGCCAGTAATACCCGCATCTTGTTAGTATGTATAGCCATGCCTAGTAGAGGAAATGCACAAAACAGGAGTTGGTCCCCTTGGCATCTTTATTGAATGTCTCCTGGATGCCAGACACCATTCTGGGTGTTGGAGTTGCAGAGATTTATAAAATATCATCTCAGCCCTTGAATAGATAAAAGCTACCCAGAGAGGTGGGCACATGAGCAATGGTGTGAACAGAGCATTAGAATTCAGCAAGATGCTGGTCACCATGGGTCCTGGATCACAGGACAGTGGGAGAGGGGGACTGGGAGAAGTCAGGGAGCATCTTATGGGTGCAAAGGACTAGCAGGAGGGATCGGGAATAATAGAGCCAGAAGTCCCACCCACAGAGAAGGAATGCTGCTAATGCTTTAACCATCACATTCTATTGTATGTTTTTTTTCTGGGCCAGCACTGTGCTAGATTCAGATGCCATGGGAGACGGGAGGACCCCTGCCCTGCTGCAGGCGACAGACGTGGAAGATGAAATTGCACGTGCAATCAGGACTATCCCCAAGAAATGCAGGGTGTTATGGAATCACAGAACAGGAGGGCTGACGGACCCTAGAGGATCTCAGCGGGCTTCCCTGAGGAAGGCAGATATCGACGCATCAATTGACATTTAGTTATCTCATTTAACTAATGAGGGGTGTGCTGAATAGAGAGGATTGTGAGGTTGTTCAACAGGGAAGGTTAAGGACTGAAGGACCCAGGAAAACAGCCCTGAGGAGGCAATGGTTTAGTTCAGATCTGGAGGTTGAGAAGATGTGGGCCACATGTAGGGTGAAATGCACGTGTTATAGGCAAATGTGCGTGACCACCTGGAAGCAGAAGATGGAGGTTCAAGGATGTGCTGTATCTCTCCTCTCTTATCCCTTCCCCTCCCTCTCCTTTTCCTCTCCGTCTCTTTTCCAAACTTTCCATCTTAAGAAAACTGTAAATCCATGAAACACAGAGACCCCACATACATTTCTTCCAGGTTTCCCCACTGTAACATCTCGCATCATTCTAGTGTAACATCACAGCGAGAAAAAGGGGCATTGGTGTAATTCTCCTAGTCTTTTTAAAGGAAAAAAAAAACCTGCACACATAAATAATAAACCAACCACTTTATCATCAAGTAGCCCCGGCACCAACGGCAACTTGTTAACTCCCCTCAGATGAATCTTTATGTCGCTCTGAGCACAAGTGTATATGTGAACACACACACGTATGCATGCAAGTACATAAGTGCATGGACACACATGTATATAAATATATTATTTTAAAAACATTAATTATCTAACTCAAATTTGGAATCGTTCAATTATTAACTAGTAGAAGATGGGACCTCTTAGCTCTTCAAGGGGAAAAAAAACCCTCAGTCTAGCTTTCAACAGACTATTTGAAATAGGATATTACGTTATAAGTATCTGGGATGGGGGTTTTGTAATAATTATGTCGAACAGCTTCCTTGATTTTGAGGAGAAAGCAAGGAGGAATATCTTTTTCCTTTTGGTTCAGTTCCAGTTTGGCCCTGAAACAGTCATCATTTTGTAACAATTCCATGTCATCCCTCCGCCATTATCCTGTTAGAGTCCTGCTTCCCTTAGGATTTTTGAAATAGATTTCAAGGGAGAGGAAGTCAATGCATTGCCTTAACTCACGCACCAATACATTTTGCTTCTTGCTGAAGGTTCAGATTCCAAGTAAAGATTCTGTCTTGCGATACAGTCAGTCCCATTTTGTCAGAGGGGGCAAGATCGAAAAAGAGGAAGCAAATTGGAAATGTGAACGGATACGCGGCATGTTACAGGGGAATCTATAAGAATCCTAGTGGGAGTGACTTTTGGTGATGCGCAGACAATGTACACAGTCTGTCGATGGCTACGATTACTTAGTGCCTAGGAGGCATTTGTCACCAGGCGAGGGCCTTTAAAAGTAACCTGACCGACAACCGTTAACAAAAGTACAAATCACGCGTTATCAAGCTTATCTTTCAGATGGGAAACTGAGTCTCAGAGGGATAATGCAATTGTTCTAAAAGTCACATAAAGAGTAAGAGAAAGGGCTAGGAAGTCCAACTTGGGTCAGTACAACTCAAAATCCAGTGATGTTTCTCCTGCATCACCACATTGGTTTTCAGCTGACTCTTTAGATAATGCAATGCTGAGGACAAAAGAGAACATACCACGTGGCAATCCGAGAGAAAAAAATTCTAAGACCTTCACGTTTGTGTTGGAGCCAACTGATAATGAGACTGGGTTTGAAACAGAAAGGGGACCTTTTGGTAACATTTGATCCTTATGTAGTAACTGTGGACACTCATCCTTTCTTGGGTGGTTGAAAGCTCCATGGATTTTGAAATAAAATCTTAATTATAAATCCCCTTGGGCTGTCTTGAATGATAAAAATGAGGACTCTCCTAACTGCCACGAACTCAGTCTTCAGGAGAACTGCATTCCCAACCTCTCGGCTTTACTCTGAAGAAATTTAACCTTGAAGGTTTTCTCTTCCCTTGTTGCCATGGCTTTACTGAATCTGACCAGGACCCTGCTGGTGACCCTGTCACAAGCTTTATCTCAAACATTTCCTGCAACAACCCTGTGAGGTGAGTTCTAAGATTAACCCATTTACAGATGGGAAAAACAAGGCTCAACGTGGTAAGAAATGGAATCAGGGTGGTTCGAATAAGCAGCAGCCTGCCTGGGACTGGAATCCAGATCAGACTATGCTAAAAGGACTGGCTAAGAAGGTCTTGGAAAATAGTCATGGTGGAAGGTCCTCTCTAACATCTACTTTTCTAGGTAAGATGCTCCGGACCAGACTTTCTCCACCTTATTCTGATGGGATGGCTGCTAAGCACTCCCTTTCCAGGGCTCTCGACGAATGCAAGTGCTGGGCTTCATTTCGTGTTCATCCCAAGGATGTATGTAGTGATATCCCCAAAGACGTACAGTCAGTCTTCATTATTCAGATTCCGTATTTGTGAATTTGCCTCTTCACTAAAATTTATTAGTAACTCCAAAATCAATACCTGCAGTGCTCGTGTAATCAACAGGGGACAAACGGCAGAGCAGCAACAAAATTCAGTTTCCCTGATGCACCTGATTCCAGCTGAGGTCACACAAGATGGCGTTCTGCCTTCTTGTTTCAGCGCTCATACTGTAGACAGTGTCCTTCTCACAGTCTGTTTTGTGCCATGACTCTTACATTTTGGTGCTTTTTGTGGCTGATTTTGCTAAATGGCCCCCAGTTACAGTGCTGAAGTGCTGTCCAGTGTTTATAAGAGCAAGCCGGTGGTGACGTGTCTTAGGGAGAAAATAGCTGTGTTAGACAAGCTTCATTCAGGCATGAGTTACAGTGCTACTGGCAGTGAGCTCAATGTTAATGAATCCATAATAGATATCAAATAAGGTGTCTTTAATCAGAAACATATTAAACAAAGTCATGCATTGATCGTTTGATGAAAATACTGTGACCAGAGGCTCATAGGAACCTAACACGACGTGCCCCCTAGGAGCGGTGGGTCAGTGTCGGCTAATTCAGTGTTTGTTCTGACTTTACAGAACATTACCAGAAATTGACACAACACTGTAAACTGACTATATTTCAATAATAAAAAATATATATATAATAGAAAAAAATAGAACATTATTACCGAGAGTAATCGACTGTCTATACAAAAGCCATGCGTTGCTACAATATATTTGTTAATAGGAAAGGACTGGAAATAATCTTCGGGTAGTAGGGCAATATCAAATTACAACTCACCCATATAATCAAGTTATACATAGCGACGAAAACTAAGTGATCAGAAGAATTAAAAACTACCAGTATGTAGCACAAATGGAGGGGGCCAGAATATTAAAATCTGTAAGTCCTACAGTTCAGAATTTACGTAATTAGGACCTATCTCTAAATGCACACATGTGAAACCTAGTTTGGAAGGGAAGCTTCATGGTGCTCATCTTTGTATGATGTGCTTATAGACGTTAGGAAGTGTCTTCTGTATAATTTTTAATATTTTTAAGTTAACCAGGCTTAACTTGATACATTTTTATTTTTACAATCATTTTAAGGAAAAAAACCTCCTATCCACTATTCCGCCATCCTAATAACCTAAAGGCTCCAAATGACTTTGTTGTTACATTTTCACACATTGTTTGTAAGTGGGTCTGAAGCTTTTCAAATACCTTATGGTCAGATGCACCAAGCATCATGAAATGTTCATAATTATCTATCTCATTTCTATTTTTAAAAAATAAATTAAAAATCTTAAAACTAGGTGCTTAAAGATGCACAGTATGTTTTATTCAAGAAACACTTCTGAAGCAAATCAGTGTACACTATCAGTGGTGTGATATCAGGACCATTGCAGCATCAACATGGTGAGATACTGTGTACCATGTATTTAAGAAATGGTTAATGAGTATTTACCAGGGGTTAGGGAACGTAACAGTGAGTGGGAAAATGATACGTTAAGGAACTTCTGTTTCCCCAGAAGGAAACAGATATTCATCAAAGAATTACACACACAAAAAGTAATAATGCTCCCATCAGTGTCAAGGAAAATGGTCCTTTCATGATTAAAACAGGAACACTGACCAAGTGAGGGTGCGAGGGTGCTTAGATATTTCCCCGAGGAACACGTGAATAAGCTGAGATGTGGTGTTTATTATGACTCTGAAGACAGATGGATGAAAGATACAGAGATAACAGAATACAAAGTAAGACTTGTACTATAAATCTAAGATGTAAATATATACATGTAGACAAAGATGGAAAGGAATTGGCACCAAAAAAAGTGGAGATAGATGTATTAGGATGATGGAATAGTGGGTGGTAATTTTTTTTCTTAAAATTATTTTTAATGTTCTTAAAGTATTTTTACAGTCAAAAACTTTAAGTGCAGTCATTACTTACATTTTTACTTGACCAAATTATATTTTTTACATATTCAAAATTATAAATTTATATTCAGAATAATATTTTAGTATCACCATGCTTTATTGCATTATTGTTTTTTCATATAAATACTGCTTTTTGGACACTCAAATGAATATATATTCACTATTGGAGCAACTGTTCAGGGTTAAAATATTCTTATTTCTTACCCTACTCTCAGGCAAATCCTCATAATTGTGTGTGCATGTATGTATTTCTTTCCATCTTTCCTTTTATTCATGATTTTATTTGCTTTTCACATCAAAATTAAAGATTGAAAGTATATCAATTCTATAATAAGATTAAGCCTGATTCTATGCAATTTCTCTCCATTAAAAGAACTGGTTGATTTTATCAGAAGGAAAATAAGAAGAAACACACATCAAACTCCTAGTTGGATTGTCATAGGTTGAGATGGTCAGCACCTGGCCTAGAGTTTGCACTCAGTGGGCTGGGATCCCTTCCCGGGTGAGAGAAAGCGGCGGATAAGGCAAAGGACTTACACAGGTTGTACAGACCTGCTGGGGTGAGTCACTGCTCCAGTGTCTGGCATGAGAGTTCAAAGTCACCAGTAGATACCCAATGCTGCTTCCATATAGGAGTGTGGGGTAAGGAGGGCTTGGGGTGGGCACCCCTTCCCTGCACCCCTAGTGTGTGCTGGGTAAATTAATACATGTCCAGCCTAGAGAAACCACTCTTCGCAATGAAAACAAGGATATCTGCCAGAGGTTCCACAAAGGTAGTCCCCCATGGCTAGGTCCTTGAGAACAGAGACAGCAGCTCCGTCCACAGTGCTGGGCCCATGCCTCCCCTAAACAGTGGCAGCTATAACTTCTAGGGCATTTGGAGACCAGCTCAGATGATTCGAGAATAAATCTGACTTTAAAGGGAATGAAGGAAAGAGCATGGGCTTCTAGAAAACCCTAAGACGGGCCATCCACCACCTCCCTCTTCTCCATCTCACTTCTCCCTCTACCTCTTCCACCTCCTCCTTTTCCTCCCTTCTTCCATCACGATCTTTCTCAATTTTGTCTTATGCTTGATTTTGTCTGATAAGAAAAGACCTATTTTTTGCTGTTTCTCTGTTGGCTTTCTGTAGCCATTCTGTTGCCTCCTTTCAACCTCAATAATTAACCCTATCTTAGTTTGTCTCTTTAAAGGGGAAAACTGATAACATGGCACTTAAAATGTCTTCTGGCGACACAATTTACAATAGCCAAGGCATGGAAGCAACTTAAATCTTGCTTCAACAGATGACTGGATAAAGAAGTTGTGGTATATATGCACAATGGAATACTACTCAGCCATAAAAAAGAATGAAATAGCACTGTCTGCAGCAACATGGATGGACGTGGAGATTGTCATACTAAGTGAATTAAGTCAGATGGACAAAGACAAACATCATATGATATCACATATATGTGGAATCTTAAAAAGGGCATAAATGAACTTATTTGCAAAACAGAGACAGATTCACAGACAGAAAACAAACTGGTTACCAGAGGGGAAAGGGGATGGGAAGGGATAAATTGAGAGTTCTGGACTTGCAGATACTAACTACTATATGTAGAACAGATAAACAACAAGGTCCTACTGTATAGCACAGGGAACTATATTCAATACCTTGTAATAGCCTATAATGAAAAAAAGAACATGAAAATGAATACATATATGTAGAAATCAATCACTATGCTGTACACCAGAAATTAACACAACATTGTAATTCAACCATACTTCAATTAAAAAAAAAAACTGCTGGTGACAGGTCTACTGTTTGAGAAATCCTGTCTCCACAGTGCAGCCAGGTGTCCAGCCTCATCTCACACACACACACACACACACACACACACCCCACACACACACACAACACACACACACACAACACACACACACACACAACACACACACACACACACACGAGCACAGCATCAAATGAACACAGATTCAGTCCTTTCAAAACACCGAGCTCAGACCCAAAGCTTTGTCAGGATTTTCTCCTTGCTTTCTCATTGGTTCTTCACCAATGGCTTCTCTTTTAAGGAGGAACTCTTATCCTTCCCTTAGAAGTGAATGAACTTAGTTTCCCAGATTTAGGAATGTTGCCCAAGTTGGCCTGGGCAGGGGGTCTGGGGAAAGCCGGGAAGGAGGCATTGAGTAGGGACTCAAGACACTTCCCCAGAGATTTCAAAGCTCAGCCTCAATGCTGTCTCCCTAGCGAGGTCTCCCCTGGATGCCCTACCTTAAGTCAGGGCCTCCAAGGTCTTCTCTTAACTCGTCATCCTGCTTGCTCATTTCTGGCACTTACCACAAATGAACGTTAACTTCTGTATTCATGTTAAATTTCTATTTAATCTGTTTGCTTTCTACCCTCTGTCCCCACACTCTGTGAGAATGCAAGCCCCAGGCAGGGAGAAGAGATACCACCATCCGACCCTGAGTTCCCAGGGCAGCACGTTCTGTCATGGATGTGCCCAATAGATATTTGCTGAAGAAACATATGATTAAATAAATGAAACTAATTTTTAAGTGTGTCCTGTTTTGTGCTTGAATGAAGGGTTTCATAGCTAAAAGACTAACATTTTTTTAAGCAAACAATCTGATAATGAATGATATAAGCCAGTACAAGCCATAGATGAAATGTTTAAAGCTCACGAAAGAAAAATGTTCATAAAAATAATGGCATAAAAAGGGTTTAAAAGTATGAAATTTGAAAAAGTAAAAAGAAAGAGGTGGGGTTAATATATTTTATTTAATTCAGCATATTTAAATGATGACCATTTCAACATGGAATCAGTATTCAAGAATTACTGAGTTCTTTGTTTATCTTCCTTTTTTGGATTCAGTATTTGAAATCCAGTGTGTGTTGGACACTTAAGCCACCTCCAGTCCATGAGCCACACTGCACGTGTTCAAATGCCACACGTGGCTGTGGCTCCAGTGTTGGGTAGCACACCCAGAGGCCCATGTTTTCATTTTACACATTAGGACTCTGAGCCAAATCGGCTCCAGGACTGAGCAAGGGCATGCCCCAAACAGACTGTTCTCAGGGGCCACTGATCTGAGCTCTCATTCCCAGACTGGGTACTTTTCCCATAGCCAGAACAGGAATTATCAGACAGGCCCTTTGCCTGGGCTGCCTGGGTGTGGGTCTCACAAACACCTCTCGTGTAGCTGTGCAGCCTTGGGCATGTAATTAACTTTCTCAGAACGCAGTTTTTCAAAGGTTAAAGAGGGCTCCTCGCAGTGAGCCAGAATCAAGTTATCCTAAGAATAATAATGAAATGAGTTAAACTGAAGTCATGATAAATTGTGTCCCCTAGAAAAATCTGTTGCAACCCCAACCCCCTAATATCTCAGAGTGTGACCTTATGTGAAAACAGGGTTGTTCCAGATGTAATTAGCTCAGGCAGGGTCATCGTGGAGTAGGGTGGCCCTTCACCCAGTATGACCATCCTCCTTTCAAGAGGACAGGAGACAGAGGCACAGCCACAAAGGGAGACCTCCCTGGGACCACAGAGGAGAGGCAGAGGTTAGGGTGACGCACCCACAAGCCGAGGGCTGCTGGCCACCACCAGAGCTTGGAGGAGACGGGGAGGGATTCTACAAGGAGTCGCAGCGTGGAGAAGGCTCCACGTGGACCTGCGTTCAGACTTCTAGCCTCCAGGACAGTAAGAGAGGAAATTTCTGTTGTTTTAAGCCACCCAGTTTGTGGTAATTGGTGACAGCAGCCTTAAAAAACTAATACACCCATTAAAACTTTGGCCAGAGAAAATACATGGTAGCCTGTTACATTTCAGATAAAAAAAAAGAAAAACTGTCTAGCGTAAGTGTGTCCCACGCAGCACTTGAGATATCCTTATACTTGGCTGGTATCCTCTGTCTACGTTTTCCAGATCTGACAGCCTTACTCACTACGCCACTTTTCACCATATCAGCCACAGCTTTTAAAGACAGTAGCTATTGTTCATGGAAATACCAAGATATGTCTGTGTGATGTGTGGATAAATACACACATCCTAGAGCCATTCTAACTCGAGGTATTCACAAGTGGATGCTGCAGTATTATTCATTTTCACACGGACTGAAATCAGAACACCACAATCCGACAAAGAGAAGTGAAATCAAATCGCCCCATGATGACGACGGGCCTGTGGAGCAACTCTCCGGCCCCTTGGGGCTCGGCAAGGTCCAATTTCATCACAGGCAGGCTGCTCCACGTGCGTGCCTGAGCCTGGTGTGGGGAGCTGCGTGTCCCGGCAGGCCCAGCTGCCTTAGAAAACCACGCTGCCTGAACCGCCCGCTCCGTCCAGCACCGCCTGTGCGCGCCCTTCCCAGATGTTCCGATTCCCTTCTCCTGCTGGAGCCACGGAACGACTGGGACACGCTGTCGACTTTATTAGCCGAGCAGATGTGATCGATCTCTGGGAGAAGCATCCATCATTCCTTCAGCGGCATGAATGCGGGTAGCGGGCAGTGGGGGCTGTTTCCTTCTCGGCAGCCTGCCTCCTCCTCCAGCCCTTCCGGCTCCCCAGCGGTGGGCTTCCCGCCGTCCACCCGGGATACAGCCCTCCTTCCCGCAGGGGCATGTGGGGGCCTCGGGGCCAACATGGTCTTAGCAGCAGAGATAAACGGAGCTCAATACTTATGATCCTGCCTTTTGGAAAAAGCAGTTATTGGGTGTGCTAAGTTTGGGAAGTTAATGAAAAGAAGGGAGAAATCAACGAACAGATGTTTTGGAGATTGTGTGTGCACTCACGCACATGTAATAAAAACCTACTTAACTTTGTGTCCAAGTTTTTTGCTAGGACTTGATAAATCCTAATAATAATTGATAATTCATCTCATCAGTAACCACCAATATTTATTGAGAATGAACCATACACTTGTGATTTAAATGCTGTGATTCAGGAGTGAACAAGATTAACCCTGCCCCTTAAGGAGTTTACATACCATTAAGGGGAGAGAGATAATAAACAAGCAAACAGTGACACTTTACATGCTGTTTGTAACAACTGTTGGGAAGAAAATCATGAGGATGCAGAGACTGATGCAAACAGGGACAACTGGTTTAAGAAGGGACCTCTGGAAATGCAGCATTAAGAGGACACCCAGAGAATAAGGAAATAGCCACGGAGTCGGTGATGAGCCACAGAAGGCTTTTCAGAAGGAGATGGGCTTGTCTCAAACAGAGTCAGAACTTCATTCTAGAAGCCTTTGTAAGAGCTGGGGTTTTATAAGAGAATTATGTTCCAAGACATTCATTGATTTAATAAATGGACTTCTCTGCATCTAGAATGGTTCTGGTTCTGTACCATCTTTGGAAGGCTTGAAAAAATAGTCACTTTAACCATTTTCTGCGTCCTGTGGTTCAGATTAAGAGCATCAGTTGAGAAAGGCTCTGAACTTTAGACTCTATGACTGGAAAGCCAGGTGATGAGGACCTAGCGGCGGTGAGAAAGGAAGCTGGACAGCGAACCGCGCTGAACGTGAGCGACCCACCCAGGCTCAGTTTCTTCCACTGAAAATGGGCATCCTGACTCCTCCCCAGGAGGGTTTTCAGGAGGTCAAAAGGAGCTGCTCAGTTTAGCATCTGAGAGCAGGCGCCATGAAATAAGTGTGTTTCTCTTCACTTCTTTTTGCTTTTGCCATGTGATCCACTCAACCCAACCCAGAATGAGGCACAGCAACCCAGCGACGACAGACTACAAAAACCCTACCTTCAGTTTTTCAGTGGACTTAGAACAATTTTGAGATCCAGACAAGGAAACACACACACGACACCCCATGCCTGTGGGTACCACAGCCCTTCCCCCAGTAACAAACACGCTATTCCCTCTGTTCTGACATGAAAGCCACAGTCATGCGGGGTCAGCTGCAGGGAGGGAGAGACTGGGGTCACCATGGCCGTGGGCTTTGCAGTTCAGGGTTCTCCATCACTGGCGCACATCCCCAAGGGTCCACTGATGACTCTTAACTACATCATGAAGTATTCCAATGCCTCCGATTTGCAACCATTTGGCAAACTTCTGTTATTTTCCAAACACACCATAATGTGTAGTTACACATCCTTATATGCACTCAGAGGGGCAGCGGTGTTCACACTGGTAAAACTTACACTTCTATCACACGGCATCATAGCTGCCTGATTCCTCCCTTTTACTTGACTGTAAGCCCCAGAGGACTGAGTCTTGCTTATCTTGCTCTGATTTGTGCTGCTGTCTGGCAACAGCTTTTTTGTTGTTGAATAAATAAATAAAACAAACAAACAAACCAAATCAAAACCACATAGGCACAACCAAATATGAAGCCACAAATACACCCCCAACTTGGGGCATCCTGATCACACTCAGAAGCACACAGGCCACACGTGTGAGTCACACCTTTTATCTCAAGCTGTTCCATCCACCCTCCAGCATCCTTCTGTCACTCGGCATAAAGATGCTTCTAAATGATCCCAGGCACCTGGCTGGCTTTATACAGTGGCTTCCCAGTCCAGGGCAGATAAAAGAGATGGCACCCAGGGTTTCAGAGCTCTCTGCTCTTCAGAGCTCACTGCCTGCACCCCAGACCAGGTGATCAGCCCAGCTGAACCACTCAGCTTATGTGCCTGGTTCCGAGGCCTCTCTTTCCTGAGTCAGGACCCGACATTGGCCAATGGGGAGACTTAACCTATTCAATAGTCTGTTCTGCTCTGGGATCCGAGACGGTGAAGAGGCCAACGCAAAGATGTCAAATCATGTGTGGTCTTTCAATAGCCCTTGATGTTTGTCACAAGAGTCGAGCCTGGGGCCTGAACCCATTCCAGTTGGTAATTGATAATTCCAGCTGGTAATTACGTGCTCTGGGTAGTTTCGGTTGGCATTCCGCACATCCTGTCCTCAAATGGCGAGAGGTGTTCCCGGGTTTCATGCCAGAGGTGGCTCCATTTCAAGGCCCATAAAGTTTCCAAATACCTTTGGAATGCTGTGGGATGAAAGACGCTCTCCTCGTTACACACGTGGGCTTCTCGAAAGAAAACCCATTACTCCCGGATAATGACAATTTTTCCTGGTCCTTATGTTCCTTGTTAAAGGAAAATGTCAATTAATAAAGAACACACACAGCACCCTTCCCAGGAATTAACCAATTGTGTCAAGCAGTGTCCCGGGGGCTGAACAAGCACTCCGCGTGCAAATGGTTGTGTTCTCCTGCACAGAAGGAGACGTTCGAGATTGTCCTGATGCGTCTCTTTTTGTCTTTTTTTCTTTTTCGCTTTTTGATGTGCTGTTAACCACCCTTGGGTTGAGGCCTGCTTACTTGGCCCCATTTACCTCCATTTAAGAAGATGTGGGCCTTTTTTATTTTTTTAATTTTTAAAACTTGTGTTTATTCATTCATTGATGAGCATTTGGATTGCTTCTATCTTTTGGCTATGGTGAATCTTGCTCTGCTATGAACCTGATGTACAAGTTTCTATGTGGACAGATGTTTTCAGGTCTCTTGGGCATCTACCTGAGAGTAGAAATGCTGGGTCAAATGGAAACTCTATCTTAACTGTTGGAGAAATTTGCGGTCCCTTTTTATTTTGCTTGTTTTACTTTTTTTCCTATTTTTTTTTGTTTGTTTTTTGGTGGGGGAGTAATTAGGTTTATTTATTTATTTTAAATGGAGATACTGAGGCTTGAACCCAGGACCTCGTGCATGCTAAGCACGTGCTCTACCACTGAGCTATTCCCTCCCACCGTGGTCCCTTTCTGGCGTGGACACTGCCACAGCTTTATGACAGTAGCACCAGGAATAAAGATGGAGTCTTCCTTTTCCTGTTGTCTCAAAGGAATTCCAAAGCCAAATTAAGTTGAAACTACAAGACGTTGATTGTGGAGGTGGGCTCTCTCGAGGCCTGGGAGATGTGTAAGAGCCTTAGATAGGAGCGGCCCTCCCTCACCAATTTCCTTATCTCCTGAGAATATACCAGGGTTTGGAAGGAGCACGTACTCAAGCCCTTGCCCACTCGCTTGTTCTCAGTTGCTGGGTGACCAACTGCCCCGCAGAGCAGGGCCTTAAAAGCACAGCGCTGTGTTATTTCTTAGTTTGTGCGTTGACCGTGCTCAGCTGGGTGTCCTTAGGCTGGTCTCACCAAGGCTTTCGTTAGCAGTTGTAGCCAAATGGTGGCCGGGATGGGATTCATCTGAGGACAGGGACCTGCTATGGCCCCCATGGATGCCTCAGGGCTATTCCTTTCCAGTGGCCTCCCCTCCGCGTGGCCCTTCTCTATGTGGCCTCTCCAGCGGAGCCGCTGGATGTCTTCCACAGCGGCTCAGGGCCCCTGAGAATGAACATACCCAGAAGTAAGAAGCGGGAGCTACCAGTCCTCTTCGATGCTGGGCCTGGAGCCAACACACCATCACTTCCCCTGCGTTCTGCAGTTTAATAGAGCGTGGGCCCGCCCAGACTCAATGTGGAAGGGACCGCCGGAGCTTGTGAGAGCCAGGAGGGGAGGGTCCCTGGGGGCTGCCTTAGGAGAGGAGCTGCTGCACCCTTTCTGTTGACCTCTCCCCGGAAGGTTGCTGGTCTCACACGGGACCACAGCTTCTTCATCTTGGCCTCGCCCCATTCAGACCTGGTCCTGCCTCTTCTCCAGGTCACCTCTCCCCCTATTTTGCTTCACAGTTTGGTTTTAATTTCCTGCTTTTCCTTCACAGCATCAACACTGACCATCACCCAGGTTCCAACTTCACTGGAACCTCATAACTAAGTCCCCTTCCTTCCCTTGAAATCTGAGAGGAGTTCCATCCAAGTTCAATTATTGTTAAGTGAATAAAACAAATTGAGAAACGGCATATATGATTCCCTTTCTTTTAACATATGCAAATGAGCAAATTGTACACATACACAGCAAATACCTGGATTTGCACATACACAGGAAATACATGGATGGATACACAGGAAAGAGATTTCTAGCAGAGATTTCCTCTAGGGGGTATTCGGGCACTGAGAAAGAGGTGAGAGGTAACTTTTCATTTCCTACTTCTGGAGATATTAAAAAACTTGCAATTAGTTTGTACTTCTTTTATAATAAAAAGGAATTTAAAAGTCTAACTCAGTTTTAGGAAACATTCGCTGAATTTTTTTTAAATAACTTTATATATTTTTGTGGGGGGAAGTAGTTAGGCTTACTTATTTTATTTCGAGAGGAGGTACTGGGGACTGAACCCCGGATCTTGTGTATGATAAGCAAGCTCTCTACCATTTTGGCTATACTCTCTCCCCTAGCTGAACTTTTAACATAAACAAGGTCCCATTTTGGGGACTAATGAAAAGACATAGTCTTTTTTTTTTTCAAAGAAACCCCCTGTGAATTTGGACATACACAAATGCAACACACAAAGACACACACAAGTGCCCTGCACATAACGCACACCCATCATTAAACGTCGTTAAATGGCAATAGTCAACCTACATCACACAATGGCCTAAGCCTGCACAAGGTTTACAAAATCCATACTGGTGCTGAGAAGTTAATATTCTCAATTTTAAAAGCAAAAGAGCAGGACTGAGCTCTGCTTTGCCTAGTCCTTCCTTGAACATGGTATCGAGAATCTTCTTCCGGCATATCGATGCTCGGGTCTGCCTCACTTAGCCGGGTGGGCACCGACTGAGAGCAGCCCAGGTAGGAGCCACCCTTGGTACTCAGGTGTGTCTCTGGTCCATCGATTGCCAGTCTCCCAGAATGCCTCTCTCTCCAAGTGGGCAGGATGCAGCCCGGGGGTGAGGTGGGGGGGGTCATTCCCAGATCACAGGTGTTTCTGAGAACCTGCTCTTTCTTGAAATGGTGATGCAATGCGGAGGAGGGTTTCAGGACTGATCAATGACAGTGACGGGTCTGCCAGGATGTACAGTAATTTGACTCAGCTCGATAAATTGAGCTTCTGGAGCAGGAAAAAGACCCCTGGGTTCTAAAAATGCTTGTACAAGGAACCCTGGGAGCTTCAGTATCCTCTGCCCCTTCCCACTCCTCTGAAAGCACCCTTTTCTTGTGATTGCTAATAGTCACACAAGTGGGACAGATCTTGTGTGGGAAAGTATTGGGTATATTGGAAAGTCCATTGATCTGTAGCCTTCACGGAGCCTAACGTTCTACCCTACCAGAGCTTGAGTACTTCTGAGCACGTGTTTTCCCTCTGCCCTCCAGAGGCCCGATTATCAGTCATGACCCTGGTACCACTGGAAGCAGTAGCGGGTATCAGAGAGCATCTATCCAGTGGTTCTGAGTTGGTGCCAAGGGCCTGTTCCCTTGGCGAAGAATCTGGGACCACAGCAGAGGGTAAGAGCTAGGCCTCCTCAAACGGAAGAGACTGGATTGGCAGAGGATAAAATCAAGGCGGACATGCACACTCCATATGACCTAAAACACTTTACAAGCACCGTTTAATTTCTTCACTGTCACAACCCCACAAGGAGGTCAGTTATATAGTCCCATTTTTCAGAAGAGAAAACTAAGGCTCTGAGACATTAAGTAAAGCAGTCTGCGGCGTCAAAGGAAGTCCAAGAGTTTCTGCAAAACAGCCAGAAAAACTCCACTTTTAACCATCCCCATATATACTTTTGTTTGAACACAAGACTCTTCAGCCAAAATTGGAAATACTTTGAAACCTCTGAATTCATCTAGCCATCTAGTCTTTCCACGTTACAGAGGAAAAGCCTGAAACTTATTGAAACAAACAAACAAAAAACCTTCCCAAGTCGAGGAGGCCACTAAGCAGCAGGGAGAGAAATGGGAGGTAGAGGCCTGCAAGTAATAACTGTGTTACTGACTATCGCTTATAAAAAGCATATTTATGTATCAGACACTAAGCTTCTCATATATGATCTAATCTAATCCTCACAACACATGAGATAATGTAGCACCTCCCTTGTGGGACTATGATGAGTGCTAAATAAAACCAGGACGATAATGAGTGCTAAATAAAACCAGGCACTTCCTACCAACGCTCTGGTATGTTTCTAAATGTGTGTATATGTTCCTGTAAGATCAGCGAGGATCCTAGAACTTCCAATACACACAGTCTCATGCATGCTGAATCTTATTTTCACGTGGCATCTAGAAATAAACTGTCATCTGGTGCACACATTTAACCCAGCACAGAGTGTGTATGTGTGTGTGTGTGTGTGTGTGTGTGTGTGTGTGTGTGTATACAAACGCACAATTAGCAAGTGCATGTAACAAACCAGTGGCTTCATTTTTCCTCCAGGAAATTTAGATTGTGAAACCTTTAATAGAGATTAAAGAGCTTTTGATGATCAGCTCTTACCACGTTATTGACCTCTGCAAAATTTATCTTAGTGATTGTCGGTGTCTGAAATGGTGTGTACAGACTAGGGGACCCATTTCTTTGCCTGGTCAGGGGAAAATTCTACCCATGCTTCAGCCCTGTCTGGGACAAAAGGGATGGGGCAGAGGTGGCGTTACTGCAGCTCACTGCCTTGTCCCTCTCTGAGTCTCCCCTTTCAAGTCCCTCTGAAATGTCACTTATCAAATAGCAGCAAGACAGTCTAAGTGTCTTCACACATGGCCACATCCTCTCCCATAGCTCATGGGTGGCCAGAGAAACAGAGGTGGCCCCAGTTCAGAGAACATGGGGAATACCAGCTTTGACTCCTACTTTTGGGATCTGGGGTAAATGACTCACTCTTACTGACTGTTTTCCTCATCTGTAAAATGGGAATAATCATAGACCTTTTCACTGGGCTCAAGTCTGTTCAGCCTGCTGGGAATGCAGATTCTCAGGCCCCACCCCAGGCCCACTGAATCAGAAACTCTGGGAGTGGATTCAGCCACCTGGGTTTCCACACACCCTTCAGGGGATTCTGATGCAGCTCAAATGTGAGAATCATTTCTGTAGACTGTGGTCCCTCTGCACCTTGTGCACCAAGTCCTGGGGGGTCAGAAACTTCTCAGTGCCTTGAGTCTGCTTCTGCTCTTGCATGGGGCTTTATCCCCTGTCCTTTTACGCTCCCTTCTCTTGCCTGGATACCACAGCTTTCACAGCTTTACTCAGAAGCCACCTCCTCCAGGAAGCATTGCCTGGACTGCCCCGGCTGGATTCAACATCCCCAAGCTCTCTGTATTTCTCTTCTGTATATTCCAAATCGTGTAAGGATTGTGGGTTTAAATTACCTGTTTCCCTAACCAAACTGTAAGATGCCTACAGGCAGGGCTCTTGTCATTGTTGTCCCCAGTGATGGGCAAGGGGACAATAAATGAAGCAGAAGTTTCTAGCATCCCACCCCAAGAAGCATCTTTTTTCCTGTCCTCAAGACTGCCTTCCTCCACCAAGCCTCCCCGAGACGTCTCACCACACACACTTCGGCCCTTCCCTGACTCTGTGTAGGACTTGGGATCTGACCCGGGAACCAGTCTCTGGATCATGCTGATGAGCGGTCGCGACCTGGAGCACGGTTGTTTTGGTTTTTTTAAAGGCTGTGTCCCAGCCCAGGCTAGGAACATCAGGAGAGCTGAACCATCCTATGAAATTTGTTTTTAAATTTTCTCTAGCATTTCTCTATTAGCACAGAGCAGACACTTGGTAAATAGATGCTGACCTGGGGAAAAATAATGATGAGACAACATGGTGTCTAACAGTCCAGCAACCCAGTTATTAATCATTGACCTTCTCACATGGGCAAGGGAGCCAGACTTTAAGGGAAGAGACGCTTAAATTATGCCTTTTCTAATTTAGGGGGGGAAAAGAAGAAAAATTAATCCCTGTCTATATATAATCAAAATGGGGAGGGGAATACAAATAAATGGTAAAAATAAGAAAATGTGACATGGGTAAGTTCTTCAAATTAATGCCAAAAAATATTTACTCGATTTACATTAGGAGAATACCAGGGAAGACATGCTGTGTATGGCACTGTGTGTCCGTCCCTGTGGATAGAACAGTTTAGGGAAAGACTGACACACAACAAGTCATTTTCAGAAGAGATTGCAGGCTATTTTGAGCTGGTGGAGCAGAGAGAGCAGTCTGGGAAGACTTCTTGGAAGAGGAAGGACATTCTGTGCAGAGGTAACAGTGAGGACAAAGGTGGGGAGATCTGAAAAATGCAGATGGGAAAGCTGCTCTCAACGGGTAGGTCCCCACGCACGAGCGGTTCTCTGAGCTGGTGATGGACTGAATGAGGACCACGGAGGGACGCCTGTGCTCCAGAATCGCAGATCTTTGAAGGCTTCTCCACACTCTTGCCTCATGCTATGAAGAGGGTGCCTTTCTTAGACCTCGTCCAGTGAGTGCTTCTCAGATTTGAGTGTCTCTCAGAATCCTCCAGAGGGCTTTATCAAAATGCAGATTTATGGGCCCTACCCCTAAAGTTTCTAATGCAGTGGACCTGAGGTGAGGCTTGAGAATTTCATTTCTAGCAATTTCCAGGTGATGCGGTAATGCCAACGCTGCCAGTCCGGGGACCCACACTTTCAGGACCCCTGGCCTAGCTAGTTCCCAGACAAATGGCAAGAACTAGCTGAGCAAGAAGGAGCAAGACTGGGATGAAAAAAGTGGCCCACTGGTGGCACAGGTCTTGGTACCAGCCTCGGGGACAGTCCAAGAGCCATACCGCTCCCCAGTGTAACTCTTGCCAAAGCCCAGCGCCCAAAGTGGGGGTGAGGGGCCCCCACCCACACTTTGCAGAGTTTCCCAACTCAGAGAACTCACACCTGGCAGCGAAGATTGTTGGGGCCTTGCAATTTACATCTAGATACGTGAGGCTTGGCTCCCCTTGAAACGACTTTGCCTGCATTAATTATTCCAACCAGTGAGGGACTCGGGGCATCGCAGTGTCTAATTACAAAGCCTCCTGGCCAGGCGGCCAGCAACCAGATTCCAGATCGGGTGGCTCTGGGTTCTAATGGTGCCATTCACTCCAATTAGGCATGTGCGGCCCTACATTATTGCGGCTGTTAACATCTAAATCTGAGTTTCTTCATCTTTGAAGTGAGGATGAGGTCGCTTTATTGTTTCAGTTTGGGTGCTCGGGTGCTGCTTATTAAATGCTCATTAGCTCATGATAAGTGCAATTAGAGGCTGGGAGCTGGCTGCTCAGACCCTCCCAGCCACGCCGCTGGCCACTGTGAGCCCAGCCAGTTCCCCGGCTCCAGGGAGGAACAGTGCAGCAGAACGAGTCTGGGAGAGCACGTGTTGCCACGGCGAAAGCTCCGGCTGGTGCTTTGATTTTGTACCATTTGTCCATTTTCCGTTTATTTTATATCTTTTTTCTTCCCTTCACCGAAGGCAAGGATGGAGACACCTCTCAGGTGCGCCTGCACCGGCTGTACGACACGGAAGCCCTGGCTACTGAAACCAGCAGCTGATGGTTTTGCTTGTGTCGAGTTTGTCGTTGTACTAACGAGAGGTCCCAAGGAGCCTGGTTGCAGGTGTTGCTTCAGCTGATCAATGATCCCAGCTCTGAGGTGTCTGAGATGTTCTCTGTCTTTCCCTCATGAGTACAAGAAGGCTTCTGTGCAGAAGGAGGCTTCTGCCTTTTTCTACTCAGATTCCACATGTGAGATCACGCGGTATTTGTCTTTCTGTGCCCGGCTTACTGCACTGAGCATAATGCCCTCCAGGTTCATCCATGGTTTCAAATGGCAGGGCGTCCTTCTTTTTATGGCTGAATAATATTCCATTGTGTATGTGTGTGTGTGTGTGTGTGTGTGTGTGTAATTTTCTTTATCCATTCATTCGTTGTACAAATTTTCAGTTATAAGATGCATAAACTCTGGGACTCTAATCCACAGCCTGGTGACTATAGTTAATAACATGGTATTGTATGCTTGAAATCTGTTAACAGTAGATCTTAAGCTGCTCACCACACCCACAGGCATGCACACGCGTGTGCGCGCACACACACACACAAAGGTAACTAAGTGAGGGGCGGATGTATTCACTGGCTTGATTGTGGGGGTCATTTCACAATGTATACGTCAGGCAAAGTCCCAAGTTGTACACCTTACAATATACACAATTTTTGTCAGTTACACCTCAATAAAACTGGGGGGAATAAAGAAAACTCAAAGAAAGAAGATGGCCTCTTTCTCTCCAGGCTTACGAACTCATTTGAGGCAGGAGGAGAAGGCAGAGGTGAGCCTGTCCCCTCTTTCTCCAGGAAGGTGCTCATGCCTCTAAGAGGGCATACCCTCCCCCTGCGGGCTTTCCCTCACACCTCCCTGCCGGCTCCGTCCTGTGGCTACCCCAGCTGCAAGGGGTTCTGGGAGAGCCAGCATCTCCTGGTGGGGAGCACACTGCTGTTCTCAATGAAATCAGGGTCTCCTGAGCAAAGAGAAAGGAGACTGCCCACATCCATCTGCTGCCTGATGGAGGCACGTGGCATTGGGCTGGAAATCCCTTCCCTGCCACTTACTAGATGCTCAGCTTCAGAACCTCGACCTTTGCAGCTTTGTCATTTGTATATTTGTGGTAATAATCCCCCCAAACCACACCCGAGGCATTTGTGACGATTAAGCAATGCCACATGTGAAATCACCCAGTGTGTGCTCCATGAAGAGTAACTATTATAATTAGCAATAATTAGTAATGAGAATGACAAGAGTCGTCCTTAATTCCACTGGCACCCACTTGGCCCTCAAACATGGTATTTGCCATTTTCCAAGAGCCCTCCTGGACAACCAGGAAGAGCACCCCTGTCCTGTTGTCAGAGCACGTGACCTCCGATTCCCTCCCGCAAGCTGGACGTGGTTCCTCCTTGCGGCTGGCATATGTGGAAAGCATATGGACACTGTGACCACAGCTTGGTTTGACCTTTAAGCTCTAGGAACATAAAACCTCCCAGCATCTTGTTTTTCACGGTTAGAGTCCACACCGCCAGCTCCCCCCTCGCATGGGCTGGCCCGGGGCCAGTCTGCTCTCCCAGAGCCGGGATGAGCAGAGACGAATGACCCCACATTGATATGTAACTTGCCCTAATACTGACCCTGGCCCTGTGCTCAGTGATTCCCATCGCGGGTAAATGATTGGGTTGTTTTGGCTTTTACCTCGTTTGACTTTTCCACCGTCCCCAGCACTATTTTCAACAACCAAAGGAATTTCAGTTAATCGTGGGGTACAATTAAGAGTCCTGCTATTCCTCTTTGGTGGAGACGGCTGCAAAGTTTGCAGTATTTCTTCTGAGTCAGCTAGGAGACTGGGACAGTCCTTCATCAAAGGTGGACAGAGTGGAAGACCCCTGTCGGAGAAGGAGCTATGTTACACGATGCAAGAAAACGATGATAATAGTAATTCCTAGGATAATAATTACTGATATTAGTTAAATGCTCAAGATGTGCCTGATGTGATGTGTGTCAGATTAGGTGCAATGATTCATTCCTCAGTTACTAAATTCCAAATATCTGTTAAGCGCTGAGTTAGGCACCACCTCAGGAAGCTAAAACAGCATGGTTCCTGCCCTTGGTGGGGACTCAGGTCTAGTGTCATCAAGGCTGTGCTAAGGATGATTAGTAACAATAACCTTAGAGCTGCCAGGTCGTAACTGTTTACTCCACGGTGGACGTTCAGGGCACTTTATATTTTCAGCTACCCTGGTCGTTATTACCTCCTCACGTAGGTTCTCTCTGTAATCCCAATTTTAAGATGAGGCCACTGATGTTCAGAGGTGGTTAAGAAACCCATCCCAGGTCATACAGCTGGTGAGAATCCCGTTCTGACTCTGAGTACAGAGCCCACGCTAACCCCAGAGTGGGGCTGCTTGTCCCAGCTCTGCCTCTTGGCAGCTCTGCAACCTTGGGCAAGTGACTTCAGCTCTCTGGACTCAGGTTCCTGGTCTGTAAAATGGGTTTTGTAGTCTCACTGACTTACTTCATGGTGTGGTGGTGAAGAGTAAATGAATTGGTGGATGCAAAATGATAGGGACAGTGAACATATTCAGATCCTGGGAACTTCTACGCCCTACCTCTCAAGCAGGAAGGACAGACCTCTAACAGAGCTGGAGAAGTGACTGCTGTGTTGAGATCTGAAGGGAGATTTATAGAGGCACAGACGTCTGGGAGGCAGGAGAGGGATCCACTAACAGGTGGGAGGAGCTGAAAGGCAACTGTATGTGAGGGGGTGGGGGAAGCAGAGCAGCAGGTAGGAGCAGATCCCAGAAGGCTCTGAAGAGGAGTTGGAGCTTTTTCTAAAGGCAGTAAAGACAGAGTAAATAGTGTATGGCAAGAAAATGACTCTTTCTCCCCTAAAAAGAAATGATTCTAGACTCCAGCTCCAGGACCCTAAGTCCTGCTGTAGCCCATGCTGGAGAGAATTTCCGGCTGACCAAAGGAACACCATTTCCTCCTAATCCTCCTCCGGGGCTGGCCTTGGCCAGCACACCAGGCCCGCCGCCCAGCTGCCTTCCAGTCCTCTCTCTGCTGTCGTTCCGCAGGGGTTTCCAGCCCTGCGCGGGGGGGCAAGGTGGGGCTGGAGGGGCGGCAGCTGGCTCTCTCACTACCTTACAACCCGTGGGCAGCATCTGCAGCCTTCACGGGCGCTCAGTCAGGGTGCACAGGACGTGAAATGATCCCTGGTTTTAAATGCCCTGGGTTCTGGTGTCTGCCTGGGGGGAATCAGTCTGAAATGTGGAGCTCCTACTTGCAAAACAGGAAACCATGGGTTTCAAAATCTCCCCACAGTCACAGGGAACCTGCAGCCATCAGGACCCAGAGCCTCAGAGGACTGGTTTGTGTCTGAAGGGCTGGGTCAGCTGCCTGCTCCACGGGGACCTGGCAGCCAGTTCTGTTCTCAGGGAAGGGCCCCGGAGGTGGAGAGACGGCAGGCGGGGCTCTTGGTGGGCCCTGGGCCGCCCAATGGAAGAGGGCTGGCCTTCACATTTTCCCAGATCCATGTGGGCAGCTACAAAGGAGCTTTTGAGGATAAACAAATACAGAATTGAGAAAATAAGGAAGGAGCTGGCATCTGAAGAATGCGAATATTTAGAAAATGCTGCGGAGTGAAGACAGAGCAGGCTGTTCTGTTGTAGGGTAGATGTCTGATGGCCAGGGACGGGGGAACTGCAAAAAAGGGGGGAAAAAAAAAAGAAGAAGAAGGGAAAAAAAATCTTGGTGGAAGATTTCTTCAGGATGGATTGTTTCCCACAGGCAAAAATGAAGGGTGTGAAGGCAAATGACTTTTAGGGGCAAGCACGGAGGCAAATCCCGTCACATCACACCGTGGTCAATCGAATATCACAGAATACCACCATCCACTGTCCTCACAGCGTTATATTTAATTGTTGTGTTATTATTCTTTTATTTATGTCTTGGCTGAGAGATTCAAGGAGATTTGCATCCATCAGTTTTTGGAGAGGATCAGAGCGGTAGCTCAGAGAATGATGGTCAACCACACCAGAAACAGGTTAATAGGGAAATTCAGGGACGGAATCAGGGAAGGGCCTGGATACCACACTCTGTAAGCTACTGAAGAGAATGGCAAGGAGCTAAATGTTTACCACTTAACCTTACATTTGCACATACTTTGATCATTCCTTGAACACATCCTAGATCCCTTCTCTTGCTTCTTGCCTCAAACATCTTTGTTCATTCATTCATTCACTCATCTATTCATCCATTCAACAACCATCTGTGCACATCTGAAAGGCACTAAAACTGACTGTGTTAGCCAGGCTGTCCTCCATGAACTTGACTCATACTCTCACATTTAATCTTTCCCGCAATCCTGCAGGGTATGTGCGGTTACTGACTCCATTTTAAGGATGGTGAAGTTGAGCTTGAGATGGTGGATTCATATGTAATACCACCAGTGTAAATTACCATGAAATGAGCCGTTTGGGGCAACACAAATCTATTAGCTTATGGTTCTGGAGTTCAGAAGTCCAACGTGGGTCTCACCAGGCTAAAATCAAGGTGCTGGCAGGGCAGACCCCTCTCTCAAGGTTTTACGTGAGAATTTATGTTCTTGACTTCTGTGGCTTCCAGAGGCCGCCTGCGTTTCCTGACTTGAGGCTCCTTCCGTCTTCAAACCCTGCAATGGTGGGTCTGGTATTTTTCACAGGGCCTCCCTCGCTTTGGCACTGACTCCTTTGATGCCTTTCGCTTCCAATCTTGAGGACCCTTGTGATTACATGGAACCCATGTGGATCATGGGATAAACTCTCTATTTTAAGGTCAGCTTAATTCCATCTGCAACCTGACTCCCCTCTTGCCAGCTAAGGGAACATATTCGTAGGGTCAGGGGATTAGAATGAGGGCATCTCTGCGGGACCCTTCTACCACGGAGAGTGTAGGTGGCTCACCCAGGGTGACGTGGTCAGTGAGTGGCCAGCCTTGTGCTCCTGCCTTGGTGACCCAGACCAGTCTCTGCTCTTTACATCCTGTCCCCTTCTGTGTGCCAAGGACCCAGCCGGGGGCTGAGGACACATATGAAATACTCTCAGCCTCTGACCTCATGGCTCTTCTATTCCACTGGGGTTCCTGCAGCAGGGTCTCAGATACTATGGACGAGAAGAGTTCGAGGCACTAAAGGACAGAGATAAGCTTGAAGCTGGAGACAGTGCGGGAAGAAGTCCCACCAAGATGAGCACGCTGAGTGGACCTTTGGGGATGTAGGTGAGGTGGTGATGAGGTGGGCAGTGAAGGCAGATTGGGACCATAATTAAAGACACAATTAGAGCCCATTGGGGATTCTGCGTGGGGCCAATCCCTTTGTCTCTGCTTTGATTATGTGTTTTTCCTCTTTTTTCTTTTTTTATGTATTTTTTTAAATTGAAGTATAGTTAGTTTACAATGCATTAATTTCTGGGGTACAGCATAGTGATTCATATATATATATATATATATATATATTTTTCATGTTCTTTTCCATTATAGGCTATTACAAGATACTGTATATAGTTCCCTGTGTTATACAGTAGGACCCTATTGTTTATCTATTTTATACATAGTAGTTAGTATCTGCAAATCCTCAACTCCCTATTATCGCCCCTGTCCCCAGTGGTAACCACAAGTTTGTCTTCTATGTGAGTCTTATTTTGTAAATAAGTTCATTTGTATCATTTTTTTAAGATTCCACATGTAAGTAATATCATATGATATCTGTCTTTCTCTTTCCGGCTGACTTCACTTAGTATGATAATCTCCAGGTCCACCCTGCTGCAAATGGCATTATTTTATTCTTTTTTATGGCTGAGTAGTATTCCATTGTGTGTGTGTGTGTGTGTGTGTGTGTGTGTGTGTGTGTGTGTGTACATTCACTGCAACTTCTTTATCCAGTCATTTGTCAATGGACATTCAGGTTGTTTCCATGCCTTGGCTACTGTACATAGTGCTGCTATGAACACTGGGGGGCAGGTGTCTTTTTGAATTAAGATTCCCTCTGGATATAATCCCCAGGAGTGGGATTGCTGGATCATATGTTAAGTCTATTTTTAGTCTTTTGAGGAATCTCCATACTGTTTTCTATAATGCCTGCACCAAACTACATTCTCACCAGCAGTGTAGGAGGGTTCCCTTTTCTCCACACCCTCTTCAGCATTTATCATTTGTGGACTTTTTAATGATGACTGTTCTGACTGGTGTAAGGTGACACCTCGTTGTAGTTTTGATTTGCATTTCTCTAATAGTTAGCAATATTGAGCATTTTTTCATGTGCCTATTGGCCATCTATATGTCTTCACTGGAGACTAGCCCATGATTACAGTGGCGGGATGCTGGTTACAGGCCAGAGGAGAATGACAGAGCTGGTCTCCAAAGCCAGACTCACACCTTCCCCAGAGCCCACTTCTATTCATCACCTGTCCACCCATTTGGAATTAAAGGACCTGAATTGGAGCCCAGTCTCTACCAGGTATTGACTGGTAGATGTCAATCTCCCTGAGCCTCAGTTTCCACATATGTAAAGATGGGGATTGTAATACTACTTCTAAGAAGCTATCTTGCAAAGATCAGCTGAGAGGAACATGAAAGAACTCTGTGGCTGTGAGGCATATATAGCGAGGTGAGCAAGCTATATTCCTAAAGCAATGCCTGCCAGTATCATAATGGGCTTTCTCAGATGCTTGTGATAGATCCAGTTAAACTACAGAGATGAGACTTCAGGAACAAGAGGAACTCCTTTTAGCAAATCACTCCAAAGATCACTTCTTTAAGTGAAATTTACCCCCTTGGGATACCAGACACATATTTACACATAGTCAAAATGCTCTCATTTAATTTGCCTCTTGAACCTAGGATACAGTCAATTGGATTCCTTGGTGAAGGCAAGACTCCGTCTTTGAAAATAGACTTGTTGTTTTTTTAAGCCAAAAGACATCCACTGCCAAGTCTTGCTAATAAGGAGAAGATAATGGTTTGGGGCCAAATGTCAGATTTTTCTTAAATGCCATGAACCAGCCAAGGCAGATGCTCCCAAGAAATTGTTTTCAGATCATTTGTGCATAGGTGGTGGTGTCAGAATCAGGGAGAGCTTTTCGAAAGAAAATATTTATCTGGAACTGTCAGATGTGGCCAGGTTGTCAGATGGCTTATTATGTTCGTTTGTTACAGCAGAGTTTTGGCTACGAAGGCCCCTCTGACCCCTCAAACCTCCCCAAACACAGAGCTTTCTCTGCTGTATACCCTGGGCCTAGAAGATGCATAGCTTCCGTGTATGAGGGCAAGGGCTGTTTTCTGATCCTGGCTCCAACACTTGCCTGCCTGCTGATCTGGGGAAGTCTCTGAACTTCATTCCCTCATTGTTCCCGTTGACTCAATGCCTGGGGACATTACTGGTCGTCCCAACTGGGGTGGGGTGAGTATACTACTGGCATCTGGCGAGTCAAGGCCAGGGACGCTGATCAACATCCTACACAAGACAGCTCTCACAACAAAGAATTATCTGGCCCCAAATGTCCATAGTGTCGAAGCTGGAAAACTTTGTACCAAATAGAAGTAATAGTAGTGCTGATCTCCCAGGGCTGCTATGAGGATGGACTGTGGTAACCTGATGTGTGCTGGGATGCAGCCGTGTGAATTACCCTAAGGAACATAAACAGAATGTCGACTACCACGTCCAACCCACTGGTGTAACCACCACCCTCCTTGGCTCTTCGCACCCTCACCACTGCTCTGAACATCATCACGTTGCTAGCCACATCAGGTGTGCACCGTCACAGAAGCTTCTGGAGACAACAAAGTCGACATCCAGCAGGTTAGTGGGGGAGGGACTCTCTGTCCTTGAAAACTCTCACGCCCTGTCCCATCACTAGCAAATTCTTTATCCTGGGATGAAGGCCAAACACCATCATGAATATTATTACCTCAAAGCGATTGTTACCATGTATCTGGCACTTTATATACATTATCTCTATTGAATATTTCCTATAACCCAGAAATGGTATTACTATCGCCCAGATGGCCGAGGCTCAGAAAGTATTAAGCGGTGTGGCTATTAAATGGCTAGGAAGAGGCAACAGCCAGACTTCAGCCCACATCCATTTGACAAATATCATGCATTCTATGATGCTCGATGTTGAGTAGAGACCTAGTGAGGACCGACGCTTGAGCCAATGCCTGCTCCTTTCCTGAAGAATTTCCGCCTGCTTCTCTCAGCTCATTAGCATTAAGGAGAGCTGTTAGCTGCCTAATTAAACATACTTGTTTCAGGCATGAAAATGGTCTTAGGGAGTTAAAAACCTCCGACTACCTGTAGTCTGTCTTTCAAACGGTATTAAGTATTCATTTTCTAGAACACTGATACATCGCCGTTTTCCCTCTCCCAAGCCACAGAATCTGTGCTTTCACAATCCATAATTCAAACCCCATCTTGGAAGGAATGTTAAAATGATAAACATGTTACTTGTGATGTGTGGCTGTTTAATGGTGATGCTGTCAAGCAAGGAAACGAGCCACATGTCAGATGTGGTTTTGAAGGAGCTACCTGCAGAGGGGAGAGCCTTGCAAAGACATTTTTCTTCCTGGGAAGAGCGTGTTGCATGTGTACCCCTCTCTCTCTCTCTGAAGTTTCTTAAAAGCATGTTGGCCTTTTGGCTTCCTCTCTGACTCATGTTTCAAAAGTGTGTTGATCTATTAATTTTACGATGTCTGTTGCTAAATAGAGTCCTAATTGATTATTCCTTGAATTTAAGCTTTTGTTACTCTTGTTAATGTTTCACTGTGGTTACAATGAATGTATCAACAGGGGAAAGGAGGGGGTGCTTTTCTTAGAGTCTGATTTCTGAACATACTCTCTGATTTTCTCATGTTCTAAAAGGCGATGTAAAAGGGATGGCTTAGCGTCAAAAAAGACATAGATGAACGAGTGTCTTAAGCTTGTCCTTATGTTCACAAAAATGAATTCGTGGACCTATGTTGCAGAAGGACCCCCCTACTGACAGCTAGCCTGCCCAGGTGTGTCCAGTAGTGTTTCATTTTTGTCTTTTCTCCTGGTCCTTGAGCCTTCCTACTTTGAAGTGTGGTCATCAGACCAACATCATCATCATCACCTTGGAGCTTCTCGGATGCGCAGAATCTATGCTCCGCCCCCGAACTGCTGAATCAGGATCTGCACCACGACCGAGAGCCCCAGGTGACCAGCGTGTGTGTTAAAACAGGAAGAGCACTGAGGACAGGGTCCTTTGTTCAAAGACACATTCCCAGTCATAGTATCAGCCTTAGACTTCCTCCCTTGTGATAGAGAGTGTGGGGATATAGGCTCCCTTCCAGCCCTGAAGTCAGGGACTTAATAACCTTTTCTGTGCCAGGTTCCACATGAGGCACTGGGGTCACCCTTCAAGCATGGCCCCTTGTCCCCTGATGCTTTTCTAGTCATTTATTCTACTTAATATACAGAGATCTGTTGCTTTTCCATACACTAATAATGATAGGAAAAGAAACCAAGAAAACAATCTCATTTAAAACTGCATCAAAAGGAAGAAAGTATAGGAGACAGACGATAGAGCAGCACTCTTGAGCAGAACACTCTGCAACAGCCACAACTGGCTACTGAGCATCTGAAATGTGGCTGGTGCAACAGAGGGAGGAACTGCACTCTAGTTTTACTTCATTTTCCTTAATTTACATTTAAACAGCCACGCCTGTCTGGTAACCCCCATATTAGATTGAAGATACCAACGTGGTGATGAGAACACGAACAGAATCTGTGGAAGCAGCAGGAAGGGAGATTACCCAACCTGGGCCAATGCCAGGCCCCCAGGCCTCCTGGTGGACGACACAGAGGGGACTCAAGGACCATCCCCTGTGGTAGGCTTCAAGCCCGTCGCATTCTCTTTCCCTGCTCGCCTCTCACTTCCAGACCTACCTCCTTTCCTTCAGACTTGGAATCATCCTTGCTTTCCCATGCACAAGCTTCCTAAAGTGTCCCCTTTTTTCCTTCTGCCTAAAACAATTCTTTTTTGAGCCTCTAAGATCAAATCCAAAAGGCTGCCTTGCGATTCCAGGTCACTATCACGTCCATTTGGTCCCTCTGTCCCACTGCCCCTGGGTAGAAGGTCTCAGGGGCCCAGGAGGCGACAGTGTGGTGCAGGAGTGGGGCGTCAGGCCCTGCAGATCTACAGATCTGGTCTGAATCCCAGTCTAGTTTTGTGAACTCAGGCAAGCTTTATAATCTCTAAACTCTTGCTTCCACATCTGCTTTACGGAGATGAAAAAAGAGGCTCCTAAGGTGACTGTGATTTAAATGACTGTCTACATGTAACCCTGAGTCCAGTGCCTCGTGCGCCGTGAGCCCTAGAAAAGTATTTGTTATTTGTTTTGTATTTATCAGTACATCCTCCTCGGTGCTCTAATGTCACTGATGTCTAACTACAAAACTGTGTGGTGTGAGCAATCCTCAAAAATCTTTTCGTGACTCCGTTTCACCCAACAAAATGCCTGGCCCGAAGTTGCTATTTAATGAGCCTTTAATGAATATGTGAGCAAACTGATGAGGGGGTGAGTATGAGGATGGATGAATGGTTAGATAGATAAATACCTGATTGGCCCATGGAGATGTCCTGAGAAGAGCGCTCTCTCCCAGGGCCAAAAACATCTGAAAGTAACCATCATCCAAGATGATGGCCCCTCCCCTAACCTATTGCCTGATGAAAAGGACAGGAATTACAAGAGGCAGCCCTTGTTTTATTGCACTTTGCAGACATGAAGTTTTTTTTTCCCCCACAAACTGAAGGTTTGTGGCAACCTTGCCTCAAGCAAGTCTATCGGCACCATTTTTCCAACAGCATTTGCTTACTTTGTGTCTCTGTGTCACGTTTTGGTAATTCTCACAATATTTCTAACTTTTTCATTATTATTATATTTGTTGCGATGATCTGTGATCAGCGATCTTTGATGCCATTAGTGCAAAAGGATTATATATGACTCACTGAACACTCGGATGATGGTTAGCATTTAATTTAGCAATAAAGCATTTTTTAATTGAGGTAGGTACACTGTTTTTCAGACACCATGCTGTTGCCCACAACAGAACATAGCATGGTGGAAACAGCTTTTTGAAGCTTGAATTTTTTTTTTAACTGAAGTATAGTTGACTTACAATACCATATTAGTTTTAGGTGTACAATAGTGATTTGATATTTTTATAGACCATACTCCACATAAAGTTATTATAAAATATCAGCTCTATTCTTTGTGCTGTACATTTAAACCTAAGTTTTATATGCACTGGGAAACCAAAACATTCATGAGAGTCACTGTATTGTGGTGGCCTGGAACCAGACCTGCAGTCGCTTTGAGGTATGCCTGTAATAAGCACGTCTTCATTACAAAGAATAAGAAAGTGTCAGAGGAAAATGATGGAAAAAATTTTAAAACATAATCCCATCAGTCACACAAAGTTATTGACTCTTAGCAGGTGGGATTACTTCCTTCCAGGCTATTTTTCTGTGTATACCTTTTTTTAAAAAAACAAATCTGTGATTATATCCTATTTGCAATTTGACTGCATGCTTTCAAAATTAAAAAAAAAAAATTCTGACCCACAACACTTAAGTCGGTGACTATGAGGAGGAGCTGGAGCTCTCACATGCTGCTGGGAGGAACTGAAATTAGAGTCATCATATGGAAAACTGCTTGGTGGTCTCTGCTAAAGCTAAATATAGGGAGAGCCAATGATCTAGCAGTTCTGCTTCTAGGTCCACACCCAACAGACACGTGCACGCGTGATCACCAACAGGAGCCCACACAGGAATTACAGCTACACTATACGTGATGGATAAAACTGGAAACCACCCAAACGCTCATCAACAGTGGGATGGATAAATAATTCTAAGATATTAACCCAGTGGAGTGGGGATGCGGAAATGACAACCCGGCACAATGATGTGGATGAAACTTACAAAGAAAATATTCAGTGGGAGAAGCCAGAGACAGAAGGATACACAAGGTGTTGTTCCAGCTATCAAGTTCAAAACCAGGCAAAACTGATCTAAAGTGTTAGAAGCAGTTACCCTGGGAAGAAGAAATCACCGGAATGGGGCATGAGGGGGACGTTGAAATACTAGGGATGTTTTACGCATCCTGGTACCAGTTGTATGTGTGTGTTCATTAAACTGTATGCTTGAGATTTTTTAAAACTTCTTTTATTGCGTTATAGTCATTTTACAATGTTGTGTCAATTTCCAGTGTAGAGCACAATTTTTGTCATACATGAACATACATATATTCACTGTCACTTTTTTTTCCCTGTGAGCTACCACAAGATCTTGTATATATTTCCCTGTGCTATACAGGATAATCTTGTTTATCTATTCTACATATGCCTGTCAGTATCTACAAATTTTGAAATCCCAGTCTGTCCCTTCCTACCCCTCTCCCCCTTGGCAACCACAAGTTTGTATTCTATGTCTATAAGTCTGTTACTGTTTTGTATTTATGTTCTTTTTTTTTTTAAGATTCCACATATGAGCGATCTCATATGGTATTTTTCTTTCTCTTTCTGGCTTACTTCATTTAGAATGACATTCTCCAGGAACATCCATGTTGCTGCAAATGGCGTTATGTTGTCATTTTTATGGCTGAATAGTATTCCACTGTATAAATATACCACATCTTCTTTATCCAGTCAGCTGTTGATGGAAATTTAGGCTGTTTCCATGTCTTGGCTATTGTAAATAGTGCTGCTATGAACATTGGGGTGCAGGTGTCTTTTTGAAGTAGGGTTCCTTCTGAATATATGCCCAGGAGTGGGACTACCAGGTCATACAGTAAGTCTATTCCTAGTCCTTTGAGGAATCTCCATACTGTTTTCCACAATGGCTGCACCAAACTGCATTCCCACCAGCAGTGTAGGAGGGTTCCCTTTTCTACACAGTCTCTCCAGCATTTGTCATTTGTGGACTTTTGAATGATGGCCATTCTGACTGGTGTGAAGTGATACCTCATTGTAGATTTGATTTGCATTTCTCTGAGCATTTTTTCATGTACGTATTGATCATTTGTATTTCTTCCTTGGAGAATTGCTTGTTTAGGTCTTCTGCCCATTTTAACATTTATGCAGTTGTCTGTGTATCTGATAGATCCCAATAAAACCTACTTTAAAAACTCGGCCGTGACATGTTTGTCAACTCCTTTTGTGAACTCATATCAACAGCTGCAAATCATCTATCTGATGGATGTGCCACACTGACCTATTTTCTATAGTAATAGTAAAACTATTATTACTTTTTTCGGCCAGGTTTTTTCGCCCTTTTCAATAATGCTTTGATGACAATCCTTCAATGTGCTTGTAAATGTGAATAAAGGCTTATTTCCTTATGATTGATCCCAATAAATGAAATTAAAGTGCTTTGAGGCTCTTGATACTCTTCCAAACTGCCCAGAAAGGGCTGCTTTGACTGTCACCTTTTTTGCTGGTTTATCTGTTCACATGAAATAAGTTCATACCGCCAGGGTTCTGAGCAATTTAGACTTTCAAGAGTATTGGATGAGCATGAACATTTGTGGGCTCTCTCAGGAAAAAAACAAAAACAAAAACAATATTTTTTTTCCAAGGAAAAACATTCTAAGTGAGAATGCATGGTTCTCACTTTGAATTCGGTTTCCCAGGGGATGGCTTTTCCAGTATTGGGCAAGAAGGTGCCTATTCCTCAGGACCCAATTTCTCAGCTCAAGGAAAAGCCAAGCACAGCCTGCTAAGTGCAGAGGGTGCTGAGAAGAAGAGATTCCCATGCAGAACACAGGCAATTTCATGCACAAAATGGATATTTTGCTCCGTTCGCTGAGCTGAAATCAAGGTGCACGCTGGAGGCCTGACAGGTCTGTAGCTGTAACAGCACAAACGTGCTGTTACAAGACTTGAAAACTGTTTTCAAAGATTTGCTTTGTTTTCCAAAAAGAATTGTCAGTTCCTGGCTAGTGTGAGGCCAGCTGCTGAGGTGGGGAAGGAACTAAAAAATAAATAAGCATACAAATCCAAAATGGATGTATGCATTTCTAGGGGGTAAGCAATTATATTTTTAAATTAAAGTACATTTTGACATATGATATTATATTAATTTCAATGTAGACTTAATGTTAATACCGGGAGGATTTGAAAACGCAGAGCCAGATTTACACAGATGCCAAAATACCCCCAAGAGTCACAAACAATAGGACAGGCTGAGGCTTAAAACCAGAAATGGCAGGAATTGATTCAAGGCATTCACTCTCACACTGAGTTCACCCTAAGAAGAGCTCTGGAGTCTAGTGACCCACGCTGGGGGACTGAGACACATGTTCCAGTCATTCTTCTTAAAAAAGAAAGGGAAATAGACTAAAATCTTTGTACTAATAGAGGCAACTGGTTTCCATTTCGGGGTTCAGTGAGGAGATAAAGAGTATTTTCCTGCACTCCTTTGGCTTTTCAGGAGGTGGCTAAGGGGATAATTTTGCCCTATAAATTTTACTCATGAAGAAAACGTGATTATCTGTTCTGTATATAATACTTTGTCTCTGCGAATCCCAGACTCTTAATTTATCCCTCTTCCCCCTTTCCTTTTGGTCATTTTGTTTTCTATGTCTATGAGTCTATTTGTGTTTTGTGAATAAGTTCATTGGTGTCTTTTTTTTTTTAGACTCTACATTAAGTGTTATCATATGATATAAACAAGGTCCTACTGTGTAGCACAGGGAACTATTTTCAATAGCTTGTGATACTCTATAATGACAAAGAATATATATGTGTAACTGAATCACTATGCAGTACACCAGAAACTAACACAACATTGTAAATCAACTAAACTTCAATTTAAAAAATAAATAAAAATATAAACAATTTTTTAAAAATTAAGAAATGTGGTTACTACTTGACCTAAATCACACAGGCACTGCCATAGACTCCTTGACAGGAACCCTCTAGCCAAAGAAGGAGTCTGTGACTTACACATAAATTGTTTTTTTGGTCATAAATCAGTTTTTACTGTGAATAAGATTTTAGACCAAGTCAAAAGAGCCAGTTCTAAAGACAAAGCTAGTGGTCTGGCTATGACCTTGGTGATCCTGTTACATCAAAGGCAGGGTTCTGATGGGGGCTCACTGGGGAGAGGGGGCAGGGAAGGGAATCAATCAGGTGGTGGGGGTGTGGGGAGGGGTCCTCCCTGGAGGAGATCTTTAGAATCTGGTGAAAGTCTCTACCCCTTTCCCCATGTGTGAAAACTATACACCTATCAAAATCGCTCAATTGTTTTTCTTATAAGTTAAATTAAAAGTTGGCATTGATCCAGCAACCCCACACCTGGGCATATATCTGGTAAAGATGAAAACTCTAATTTGAAAAGATACATGCACCCCAATGTTTGTAGCAGCACTATTTACAACAGCCAAGACATGGAAGCAACCTAAGTGTCCATCAACAGATGAATGGATACAGAAGTTGTGGAATACTACTCAGCCACAAAAAAGCACAAAATAATGCCATCTGCAACAACATGGATGGACCTGGAGATTATCATACTAAGTGAAGTTAGCCAGACTGATAAAGATAAATATCACATGATACCACTTATATGTGAAATCTAAAAAAATGATGCAAATGAACTTATTTACACAGCAGAAAGAGACTCACAGACATAGAAAACAAACTTATGGTTACCAAAGGGGAAAGGGAGAGGAGGGATAAATTAGGAGTTTAACAGATACACACTACCAGATGTAAAACAGATAAACAAGAGGATATTGTATATCATGGGGAACTATAGTCAATATCCTATAATAACCTATAATGAAAAAAAATCTGGAAAAGAATATACACACACACACACACACACACACACACATAAAACTGAATCACTTTTCTGTACACCTGAAACTAACACAACATTGTAAATCAACTCTGCTTTGGAAAAAAGTTGGCATTTATTTCATTGAAATCAGTTCACAAAAAGCAACTGTACAAGGATATGCATGCAAATATAACAGAAATGCTTTTTGCAGCTGTAATAACGAAATCAAGCAGAGCACACACTCTATGTCCATCAATAGGGGAGTAAAAAAATAAGAGATGGAACCTCCACATAACAGGATTGCTGTGCCTGTTCAAGGCGGTAGATCCACACACCTGAACGTCTGTGATACATCACCAAGGGACACAAACAAGTGAAGAACAGTATCGATAGTACATACTCTTCAAAAACCTCTCCTGCAGAACAGGTGCAAACTTCCTCTTTTATTTTACACATTTCTGTGGTAGCTATCTCCAATTTTTTTTTTAATTCCAGAAAAGTTATCTTTTTTTTTTAATGGAAGTATAGTCAGTTTACAATGTTGTGTGCCTTCATTTTTAAAAAATCACTTAAGCAAAATTTTTCCAAGGAAAGAGAAATGTATAGTTAAAGTCATTTCCTGGATTGTTGTTAAGGGTTGGTTTGTTTGTTTTTCCAAACCCAAAGTAGCTATTTTGGTGAGAAATTTAAAATATACACTCTTTGTCTTAAGCTGTGGCCCAAACTGGGGGCTGATCCTTCTTCAGAAGCCAGGCTTTCCTTCGGCTTTCTACGGTTCTCCCAACACTCGGACCTCAGTTACTGCTGGGATTTTTCACTTCCTCAGTTCTCTCTCGTGTTCTTTGCAGCTTTGTCTGGAAGGCAGGTGTGATTAGGCCCAGAATTGTCTTGCCCAAGATCATACTGCTGGGAGCAGCAAAACCAGTCCTCCAGTCACTACTGTCTGACCCTAAATCCCAAGACCAGCAATTGAGGAGAGCTATTCCCTTCCACTTATATCTCTAAAATGGCAGTCTGAAAACCTCACTCTTTGATTTGTTGGGAAAATTGGTAGCTGTTCATTTCGTCTTAAGGGTGCAAGCTCAAAGAGTCAAACTTTCTGGCTTCAAACTGTGTCTGAGCTGTTCGACTTTGGAAAAGTTGCTTAACATCTCTGCGCTCCAGTTTTCTCAGCTGTACCACAATGATGACAATTAGGCTTACCTCTCAGGGTTACTGTGGAATTAAATGAAGTAATATTTGGAGAACAGTGGAGGCGGTTTCTGGTATATATTGCAAGAACTTAATGAATGCTGGCTGTAATTATTACTATTAAACTCATTTTTCAACCTTTGACATTTCAGATGCCTCAGTTTCCTCTTCTATAAAATGGAGGACAGAATGCTGATTTCTCAGGGGTTTTATGACAATTAAGTGAGACGATGTATGTAAAGTGCATCAGGAGGAAGCTTGAAAAATGTCAGCCCCTTTTCCTCTTCTGATCTTACTGGATGACCCTCATCCATGGCGGATTAATGATATCTCTGTGAACTGGTTGTCGGCATTTCTGAGGACAAGATCACCCATACAGGCTAAGGCTGATCTGGAGAATTTAATTTATCAGTCAGACAAACAGAGCAGCAAAGGAAAAGGTCTAATATCCATACAGCCAAGTACTCCTGTTCCCTGTAGCATAAAAAGTGAAGTGGAGTCGGGAATTCAGAGAACATTCTGGAAGCCCCTGGGAGACCAGGAGGGCAGAAGAAAGTCAGCATTTCACAGTGTGAAGAAAACCTCCTCAGACCCGGGGGAAGAAACTTTGCTAATCCAATGTCTCACTGCACAGAAAATCCAGACATGTTTATTGCGGGGAACAGTGAACATGGGTCCCTCACCCACAGGAATGGCCTTGTTGGGTAAGGAATGCATTAGGGAAAATCGGAAGTCCCTTCACCATAACTGTATAGAAATTAGAGCTTTCCGTGTGAACTTCTCTCTGTGCTCTGAGTTAGGGAAGGAAATATGTAATACGATATATGTCAAAGTGTAAAAATGCATCCACTTCCTAAGTGAAAATACAGTTTGGGGCAACTGCTTCCCACTTAAACCACCTTTGCATTGATTGACGTGATAACTGTGATATTATGATATTTCTAGAATTCCTGATTTCATTGTTCCCTGATGTTCAGCTTTTTCCCCCCACTTCCTTCTGGAATTTTTAGACCTAGCATACAGGGCCACTACACTTATCCACGCTGAGCTGGATTTTTTCTTACTGGAAAGTCAACACAGCATAATAGCTAAGAGTGGAGGGCTGGAGCTACGCTGACTGGGCTTGTGCCCTTGTACATGGCTCTGCCATGTACCAGCTGTGTGACCTTGCACAGGTTACCTACCCTCTCTGTGCTTTTGTTTTCTCATCTGTACAATGGAGCTAATAATAGTACCTCCCTCCTGGGCTTGTTGCAAGGATTAAATACGATAATGTCTGAAATGTGCTCAGCATAGTCCTTGATACACTGCAAATGCTTGATATATGGTGATTATTTTATCACTGTGATTCTATTATTATTGCATGACCCTAACCGTCCTCTTTGTGGGTAAGTGGGGAGGTATCTTTGTTGCTGTTTGGTCTTAGTGAGATTTTGTTACTCTTTGATTTTCTCCATCCGTAGAATGGAGATAATTGTACCTTGCAAGAGTTTCCAGAGGATTAAATGAGGTAATGTCTGTGGAATCCCTGGTCCAGAGCAAATAATCATGTCATTATTCCTTCTTTCTAAAATACTCAGCATTTTACTTCTAGATAAGAACATTCAATTTAGAAATGCTTTTACTTTAGTTTTAGTTTTTACTTACTTTTACAACTTGCAAATTAAAAAAAATTGCTTACTTCAATACTGTCAAAAGCATGTTGGGTGATCAAAATAAATTCGGAAACAAATGTTTGCTTTGACGCCTTAATTTGTGATGCATGTCTACAGGTACTTGCAGTTTTTATTAATTTAAAAAAAATCTTGTTTACCTCACTTTACTTGTAAGCTCACATTCATCTCTAGTATAACTACTTAAAAGTAAGAAAAGTAACACACACATACACATATACGTGCAAGCAAACCTTTACTATACACCTGTTTTCCATCGCCAGAACTTCAGCACTTGAGTTGTGCTTTATATATCCTACGTGCAATAAAAGTTTGTTGAATAAATAAATAACCTGTGAAATTCACTTGTACTATGTCACACTTTTATCTTCCTGTTTTTCTGGCCCTTTTAGTTCTGTGTCACTGAGAAGTTGTGTATTTCTGCCTACTGTCTAGGGAGTGATGCAGGCAGATCAGACAAGTGGGTTTTATCTGTGCCAAGAGCCTAGTGCTGGCAGTTCAGCATCAGAACACCTAGTCATAGCTCTGTTGTGTGACCTTGGGCAAGTCACTTTCCCTCTCTGAACTATGTTTCCACATCTGAAAATTGAGGGGCCGGATGAGATGATCTTTTTGCACCTCCTCCTTTATTCTGCTGCTGGAGAGCTGGTAGCATGACATGAGACGGACTCAGAGTTTGCCTTAATTTGGGGATTTGGGGCACTGGGGAAGGGTTGGGCGGACCTTTGTGTGAAATCTGCCTTGGCAATGACCAGCTGTGCAAATGAGGATGAGCTTCCTAACTTCAAGCCTCAGTCTTCCTCATCTGTAGAACAGAAGTCATCAGATTGTCTTCACGGTGTGGCTGCAAGGATGAAACGAGATCTTGCACCTCAGGAAGTGAGCACGGGGCATGGCATGAACAGCGCATCTGATCAATGCCACCCAGCATTTTGTGTCTCTGCTTCTTTCTTGGCCAGATTCCTCTGCTTCAAAGGTAACAGTCACAGTTCTTTTCTTTAATCATCCCCTGGGCTAATTAAGAGCAACCTCTAGGAGGGACAATGCTGATGAAGCCAATAATATGAATTCGGTGTTTGGGGAATGTGCAGTCGGGTCACTCACTGTTCACTGGCCCTTCTCCACGTGCGGCAGTTATACAGCATTTGATACCAGCACAGAGATCGGTTCCTTCCTCTCTCAGAGATGCTTTTATTGATCGCCTTACTCAAACGGGGGCAGGGGAGGAAGGAGCAACGGGGAGATGTTAGCAAAGGGGTATTGGGCCCACTCGAGTTTGTCTTGACCCAGAGAAGCAATAACCTAGAAAGATGGGAAGGGAATCCAGCCTTAACTTGAGCTCGTGGCATTTTGTCCCTTTTTTCAATCAGTTCCCAGCAGGTAGCCATTTTTTAATTCTCCATTTATCTTACTTGACTAGAGGTCGGTGTGTTTGCAGGGCAGAGATTAGAGAGGCAGCAGATATGTGGCTGATACCACTAGTGATAAATGAGGATGAGCTCCAGGCCTGGCATAATTAAAAATGTATAAACTCACATTTTATTCCCCCTTCAAAGTTTACAGTCATCCTTTGGAATCCTTGAACGAGTGTTCGATTTGTTTATGAGTCATCTTTACTGTGATAAGAAAAGGCAAGAAAACTGAGAAGCCGATAGAAGACATCCCCTTTGGTGCCAAATCAAAAACCTCTCAGGGAGGGCGGCACTGGAGCTTCTCCTTGGCGTCTGCTTGGCCACCGGGAGGAGGAAGATGTCACCAGTCAACTCTGTATCTACCTTTGTAGCGATCAAGCTGCGAGTCTGGGTCCTGCTGACTCAAACATGGCAGGCCTAGTGCTGGAAGTGGGCAAAACCCACAAAACAAAGCCGGGTCAACTTCAAACAGGCAGTTATCAGCGATATGGAACCAGTATTCCCTCCAGTGACAGACGAAGTTCATCTCAGCTTGGGACTTTCAGTCCATCGGCCTACATGTGCCATTGCTGTGTGCTCTCTGGGGTCTGGTCTGTGCCACATAAGGACACATGCTGTGTGTGGCCGCCTCTCCCCCAACCTGAAGAACTATCATACTTCCAACAGCAGGAAATCTATTTCCAGGGTCAGACAGGGGTAGGGGAAGGAAGGAGCAGTGAGCAGGCACCAGGCACTGCCTTAGCCCCTCTGAATGCACTGGTGTACTCAATTGTTGCAGTAGTGCTGTGAACGGGACTGTTTCTCCCATTTTACAGATGAGGAAACTGAGGCCCTTAGAATTGACTGACTGCAGGTCTTGCTCATAAGGGTAGGAGCCCTGCTCAGCTTCCGCTCAGTCTCCCTCCTCTCCTTCTGCTCAGTTACCTCTCCTCCTCCCTCACAGCAGTCACCTGGGGGGCAAGTGGGCTGGAGGTGCTGTTAGTTTTGCATCCGCACAATCTGAACAGTTCTCAAGGGTCAACTCTGATGGGAGGTCATCCTTCCTGCAGAGTTCTCAGAGTTGATGACAATCTTGGAATGGTGGCTCTGGCCCAACAAGGAAATTCCATGCCTTCCCCTCCCAAGACGTGATATTGGAAAGAGTGATACGTAACATCTTCCCTGGTGGTGAGAGTACACGGCACCGAAGTGGTTACCAACCATTTTGTTCAACCAGACTATTTACAAGTAGTAACAGGGTATCTGTTTCCTGTCATCTCCATCATATATCTTAAGGCAGAGAGATTGGAAGCCCATTACGGTCTGATATCTAATCAATACGCCCCGTATTCCTACAGCAGGAAGTAAAAGAATAGGCCCTTGGGAACCAGAGTTCAAATTACTCCGCTGTCGATTCCAGATAGCGGCTGATGATAGGCTGTGCTTGGGCTGGGGGATGGGCTGGGGGATGGGCTGGGGGAAGGGGAAGAAGCGACCATGGTTTAATGGGATAGTTAATTCAAAAAGCAGGTATGTATTCACATTCGCCTCATTTTGAAACTACCAGTCGGCCCTCGGAAGAAGGACAGATGAGCATTTTAGTGTCACGTGGTCCCCTCCTGGCTTTAAAAGCATTTGCTTTCCTTTGTGCTGTGCTAAAATGTATTTTGGACATACACAGGAATTATGCATGGTTTCTCTATGTTTGGGTGTCAAATTATATGTGTGGACATTTTCGCATTACACTGAAAGAAGGCTAAAGGGATTCAAACACATTTATTTGTTTATTTAACAGATACTTGCTGAACGCCCGTGTGCATGGTGCCGATAGCCTATGAGCAAGTCTGATGCAGTCCTGACCACACAGAACTCACCCTTTAGCGGGGAAGATGTAATTGCTTGATGGGTGCTTAAGTCAGCTTAGTGCGACCAGAAAGGGTGGGGAGAGAGCTGTTAGTGAAAAGGGAACTGTGTTGGACTCCGTAAGTCTGTTTATCTCCCATCTCTCCCACCTACTAGCTTTGTGACCCTTGAAAGTTGCAGGAACTCTGAGTTTCCGATCCTCCGCTTGTAAAGTGGGACTAGTGATGCTCACCTCTTGGGTTACTGTAAGGATGAAATAAAGTAAGAAATGTGCACGTGCCCATCTCAGCACATAGTTTCTAGAGTCTTCCTCAAGAAAGGGCCTGTTGCTTCTCGTTTTCACGTAGCCAGAGCGCATCCCCATTCTGTGCTAGCCCGTGTGAGATCCCGGAAAGGAACCTGGTTCCGAAGCTCACGTGTCTCAGTCACTCCGGCGCCCTCTCACCCCTGCTCTGTTCCACTGAGGGAGGACGCAGTGCACACCCTGGGGGGCAGATGGTGCCACCTTAGGATCTGCCGATTGGGGGCGCCGGAGGGAGATGGGTTTGCTACCCTTTTGGTACTTCCCTCTCTACAGCCGCTGTTGACTCCGAAGCAGCCACACCGCGTGCTCTTAGAGAAAGGAGCATCAGTAAGGCAAGGCCGCTTCCCCGGAGACCTGAGCCTCAGCTCCGAGGGTCCCTCCCGTAGCCATGCTCGGGGATCAGTGCGCTTCGGAGGTCTGAGTCTCCGGTCCAGCAGGCCTCTTCTCCGAGCTCCAGGATCCTGAAATCCTAAAACCGACCCTTTGTTCCCCGGCCCTAGGTGTGGCAGCTGCCTCTTACACTTATTAATGCTGCGCGACCTCAGTGTTTCCATTTTTGCCTTCTCAGTCTTCCAATGCTTGTGTAATCGAGGTATTTTATTGAATTTTTTTTTTAAGCTAAAACAGTGTGGTTTGTGTTTTCCTGACCGAACTTTGGCTGGTTCAGGGGCCCAGGCTGGTTATAGCCGTTCAGGGGAGCTTTATGGTTCCTCTTATTCAATCGCAGAGCAGCTTGCTTCTCTTTCCAGAGGACTCACAACAACAACCACAACACACACACACACACACACACACACACACACACACACACACACACACCAGTGAGATGAATGTTTCAGGCCCTCAGTCTTCTATCCATAGGCTCTCAAACTCAGGTTCAAATTAAAGTTAGACTAGAAACTTCATTTGTTCTGCTGTCTTTCTAGCTCTTTCAACAAAACCAAACTCCTCTTTGGAGTAACTGACTGAACAAAATTTCTTTGCTAGATTGTGGGTTCGGAGTCCCACAAGAAAACCTGACTGAGGAGACATTCTGGAAAGTTCTGGTCCAACTGTGCATCCCCTGGCTCTCTTGCCCAGAAGGACTTCTAATTTCCATTAGAAATTCTGAATCATCACTCTGTTGGCCCAAAATGCCTTGTTATATTCAATATATTTTTTAAAAAATTATGAGGACTATGTTTGGACTCAAAAGCATTCTCTCTTGTGTGTGAGATGTTTTATTGTCTTTAAAATGGAACAAAACACCTTAATACATATGATAGAGCCTGATGCATAGCATCTATTAAAATGTGAAACTTCACTTAGCCCTATTAAAACCTCAAGGTGGTGAGCATTGCATTTCTTTACTTTAATTCCTCTAATTTAGCCAAGATAGGATTTGAAGCAAGAGCTGGTGGGTCTGTTGTCAATGCTCCCTCCACCATGACACTCAGGACTACTGGTGTGACTTGAACGGAATAAGCACTTTCATTTGAGAGTCAGTATGTTTATTTCCACATCCTTGCTGCTCCCCAACACGCATGCTCAGCAGCTAACCTTCCCAGGCTGTTTACAATGCCCTTAGCCCCGTCTTGGCCTTCCTCTGAGTTGTCCATTTCCCCTAGAATGCCTTTTCCATCCCCTGTGCTCAGCCATCCTCACCCATCCATTAAGAAGCAAAGGTCGACCTTTAACTGGAATCTTGCAGTCTTTTGACTTTAAGTTAAAATCAATCATACGCTGTCTTGGGTTTTTGTCTCAAACTAGTCCAGGTTTATGCATGTGTCTCACCTACTCTCTGGGAACCTAGTTCCATTAAGGAGAGGGTCTATGCCTCATATTTTTTTGTTCTCAAAGAGCTGAGCACAACACTTCTAACTGTTGAGTGTTTCTTTGATCTAATTTAGGTGAAAGTCTTTTAGAAATCAGAATTGGAAAACAGAAAATTTAAAAAGGCATCTGCAGAAGGAATAACTTTTACCTCTGAGAGCTCCAAATCCCACCCCTTTCCTCTTTGTTCTGGCCACCAGTAAGCTTGCAGAAAAGTTTTGTGTCCATTTCCAAAGCAGCCCTTAGTCTAGGTTTTCCGCTAAAATTATGTTACTTCCTTTGCATGCCCCTCCCTCCATTCTCCACTCAGCCATATACCTGCAACTCATTTCATTTCCTGTGTTTTGAACTTTTACCTCCATCTTAACAATTTTATTATTTTATTGTATCTCTGTTTACTATAAGCCCCAATTACAGTTTGGAAATAAGTGAAGTATGAGGGGAAACTGCCAAGTCCAGGATTGGGCACATAAAAAGATAATCTACATATGCATATTAATTCATGCACATAAAATTTTTTTGTAGATGTGATGAACTTTCTACTCTAGAAATACTTGCACAGTGTATAATCATTTAACAGCTTTAATTATTTTTAAAATAAAGTTAATTTTTTCCGACATAGAAGCAATCTCTAAATTTCCGTTATAAAATATTAGGAAAATACAAAAACAAAAAGTATGCTGTGTAGTCCTAGCATCTAAAGACAACCACAATTAGGACCCATGATATCTTTTCATACTGTGTTTCTGTATAATAATGTATAATATACTGGCATAATAGCAGTAACATGCACTTATACATACATTCTGATTTTCACTATTAAAACATACCCTTATATTGTAAACTGTTCACAATTTACAGTTAAATTATTAGTTGTCAGAAAAACACTGGAATAAAGAATAACCCCAGATTCTGACCAATGTGACATATCAAAGAACAGATTTATCCTCTTATTTTAAACTAGAAATAAATTATATATATATATGTATGTATGTGTGTGTGTGTATATATATATATATATATATATATATTCAGTCATTTTTAGATATTTCACAAAAGACACCATAGGGATATGAATAAATACATATAAATATATAGAAAGATACATATAGTTATAGAACAATACTTTTTAAAGAGAGACAAAGAGGTAGAACAATAAGCTATAATGGAGATAAAATAAAATTTTAAAATACTCAGTTGGTTTAAAAGAAGGCATGAAATGGAAAAAAAAGGAATGGACAGAAAGATTAAATAAAAACAAATGGCAAGATGACAGAAAACTCAACCATATCAATAATTACATTAAATGTAAATAGTCTAAACACTTCAGTTAAAGTCAGAGATTGTCACATTGTATTAAAAAAAAGCAAAACCCAATGTATTAGTCAGGGTTCTTTACAGAAACAGAACTAACAGGATGTATATATAGAAAGATTTACTCTAAGGAATTGGTTTATGCAGTTGTGGGGCTGGCAAAATGTCCAAGGCAGGCCAACAGCTGGAGACACAAGGAAGAAATGATTTTGCAATCCTGAGTCTAAAGGCAATGCAGAGACAGAATTAACTTCCTCCTCAAGGGACCTCAGTCTCTGAAGGCCTTCAACTGATTAGATGAGGCTCACCTACATTAGGTAGATTATTTTGCTTTAATCAGTCTACTGATTTAAACATTAATCTCATCTAAAAATTACCTTCCAACAACATCTGGACTGGCATTTAACCAAACAACTGGTACCATAGTCTAGCCAAGTTGATGCATAAAATTAACCATCACTGTCAATTATATGTTTCTATAAGAAGCCCACTCTAAACATAAAAACAGATAGTTTTAAGTACAAAGATAGTAAAAGATATACCAAGCAAACACTAGTCAATAAAATGCTGGAGAGATTATATTATTATCAAAAAAAAGTAGATTTCAGAAAAAGAAATATTAACAAGGATAAAGAAGGATATTTCTTATGGTTAAGGAGGTCAATTTATCAAGAGGACATAACAGTCCTAATAAAGAGCTTCAAATATGAAGCAAAAGATGACAGACCTGAAATGAGGAACTGACACACCCACAATTGTATTTGGAGACTTCCAGACTCCACTCTCAGTAAATGATAGAACAAGTTGACAGAAAATCAGTACAAATGTACAAAGACTCGAGTAAAACTATCAACCAATCTGACCTACTTGACATTTATAGAATACTCTACCCATTAACAGCATAATACACATTCTTTTTCAGTGCACCTTGAATATTCACCAAGATAAATTATGCTGGGTCCTAAAACAGGATTCAGTTAATTTAACACTATTGAAATCATGTAAAATATGTTCTTTGACTATATGGAATTAAAATAGTAATCAAGAACAGTAGAATATGTGGGATATTCCCAGACATTTGAAAATTAAACTAAAAACTACTTAATTAATTAGCCAAATAAGAAATCGTAATAGAAATTAATTGTGAAATGAATTAAAATGAAAATACAAGCTAAAAAAATCTGCAAGATGCAGCTTAAGCAGTACTTAGAGGGAAAATTATATCATTAAATACTTATGTTAGAAAAAAAGAAAGTTTTAAGACAGTAATCTTAGTCTCCATCTTGATAAATTAGAAGAAAAGCAAATTAAACAAAGGAAGCTGAAGCAAGGAAAAAATAAAGATAAGAGCAATCATCAATGGAAACAGGACAACAAGCAAGCAAATCAATGAAACAAAAGGCAGGTTCTTTCAAGAGATCTATACAATTAGTAAACCTTTAGCAGACCGAACACACATGCAAGAGAGAAAGGGAAGACGGAGAAAAAAAGACAGGGAGAAGACATAAATTAAAAACATCAAGTATCAGAAAAAGAAATCATAATAGATTCTGTAGACCTTAAGAGGACAATAAGGGAATATTATGAATAACTTCATTTCAATACAGTTGATAATGGATGAAATTAGCAAATCCCTTGAAAGACACAAACAACCAAACTTCCTTCAAGAAGAAACAAATAACTAGTATGGCCTTATATTATTAAAGAAATTTCATTTATAGGTAAGAATACTGAAATCATGAAGCATAAAAGAAAAATAGTGATAAATTAAACATTATCAAAGTTAAGCTTTTTCTGTTTAAAAAAAAACTACTATGGCTGGGAGAAAACAGTTGTAAAATGAGTATCTGATAAAAAGAATTATAACCAGAATTTCAAAATAAGTCTTGCAGTATAACAAAAAGAAGACAACCAACTCTATAAAAAAAATTTGGCAAAATATTTTAACAGCTACTTCTCCAAAGAAGAGAGACACAGATGGCAAATATGCACAATGTCATTTGTTACTAGGGAGATGCAAATTAAAACCACAAGAGATACAACTATACGTCCACTAGAATGGCTGAAATTTAACAGTCAGATAATACCAATTAATGGTGAGAATGTGGAGCAACTGGAACTCTCATACATTGCTGGTGAGGGTGTGAAATTATAAAGCTACTTTGGAAAACCATATAGCAGTTTTTATTGAAGTTAAATGCACACGCTGCAATCCAGGAATCCCACTGTTAGGTTTTTTACCAAAGTTAAATGAAATCTTGTGTTTACACAAAGACAGTACTATAGTGATCCAGCTTTACTTAATAATCCATAACTAGAAACAACTCAAATGATTGTCTACTGGTGAATACACAGATTGTGATATATCCAAACATTGGACTATTACTCAGCAATAAAAAAAAAAGAATAAATTACTGATATATTCAGTAGCATGGCTGGATCTCCAAAGCATTCAAAGTAAAGGTAGGGAGGCTCAAAGTCTACGTACAATAGGACTCCATTAATATAAGATTCCACATACAGAAGAATTAAACACATGAGAAGTCAATCTATGGTTTTTAGGGTATGGGATGGGAGGAGGGAAGTGACTTTGGGTATGGAAAGGTTCTATATCTTGATCGTAGAAATGGTTTTACACGCCTGGATACATTTTTCAAAACTCATCAATAATAGTCTCAAAACTGGTGAAATTTATTTTATATAAATTTTACTTCACTATAGCTTATTATAAAGACAGTATTTATCTTTGACACAGAAATATATAAAGAAGAAAATAAATCCCAGTATTCAATAACATTTAATCATTACAGAAATTGGCAATTAATATCTTCTTCCCATGTCCAACTGTGAGTTTTCTGGCAAAAATAGCATATTTTTGAATACATTACATGTGTACATATAGTAATTCACATGTACATAAAATAACTTTCATTATTAAATATTTCATCAAGTTTGTGGGAGATGCAGAGAGGTTAAGGGACTTGCTCTAGGTAACAGAGCTATTGAGTGACAGAGATGGGATTTGGGTCCATTCTGGCCTCCACCAAACTGCCTCTTGAAATGTGTTAGCAGTTCCACTAAGATAACTTCCACATGGAGGCATTTTTAGGGAGAAACGATCCTCCCACCCTCTTTTCCCTCCTTGTGTTTTTTCCCCTTTCCGTGGACAGTAAAAGAAAGTCTCCACTCCACCCAGAAGATGTTGTGGCAATGGGTTAAAATATAACAAGAGCTTAAATAATCAAAAGGATAAAGTGTTACAGTCAAAATTCCAAGAAAAAGTGATCAAGCACCAGGGCCTAATAAATCCCCTCTGTACTGGATTTCAAAAACGGGCAGCGTTGGAGTGCTGACATAAATCTTTTGTGGGTTTTAATGCTGACATTTTCCAGCATCGTGATGCATCAGGGGGACAAATGGTGTAAATCCTCTTTGGAATCGGTGCACTGTTTTGTGTGCACAGCTTACTTTCTGAGTCACACCCTATGACACGAAAAATTTGTTTCATAGACCTGTTTCCCAGACCAAACTTTTAACTGTCGGCAGTGCCTTGAAATGGACAGAGATGTTTTCTAGCAGCTGTACCTTCATAAACCTCTCTGTTTTCTCCCTACTTTTTCCCTTGGTAATCTCATCCACTACCGTGGTTTTGCATACTTGATCTCCAAAAGAAATTTCTAGCCCAAGTCCTTCCTGAGACAATCAGACCAATGCCTCTGCTGTCTTCTCACTATTTCCTATTAGAAGTCTACAGTCATCTAAAACTTTGTGGTCAAATTTTAATTTCCTTGTTCCATCCCAAGCTGGTTCTCTGCTATCTATTCTAGCTCCTTAAATGGCACCACTATCTATACTGTTGCCCAGGCAGAAAAAAAAAAAAAAAAGGACCTGGCATTTCTCCTTCCTCGCATCCAATCAAACAGGAACCCCATTGATTAAACTGCTTATTTCCATCTTCCTTAGTCTTAATCACCCTCCCCTCTCACGTGTATCTCTGCAGTAGCCAATTGACTGATAGGCCACGTACATTGTTGGATTTCCTACAAATCCATTCTCCCCTGGCAGCCCAAGTGATCTGTTTGAAACACAAATCTGACCATGTCACACCGTGGCTGAAACCCATCGATGGATTCCCATTGTTTGGAGGATAAAGTGAAAATCCATAGCCTGGCCCGCATGGGCCTATTGGATCTGGCTTCTGATTTCTTCTATAGCCTCACCTTACTCCCTCCTGGACAGCCGCAGTGGCCCTTCTTGGCCCGTTTGGACACACCAAATTCCTTTCCCTTTCAGGTGACACTCTTTCCTTCACTCTTCAAACAGCCAATTCATATTCCTCCTTTAGTTCTCAGATGAAATGCCACGTCTTCAAAGCAGTCTTCCCTCACCATTAGCTCTCCTTCCCACACCCAAACCCAGGCTAAGTTCCACAATTGGCTGTACCTACTATATTTGCAATTATAAAGTTGTTTCCATCCCTTCTTACTGATTGCCTGACTCTGTCAGTAGACTTTAAGGTTCCCGAGGGCAGGATCTCTATCTTGTGGATTATGACATCACCAGAGCTGACACAGAGCCTGGCCGCACAAGATGGTGTTCCATAACTTCACACAAAATTGACAAGATCCACCAAGCCTTTGCCCTTCCCAGGCAGAAGGTGGCTACAGCCCTAACACTCATGATGGTTTCCATGTTGACTCCGGGGTCTGCGTGGAGTTGGGGAATCTGAGGCAGGCCTAAACACCAGCTCACTCTCCTCTGCAGAGCCACGGCTTTTCAAAGACACTCACTGCCTGCTGGTGACTTCCGTTCCCTGTGGCCACCAGACCTAAAACTCCATCAGTACCTGAGACCCTTCTGGGATGAAGTGCTCAGGCCCACCCCTCCTGGAAAAACTTCATCCAGAAAGACACAAATAAAGAGAAACCAGAATGAGAAGTCTGCCTTTATTACAGCTCAACTGTTGGCTTAACTTCCTAAAATACCGTGGAATTTTGTTTCTGCCTACAGCTGTGTTTATAGAAGGCAGTATCATGTATGTAAATAAATTCAGATGCCGCTCGAGTTATTTTAAAACAATCAGTCTAACACTAATCAGCTTACTCAGAGACATAATCTTACCCTAAAAAAGTGACAAATCAGTACACAGTGTGCAGAGTAAAATACATGGAGAGTACGTGGAATATAAATGTTGGAATCTGCCAAGGTCAGAGTTTGAGGTTGGTCATTCCAGATGCATCAGAAGGGCCACCCCCAACTTCTGCTTCATCCTTCTCCTCCCTGCTTCCCGAGGGGCACAGGCTGCAGGACCAATACATTAGCTCCCAATTCCCTAGGAAAGCCACGCTCTTTCCCACCCATGCTTCTTATGCTGTTTCCTTGGCCTGGAATCTTGGGACCTCCTGGCCTTCCAGAAATACGGCCTCTGCTTCAAGACCTATCTCATCTCCTCTCTTCTGTATATTACCTTGTCCTGTCTCATATTTATTTTCATACCATCATCCGTAATATGGATAATTGCTACAGCTAATTCTGAAAAGCACTAACTGTGGGTCTGATACTCCACACATATGAAACGTGTGTTCATTCAATGAGAGTCCCTGCCCTGTGAAGACCTATTATTTCAGCCTGATTTCCAGATGAGGAAACTGAGGCATTGTGGTCAACCCCAGGGCAGCTCACACAGCTAGCAAATAGCTGAGCCCAGGATCTAGCAACTTCTCTGCCCGGAGCTGCTGCTGATCAGTTAATTGTCAGGCACCAAGCTGTGTAGCAGACTGAAATTATTTCCTGCTGTCTAAGTCTGAAGGGAGAAAGTGGTCATTTTCGAGATGTGGACACTGAGGCTCGGGGCGCAATGTCATTTGCTAGTCTTTTATTTCTCAGATAATAAGGCACAGGGCTGGATCTTAACTCACCTGTTTTCTCCCCAGTCTGTTCTCTTCCTAGCAAAACACATGTCCACGCACCAGCTCCATCTCCCACTGGCTATTTGTATAAAGAACTTCATCTTAAGGGCAATCCCCAGCACATGAGAGCTGAGCAACAAAGTGCTTTATTTTTTATTTATTTGGTTTTATTTTTAATGGGCACCATGTGCGATACAAAGAAAATCCCCTGGTTTCTCTAGGAGTTTACAGGCTAGCAGAGGACAAATGACTGCCTGTGGGTTAGTAAGAGAACAAGTCAACACGGTAACCCAACACGGCCTTCAGAAGAGGGAGAAGCGAGGGCGGGAGGGGTCTGGCGGTCACCCCGGGACTGCGATCCCAGCTCTCCTGGTACCAGCTGCATGGCCTTGGCCAAGTTTCTACACCTCCCTGAGCCTTTGTTTCCTCATTATTGTCTGAGAGTAACCGCTTCCTTCCGCACAGGAGTAAGTGGGGCATGTTGGGCAGGCACAGATCGCTGCCAGTCCTTCTGCTCTTTTCTTTTCATTAAGCCTTTCACTGCCACCGAGGGTGATGAACGAAACAGGGCACTCATTATTGCTCATGTGCACTCCCTTGCATGGCCTTCCACAAGTCCCCACGTGGCAGACTCCCGGGTCGTCGGCTAGAGCCTTCTGAAAGCCACTTTATTTTTTATAGGGCACGCTCATCTGTGTTTTGGAACTTCATGCCGGGTCAGGGGTTCTTCCCAACGAGGCAGCACACACACTGCTGACTAGTCGGTCCCGGGAATCGTTGAGGGAATGGGCCCAAGAGGATGGAAAGGACGTTTCTCAAAACGATTTTTTCTATATTCTTACTAGTACTGTTGCTTTATGTTATTGTTAATACTAGTTCAAGGACTATGAGAATTTCTGAGACTGTTACAATTTCTCTTTCTACCACGACTAACACAACTACTGCCCTCCCCACCATCACACCTGGAGCCCCGCCGGCCCTTGGCACCTCCGCAACTGCCACCGCTGCTACTAGCAGAGCTCCAGTTACGCCCTCCCTGCTGCGGTGGCTGCCAGCCACACCGCCCGAGTCCAGCTCCTCCTCTCGCTGCTCGTGCTTCTACAGCAGCCACCGCCATCCTGTTATAACTCCTCCTCCTCCTGCTATTATTACAACGACCACCATGACCTGCCAACACCACTACTGCTAGAAGCTAGTCCTTTTTTTTTTTTGGTAGTGCTCACTAGGTACCAAGCATTGCGCGAAATACTTTACATGTGTTTCTCCTGTAAGCTTATAGAAGTTCTGCTGTAGGGATTTCTATTGTTCTCCTCTGATGCATGGGACAATCCAGGCTCAGGGATGCAATCCCATCCCAAGGCCCCCGCCTGGGTGAACGGTCGGGCTGGGACTCACACCGTTTCTCTCTGAGTCCCCGGGCCTGTGCTCTTTCTGAGTCTCCATGCTGCTTACAGCCTTCTCAGCCTGGACAATGTGTTTTTGACTTTTCCCTTTTTCCCCTGTTCTTCTGCAGGGAGATGGGAAGTCCACCCCGTGGGGAAGGACAGTGTCTGGACACAGAGCTTCAGGGTAAACAGGAAGCTCACACACAACAGCCAGCCAGCCAGCTGGGCAGCTGGTCCACTGACCTTGGCCTTGGTCGTCCTCCTCACATCCCCAGAATGAGCAGTTCCACACCTGAGCTAATCTATGCAGTGACATTTCCAGGTAGGTTTTTGCTAGTGCTTGGACGACCCGCAAGGGGACCACAGCCTGGACTCCTGCAGACACACAGATCAAGATGGTGGGTAGCGGCACATCTTTACTCAGTCAAAATCTCTGCTGCCTGGGTCTTCTATGCCCCCCGACCCCTGCCCCCTGCTGTTGAACAGGCACATCCTGTTCCTCCATAAAAAAAAAAAAAAAAGAGCCATCACTGTCCATTCCTAATTCTGTGGCACTTTATTCATCACAGGAGGGGCAAAACCATGGATGGATGTACCCATTCACACATTCAGTTAAACCATCATTCCTTCAATAAGTAATCAGTAAAGACAATTCGTGTCAAGGCAATAGTGTTAAATAGGAGAGAGTTTACTCCTGAAGCTGCTCTTATGAAGATTACGTTTTAGTGCAGAGACTGTGAAAGTAAACATAAAAACAAGGTAATTACAACCATTAGTGGGACCAACCGTAGATCCGGTGGGAGGCAAGACCTTCCCAGATTCACCATTTAAGATGAGCTTTGCAGTATGCAAAGGAGGCAGCTAAACACTTTCTTGGTTTAAGCATGGGCAAAGCCTTTACATCAGGAAGGAAGTTGACGTGTTTCAGGAGATGAGAAAAGCCAGGGGTCTGGAGCATGGGGAATAAGTAGAAAGTGGTAGAAAATGAGATCTGGGCCAGACCCTACCTTGTTGGACCTGGGAAACATCAGAACTTTATTCTAATTGTATAGCTGGAAAAGACTGAGAGGCCTTAAGAAGTACAGCCGTAGGCTGACACCAGTGCATCTGGACTGGAGAATTCCTAGTCCCCAGGGCCTTGTTGAAGTTTGGGAGGGTGGGAGCCCAGAAGAAATGACTTGACTGATGAATGACTTGCTTTGGAGAGGGACTGCAGAGAAGATGCTGGAATTTTCGTGCATTTCGTCATTGGCCATTTTGAAAACTAACCTCCAACCCCCTGCCGACGTGTTTTACCGTTTCGGCCAACGTGACGTGACTCCTTGCCTTTGCTATTTATGTCCCTCTTTCCCTGAATGGCCTGCGCCTCCTCTCCCCTGCTCACCATCCCCCTGACAAACTCATGTGATCCAGTCCTTATGTTTCAAGGCTTCCATCCTATGCCGTTTCCTGTATGAAACCTTCTGATTTCATTGATCTGATGGGATGGGTTTGTGTGCCCCTCCTGTAGCACGTTGTTGTACATACAGTGTTTTACACACTTTCATAGATGCACATGCAACTTTTTGTTTCAATCATTTTCTCTGTCAATAGACTATGATGTCTTTTTAGGGAAAGGATTCTTATGAATCTCAGTTATGTGCTTTTCAGAGCCAGAGACAAAATAAATGCTCAATAAATTCTTTTTGAATGAATGAACGACTGTATTGGATTTGTGTCAGGCTCTCTGTTGGAATCTGGGGATAAAATTGTGAACAAAGAGGCGCAGATGCCATCCTTGTGAGTCTCAGGTCACACAGAAAAGACATCATTAAGCAATAAAAGCACAATAAATATCTAATCAACAATTGTTTTAAGTATGATTAAAGCAAACACTATGGTGCCAGAAGAAGCTATAACCAGCACAGATGTTGGAATGTCACCATCCAGGGTTACACATCTTCTTTCAGTCTACCCAGCCACTGTGACTGACCACCTCTGTGGTATGCACTGTCCAGAGCACTAGAGGGAAGGTTGAACAACATAAAATCCCTGCCCCCGAGAAGCTTGTATTCCACTGGGGATGGGCGTGAGGAACTAACACCATTTGCTGACTGAATATGGGTGTCGGGGAAAGAAAGGCATTAGAGGACTCTAAACTTCCTTCCCTGAACAACGGGAAACTAAAATGATTATTTACTGAAATGAAGGAGAATAAGGAAGGAGCCGGTTTGGATGGGGGACTTGAGCTTTGATTTTAAAGGTATTACGTGATGTTTATTAGACAGCTCGGGATGCTGGAAAAGTAGTTGAATTTGAGATTGAGGATTTGAGACTTGGGCTAGATGTTTGGGCTAGAGAGCCTCCCAGTCATGGGACTGGATGCCATCACCTAGGGACGAAGGGTAGACGGAGAAGAAATGAGTTCTGATGACCGAGCCCTGGATAACTCCAGTGCTTAGAGATGATCAAGACTGGAAGAGACCAGGAGGGGATACTGAGACTGAGGGCCTAAGAGAAGATTCCTGAAGTCAAATGAAGACAGTGGAAATGATCAATGATAAAATATAGATGTAGGTGGAGTAAGGTGGGGAATAGAGATTTTTCCATGTATTTGGCAATGTGGAGGCCATGGGTTGTCATGATAACAGCTAGACAGAAATGGTGGGCACTGATGTCCAGTTGTAACAGATTCAAGACAGAATGAGAAGACGAGAAGGGGAGACCACAAGCAGAGCACAGCCATGGGTCCATCGACAGAGAGAGATGTAGTGTTGAAACACTTTTTGAAGTTGGAAGGTAATGTATGTTTGCATGCTGGTGAGCATGGTCCAGCAGAGAAAGAACACATGATGATGCAGGAAAGAAAGAGCATGTCTTGAGGAAGGTGAGCCCTGGTGACTTTCTGAGCTCTGATTCTTGTCTCCTCCTTGTGAAATTGCTTCTGATGCTCCACCGCCTTTGAGTGATGACAGGTGAAGTGAGTATGGGCTTCACAAGGAACTTTCTGACTTGGAAGTCAAAGACTCCAGAGCAGCTTCCTAAAGATCTTGTGTTAATGTTGGCCATCAGATAAGCACATGCTGGTAAGGTTCTCAGACTTTTCTTTTTCATTTGGTCTACGACCAACCTCAGACTTTGAGGTAGAAAAATCCATTGGATCTCTGGGCACAGAATAGATGCATAAGCAATAGGTGTAAGTGATCTTTGAATAAATAAATGAATGAATGAACATAGTCCCATCCAGTACAGGGAGACTTAGGGATGGGTATCAACCTTCCAGCTGGTAAGAGGTTGAACTACAAAAGTTCTGAGTGGGCTCTGTAGGTCTGGTGGATTTGAGACTGTATCTTCATGGTCATCTTAGTCAAGAAGGGTCAAAGAGGTACCAAGTCATATACAGAAGCTTAGGAATGTTGCATCGGGAGATCTCTAAGATGTCACTGTCAGTTTCATAATCTAAGCCTTTCTAGTCCATCCTGTCTGATGCGAGCACACGAGAACTTGAAGTGAGAAGAGTCAGATTGGCTTGAGGTTGAAAAAGAGCCGTCTACACCCCTCTTTGGATCAGACTTGTTGCCTGAGGCCAAACCAAGACATGTACTTTTGCAAGACAAAGAGTCTCCTCCTGATAAAGGCTCCCTTTACTTTCTTCATGAGTCAGTGCCATGGGCCATTGAACATGCCGGGGCAGAAACCCTCTACTTCACTGAAAAACTCACCCTCCCACATTCTGTTAACAGTGTCCTCATTTCCCACCTGTTTCTTTCTTTCTTTTTTCTTCAAAGCTCTTAAGGATAAGATGATTTGATGTCTTTTTCTCTATAGATACCACACGTCCTAGTTGAGGAGCAGGGGAAAGAAGTTCAACAAATCTGGAATCTTTAATTCTAAAGAAAATTGTAAATTAAGTTATTTTAGACTTTAAAATGATAATGATGTTTATGTTAGCAGAACTAAATGAGCCCTGGGAGAGAGATGGAGGAAAAAATAATTTCCTAAGATACTGGTCCAAAGTCTGACAAACTCCTCCCCATCTTGTTTCTTATCCTGAAGGAAGATCAGTATGATGGTCTAAATGTTAATATCTAAGAGAGATGGGAGTGGGTTCTGGCTGCAGTGTGCAAACTGAGGCCCCCTGGGTGGGGAAGGTAGGCAAGGGCAGACCATGGATTATTGCAGAAAAAAAACATGATTTACTGTCACCATAGACAATAGGCAGCTCTCAACCACTGAGACACTCTGTCATGTGATTCTCCCTTTAAGCTGAAAACAATGCCTGTCAGTGGTCCACTTTGTGACATTGTCACCTGACGCAGGCTAATAGTCAAAAGGTGGGAGTCGGCCTGATCATCTTCCCTTCTTCCATATCTCCCCCCTTTCTTCATTCCTTCTCTCCTTTCTCTTCTTCCTCACTCCATTTCTTTTACCGGAGGCTGAGAGCTGTTAGGATGTTGGCCAATGTGTACCCAACGCCCGGAAATCCCTAGATTCACGTGCGTGTGCTTATTGTCTTTCAGTTGGAGGGGTCATGGAGACGCAGACTCACTGTGAGCTCTGAGGCAGGACCACATGACAATCAGAAACACCTCCCTTGGTCTTAGAGTCGAGTTCAAATCCTAACTCAGCAGTTTAAACTCTTTAAGCTGTAGTCTCCCAAACTCTAGCAAGACAAAAATTGTCACATCTCTTTTGTGGAATGGTGAAATGGATTAAATAACATCATCCCTAATAGTGTCCAAAGCAGGTTCACCTCGAAGCGAATGACCCTTCAGCCTTGATGGCTTTCTCTTGCACAGGCTCCTTCCAAGAACCTGGGAGTGCTGAATGTTTGCAGTATTTGAAAACTTCTTCAGATTTGTGATGTGGAATCTCTTCATTCTAAATACTCACCTTTGTATCTAATTTCTACTTATAATGTTGTTTACTTTTTCTTAAAGAAAGTCCCGAACTTACACAAGCTCCAGGCTCTAGAACGTGTTCGGCTCAGGACCTGGCATGCGGACATAACTCACTGAATGGTAGGTGACAGCAATTTCATTTAATTATTTTGGAGCTTTTGGGGGATTTTTCATGTTAATAAGTTAAAACTCATGGTGGCAACGAAAATAAAAGACTATATATCCTAAGTATTGTTAGTGACAGCGTTTTAAAATAGGATAATATGATCACCACTTCTACAGGAAGGCAAATAACTGGTGAACTTTTTATTGGATATTCACTCTGGTGACTTGTGGCTAGAGTCACAGAATTTCCCTAAAGGCCCCAAAATGAAGCTAGATAACTATGATGTGAATTGGTAGGGGGAGAAACGAGAAAGGGGTGTTAGTCATGAGTGTCTGCTTGGTTTTTTTCTTGCATCGATCAATCTATCTGGACTTTTTCATTAATAACACACACCCTTTCAACAAGTTTCCAAGGGGCTCGGTGGCACAGCTGGAGGCTGAGAGGCTGTCAACTGTCCCACTCGCCTCTCTACTGTGGTCTCATTTTTCTGCAGTGTTGAACTCTGGAGATAACACTGGTAAAAAAAAATGTGAATACTTCAGCGTGCATTAGAATGCTCTTTGTTTAAATTCACTCCCACTCCATTTCTCTGCAAAGGAGCCTGGGGAGGAGGAAGGCGTGAGCCAAGGGCAACAGCCACGCTGCATACTTAAAATTCCATCAGTTCGATTTCTTTAATTCAATATGGTCATTTTTAATCTTGCTCTGTTTGATAAATACCTGCATTTCAAGTAATTGTTAAGATTGTGTCTGTTTTTATTAGAACTTATTTGTCATTATTTGACAGTCGTTTTTAACCACATTTGTCATGTGCTTGGTTTCCTTGGTGAATGCTGATGGCTTCTGGAATAGAAGTTTCTGAAGCCCCCATTCATTCCTTGAACACACACAGTATGCCCACCACCCAGGACACCATTTTTCTCATCATTCAAAAAGAAGACAATGAATACCAAAAATGCGTAGGAGGTTTATCTTCAGACACAGAAACTAGAATTGTCAGGAAGTTTTAGGAATTCTGTGGACAGATTTCTGTGCAGGCAATTCAAGTGACTGTGTAGTCGGGGAGTTTAGACATCCTGGCACTTTGAACACAGTACGTTGACTGGTTTAGATTCAAAGTTGTCCGTTGGCTGGCTTCAGTTTGAATCCTTAGCCCTGTGGGAAACTTCACCCAGCCAAGTCATGTCACTGACCAAACAGCCATCTGTCTGTTCATTCAGCAAATATTTAGTTATTTACTGTATCCATTCATGCTGCAGATATTTATTCATTCATTAGATGTTTATTCATCCATTTACTTAATAAATGATTGTGTTTTTCAATGGACGTTTGTTAGATTCTGACTGTATGTAAGACACGGGGATGGGCCACCTTGACAGCTGCACTGTTCTCCCTATGGGCCTATAAACCCAGGAAAGTCCTCTTTGTCCTCATATCATTAATTCTGCCACATGGTCTTGTAGCCTCTGTGAGGTAGGAGAATGGGAGCAGGCAAAGGCTCTAGACCATGGTGGGTGTCTTTGTTACTTTCTCTGCCTTCCAATGAAAGTGCATTTATATACACAAAGCTTGATACTAGGTGTTCAAAATAGAAGACATCGCCTGTGCAAAATCTCATAGTTCAGAGGCAGGCAAAGTTCTCTGGAAACCCAAACTTGATTGTGGGAAGGAGGTGGGGATGGAGAAGAATGAATGAATGAATGAATGATGCTATATTTGGGAACCCGACATCTGCGCCTAGCCGGGCAGAGAAGACACCTGGGAATAAACAGAATTTCCTCAAGCTCACTCAGGCTGCAGACGCTGAATCCCCCACCAACGCAGGACTTAATTATCAAAAGAAGTGAGTGAGCATTTTCTCACCCTGTCTGTGAGTAGCTTGGGCTGAGTTCTGACCTGTGGCAGCCCTCACCTATCATCCCTATGGGCCTGCCTGGCTGGATAGCAGCCCTAAGTCTAGGGGTGGTCATGTACATCCAGAGTCTAAAACAAGGAGACATGACTGGTAGGTTGGGGTGTGCATTTGACAAGTGGCAATTATAATACTCAGACCCCTCCGAACACTTTCCCTCTCCCAAGCAGCTTATAATTAGGGACAGATAATCATGAGCTTAGCAACTTCTAAAGGAGCACCTTTGCAAACTAGGCCCAGCAACATCTGTTAACGATTTTGGACAAAAGATCAGGATGCAATCTGCTCTAACTTGCTGCTCTTAAGGCAGGCAGTATTAGAACAAGGTGATCATTTAAATGCCCACAACTTAATTTCTCACGCTATATGAGTGACACCAGGCCATACTGGAAAGGATGTGAAGGTTGAAATCAGAAAGAAAATACTAGATTTCCGGTCCAAGTTCTGCCATTGATAACTGTATAAGCCTGAACAACTTCCTCAAGATCTCTGACTCTCAGTTTCCTTATCTGTAAAATGGGGAGATCAAGTCCCCATGGTGAGGTTATTAGGAAGTTAACATAATGCCTGTAATGTACCTGGGGTGGTGACTACAAATTACAGATAGTAAATGACAATTAGTATTACTTAGAATAGTAAAACACCCTATCATTTTTCAAAAACATAAACATAGATTTCCAAATCCATATTTTTTGCAAACTTATCATGGCCTGCACAATTATCCAGTTCTTGATAAAAACCACTTATTTTATTTGAAAGTTTCTTATGTTAAAGTTAAAAAAAAGGACATAGAATCTTCATTTTGGAAGAAAACCCTTCATTCAGATAATTTAGCATTTCAAAAAGAACATAAAATCATTTCCCAGTTTGATCTGGAGTTTAGCGCCAGTTAATTTCTCTTTGTTCCTCTCCCTGGTTGTGCTAATGTCCTCTTTGTGTGTGTATATTTGTCCAATGCAATCTAAGAAACAATCACCTTAATTGATCGGGCGTTAACCTCTAACAGCTTAAGACGTCGACTTTTTATCTAACGCTCAATCCTCGCGGCAGATGTGATTCCCTGGAGTCCTTACATCTTTGTCACCATCACCGGTGGTTCCTTCTCAGGAAAGCATTTCAGTAAATAATGCTGCAGCAAACAAAACAGACCATTTACCCGAGAGGCCCCGCCGTTGTGGAACAGCCCGGTGCTGGTCTTGCGCTTTGCCCGGTGGTGCACATAATGATGAATTTCATACAGGTGTCACCCTTTTCAAGACCCTGGCAAGGACTGATGGTTTACAGTAGGCTGATCCATCATCCAGGGCAGGTGGCACCCTATTGGAATTTCAGAAATCTGTTCCCAATCACATTCACTGTTGGGTGACTCGGTAACGACCCTATTTGTGGTGCGTTACTGAAAATCAATGTGCCGCATTCAAGGTCAATGTACTGTTGGAAAACTCTTTAAGCGCTGATGGATGGATTGTGCTCATTCGGAATAAATGTGAGAAAAAAAGTGACAGCTGAGCATCCAACAGTCACACCGATTTTCAAACACAGACTTCCTCCTTTAGCAGGCAGTGGGATTCCCAGAGGGGTGACATCACCCATTTCCTCTGACTCTCAGTTTTGGGGCTGTGTCTGCATTTTTAGTGTGTCTTTCCTCACACAATTAAAGCATCAACATCCAGAATCACTGTGGATATTTTATCAACCCAGTGCTTCAAAATGCCTCCAAGTCAATTTGGAATCAAAGAATCCAACAGGAGCATGGTTACCAAAGGGGAAAGGTGGGGAGTGGGGATAAATTAGGAGTTTGGAATTAGCAGATAAAAACTATTATATATAAAATAGATGAACAACAAGGTCCTACTCTCTAGCACAGGGAACTATATTCAATATCTTGTAATAACCAATACTGAAAAAGCATATGAAAAATAATATGTGTATCTATATATGTGACCGAATCACTAAATTGTACACCAGAAACTAACACAACATTGTAAATCAACTATACTTCAATAAAAAAGAAGCAAAAAAAAGAATTCAATAGGAGCAGTCAGGGCAAAGCACAATGCAGATTAGTTAAAGCATATATATTTAGAAAAATTATTTGGAAAATGGCCAAAGATAAGACACTCATTCATTAGTTTATGTCATAAACATGAAAATCTTCAAAATGTGCCATGCAGTGAATGAGGGGTCAGGGACGTAAAGACGGACAGGTACCCTCTCTCCACTCCACAAGGTCTTAGTCAAGGAAGAGAGATGGAGGTACAACCAAGTTATTAAATGCAACGAGATGGATGCGTGTGCACAGGTGTATGCAGAGCGAGGTGGGTGTACAATGATGTAACAAGAGAAAGGCACACAGGAGGAAGTGGCCAGTTCTCCCTGGGACCATGTATCAACCAGAATGGCTGTGATTAACACTTAGGAAAATGAAAAAGCAAGTCAACGGCGTTTGCTCAGTGAATTCTGGTTTCCAGGTTATTTAAATACTTAAAGAAAATAGGCCCCCAAAGTGGCAAAGTAGCTTTTGACAGTAATAGACACGCAGGGTATAAAACAGATCACATTTTATCACCATAGCACTTCCCTCCTGATGACCTATTTATCAGCCAAGCAGGGAGAATGGCGACCAAGGTTCTCAGGGTCCTCAGCGTTTCCCAGTGCAAGTCAGAAGCCTTTCCTGGAGAAAATCAGAACATAAATTCTTTGTCTTCTGGGTGGAAAGTAATTATTTACCTAAAGTTTCTCACTTTTCTTTTCTTTTTTGGTTACTGTAATTATTAGCTTACAAAAATATGATTTATTGTCTATGGAATACATAGAGGCAGAGATTTGGCAGTGATCTGGGGACCATCTAGAAATGGTCCATATAAACAAAATGGTGATACCAAAGACACCAACAGTAGACGAAATGGTACAGATATTTCTTGATTCTCAGTAATCGAGTTGGGTCAACCTAATAATAGGTTTCCAGGTTTTTCTTCCCTTCATAGGCAGTGACTGAGTCACCTGTGATCTCCAGCACTTGGTACAGAACCTACTCAGTCAAGAGCTATGAATGAATGAGTGAGTGAGTGAGTAGATGAATTAGATAGGTTGGTTAGCTATGAGGGAGACAACTGTATTCTTCTGTTGTATGGAAATTGCCCTTAACATTCATTTGCTTAAAAGGCCTTTTTGTGTGCTCAAAGATTTCTTTATCCAACACTCCAACCTACATCAAGTATTCTGCCTGGTGACATTATTTCTCTGGAATGCTCCAGAAATCCCATCTCCTAGTTGGGTGGATTATGTAACCATTGATAGTTTTGCTCTTTCTACAAACTGCAGTTCACCAGATTCCTTTCTTTATTTGAAAATCGAGTTACACCTGGATTCCAAGTCAGTCCTATTCCAGCTTCCACTCACGCATTTGTTATTCAAGCAGGTGTGAGCACATACAGTGTGCCAAGAAGGACGCCAGGCACTGGGGGTCAATGAAACCTCAGACAAGACCCCTGCACCGAAGTTACGATCTAGTTTGCAGGGGTTGAGAGGTGGGTGACTGGACATATAAATAGATCATTTAAAATACAACAGAATACTAAATATAGCAAAGAAACTGAGGGAACACAGGAGGTGGAGTATGGGAGAGGAGAGAGAAATTGGGGATGATTTCCTGTTCAATTTAATACTACAGCTGAGCCTGGGCAGCTGAAGAAAAGAGACACTCCAGGTGGGGATGAGAAATGGAGTTTTCCAGGCACGGAAACCCCATTTACAGGATGGAGAAGACAGAAAATTGTATGCTGCACTTGAGAAAAGGGAACTAGTTCAGTTGGGTAAATACTGGCATGGAGGGGAAGGAAGAAAGGCTATGTGGATAACCAGAACTTGATCATAAAGAGTTTAAACTGCAGACAATAGGGGGGCCATTGACCACTGTATCTTTCTACAGTGCTATAAAACCTACATACAGAAAGATGCACAGAAAAATGAGCACGTCCATGTTACATCTCCTAGATCAAAAGGCAGGCTATGACCAGCACTGAGAAGCTCTACCCCCCACCCCCGCATCACCAAGCCCACTTCTAGTTACTTCCTCACCAAGGAGAACCACTACCCTTATTTCTAATGCACAGGTTAGCTTTTCAGTTTTGTATAGTAGGTGTTTTTACTCAGTGTTATGTCGGTTAGATTCATCATATTGCTCTGTATAGTTTGCAGGTCATTTTTTTCCATTGCTGTATAGTGTTCAATTACATGTATATACCATAATTTTTTTCTAATACATTCTACTGTTGATGGACATCTTTATGTCACTTGAGTTTTGGAGCTAGGACAAATAACGCTGCCATGAACATTCCAATATACACCTTTTGGTGAATATGTGTACACACGTTCGCAGATTGTACACCCAAGGCTGCTGAGTTTTAGTAGATTATGCCAAACCGGTTTTCTAGTTGTGGTTGTTCCGATGCACTCTTCAATCAGCTGTTCTGCATCCTCAGTACAACAACTAAGATTTTTTTGTTAATCCAATTACTGTGTAGATTTTCAACTAGACTGTAAGTTTCATGAGGCGAAGAACCACATGTGCCTTTTTTTTTAAACCACTGCATCTCTAGTGGCTAGTATGATGCCTGCCACATGGTAAGAGGCACACGCACGCGTGCACACACGTGCAAACACACCACCTGCCTCAGCAAATATACAAATATGTAGGTTCTAGACACTTTCTCAGAGTAGGATACTTGTCTTAGATTTTTCTGTTTAGGCAAAATCAGTACAGTATTCTGAATTACTGAATCTATTATTGTGGATGAAAATGGAGAGTTAGTGAGACAGTATATTAATTTCCACGTTGTGTCAAAATACTCACTGAATTGGCAAGTCAATCCAAAAATGAGCTAATGTCATTAAGAGGAAAACTTTTCCAGATTCCAGTAATTTTTCAGTAACAAGCAATTGTCTGTGTTCTCCTTTAGAGAGGTTTTTGCATTGTCTTCCATACCGCCTATGTCTGCTTGTGTGAGTCAGTGGTAGGAAAAAGTATCAGAGGCAAAATGGAAAAGCAGGGCAGCTGTGTGTTTCACAAGGACCTGGTCGTGGGTCCACATTCACAGTCATCAATTAAGGCACTGGCTTTCGTTCTCTGATTAATTTCTACTTGGCCATTGTTGATAATGAGGTTAGAGAACTGTGTTTACACAGGGCAAAATGAAATGAAAGGCCCCGTGTACAGACAAACGTCATCATTAAAGAGCAGCAGAGGTGAGAGAGTAGCTGCATTATCTGAGACCCTGGCTTCCTCCCTGAACCCTGCTCGCCCGTGGAGAAACCTTCAGTCCTGTGATGTTAGTTGTGATGAATGATGATGACGCAAGCACAGACTTAGAAGTGGCTCAGTGACATGCCAGTTCACACCTTCCCCATCATCTACATCTGATTAGTTACCTACCGCCGTGGAGTGAATCACCCCCAAAACTTACCGGTTTAAAACTACAATGCTCATGGATTGTCTCTCATAGTTTCTATGGGTCAGGGATTTGGGAGAAGTGGGGCAGTTCTAGCTGGGGTGCTGGTTTGGGACCATCTCAAAGGCTGCTCTTATATCTGGTGCTGGGCTGGGGATTCTTGACCAGAGCGGAGCTGGAACCACTGGGGCCCCCTGGGCATCTGTCTCCATCTCTGTGCCACTCTCTCTTTGCTGACTCTCCAGCATAGCGAGTTCAGTATAGCCTGCCAGCATATGTGTTGGCTCGGGCTCCCACACTGACTCCCCAAGAGAGAGCCCCAGGTGAGTGCTATTTTGTTCTTTATTCTCTATCATCAGAAATCATGCAGCACCACATCTAGGCTCTCTCAGAATCAAGGAGAAAGAACAGAGACCCCACCTCTAGATGGGAGGTGTCAGTATTACACTTCGAGAAGAGCATATGAGATTTATATGGTCATCTTTGGAAAATATTTTCTGCCATCAGCTCATTGATGCGATGTTGGATCTTACTATCTTTCATGAAAACTTAACTGTCCTTAAATGTATCAGTATTTTTATTATCATATCCTTTAATCTTTACAACCATTGTGCGAATTCGGTATTGGTATACCCATTATACAGATCTAGATACTGAGGATGAATGAGTCTAGCAGAGATATAGGTCTACTGATAATGCACGAATATGCATCTAAAATTATATTATACGCAGCACTTTTCATTCATTTCGTGTAAATTTCAAGGTCTGTGTGAGGCCGGTGCCACAGCCTTCCCCTGGGCAAGTGAGTGACATCAGAGGGGCCTGTTGAGGCTTCTCTGATTGCATTTCCTTACCTTTTCTTTGTACCATTTAACACATTTATATGCACATTTGTTATACAAATTCTGATCATAAAAATAATGCATGCCTACTTTCCACAATTTGGAAGGTGTAAATAACTTTAAATCCAAAAATAAAAATCTCTCGTTATCCCACCAACCTAAAATGATAACTCAGATATTACTTTTTTCTTCCAGATATACTTTCACACACAGACACACAGACATTTTATACATATAATATATGCCTACATTTCAATATTAAAAATTCCCCTCATAAACTTGGCTTTTAATGGTTGTTAAATAATTCCATTGTGTATATGTAGCCCAATTTATAAAATAATTAACCTTCCTTTTTAGAAGGACAGGCGATCACAATGTAATTCTCATTATTTTATTAATTACACTTTCTTATTAAAACACTGATTCCATTTCTCAGTAAAAACCAAAGAACTTCTTCAACCTGGAATATGATCTCTCAGCCTCACGAGACTATATATTTTCTACTCATAAGCCATGGATACTGTAGCTGGAAGGGCTCATGGAAATCGTGAGCCCCAAACCCTTTACCACATACACAGAGGACAAAGGCCCCAAGAGAGGAGAGGGGCTTTCCAAGGTCAACAGCCAAATCTGAAACTTCTAGAGTCCTGATTATTGCTACAATCTTCATAAAATGAGGTGTCTTGACCATTCCTTTACTCATTCAACACTCACTGCATGTCCTGTGGGCATCAGATCCTGTATTTAAAGCAGGGAATGAAATAGATCTGCCTCCTGCCCACGGAACTTGCAGTCACCGCATCCTCTTCTTCCACTGTACAGGCCTCCCCAGAGCTTTCCGAATATACATCCTACATCTCTCTGGCTTCAGGGATTCGCTAAATCGCTCGCTGTGCAGGCTAATGTGTCAGACCATGAACGTTCCCAAAGCAGCCTTCAACCAAGGATGGTGAGCGTTGGTAGATGGACACACCAGCTTTCTTGCATCCCCCTGACTGGCAGTGGGACAGCTGTGAGCAACGTTCCACACCACCTTGAGTGGATCCCCAGTGGGTTGGAGACTCAATGGCCCCCAGAGGACCCAGCATTGTTTTCCTCATCCGGCCTCCCAGGATCACTTCCCCAGGGATAACGACAAAACCAAGGAAAATGCAACTGCAAACCGCTCTGCTCTTTGAGTACCATGACAATTTTGCGCTGATACATTTCTTGGGCAGAGAAAAAGAAAATATATACTTAATCTAGGAACTATTATCTTTTGATTTGAACTAGGAGCCATCTGCAATGAAATCCTTGTCTCAGGTTCTGCTGCTGAGGGACATCTAAACTGAGTCACACCATCACAGTGTTTACCATGCACATCCCAGAGAGGAGAAACAACAGGATGCGTCAAATAACACAGCAGGGAAACTTCCATGTCCACTGCTACACAACTAGCAAAACTTGGTGTCTAATCATACTCTCTGAACTATGCTAATCATACTGAACTCTAGTATAGTAATCACAATAGTATATTATTATCTCTTCTGGGTCTGGGGTGGATGAACTCAGCTGACAGGTTCTCACCTGGGGTCCCTTCTATTGATACAGTCAAAAGAGAGCTGAGGTTAGAGTCACCTGAAGCCTTCTCCGCTCATCTCCCAGATGTGTGAATGGGCATCTGTCTCTAAATGGAGCCTCTCCAAGTGGCTGGCGTGGGCTTCCTCACAGCACGGAGGTTTCTGGGCAGTCAGACTTTTTACATGGTGAATGCCTACTCCTCCCACCTAATCCAAGAAACAGCTAATGCAAGTGTTTTACATCAAAGGCAGGAACCTGGACACTGCCATAGTATCCCTTCCACCACATTCTATTAGATAAGGGGCCACAGAACCTGCCTGGATTCAAGGGGGTGGGTATAGACACCACCTTCCAGTGGAAGGAGTGTCAAATGATTTTATTAGCAACAGTAGTGGTGGGAGGATGCGGTGGCATACTCTGCACCAGAGATACGTAAGACAAGACCTGAAGAACATAGGAGAAAGCCAGACTGAGAGGGGAGGGGAGAGCATTTCAGGCAGAGAGGAGTATGTGTGCTAAGTGCAGAGGCTTAGTATCTCCAGGGAGTGAAAGCAAGTCAGAGAGGCTGACGGCAGCAAGCCCGAAGACACACTGGGAGGAAGCGCAAGGGCTTATCTCCCTGGGCCAGGTAGGTGATGTGAACTCCTTTAGTTTGTATTTTAATAGAAATCAGAATCATGGGATTTTGTGATCTGATTTATATGTGTTTTTTTTTAAGTCTTTCTGGTTTCATGACATTCAAAATATGAGCCTCAGACCAGTGCCAGGCTGCAAAGTTTGTTACGAGATCATGATAAGATTTGTACAGAAATAGGGCACAAGCATTCAGACACTTTCCTAGCGTCCTGACTGCTGCAACATTTAAGCACTTCTTTATCTCTTTTTGGAATTTTACAAGAATGTTGGACCATGATGCGCTGGGGGAAAAATATCTAGTCTTTTACCATAGATATTTGGTAAAGCAATTCCCTGGCTACTGTGCAGAGCAGGACGGGGGTGGGGGCTGGAAGAAGGGAGGTTATTTGGGAGACTATTATGTTGCTGACAGTGACCTGGGTTAGAGTAGTAGTTGTGAAGGTGGAGAGAAGGGACATATTTAAATGAAGTATTGAAGGTAAAACAGGCAGGACCTGAGATGGGTTGGCAGAGGGGAAGAAGGCAAGGTGGGCTTCTTGGGTGTCTCCCAGGTCTCTGATTAGACAAACAGGTTTAATGGAGATGCCACACAATGAGGCGGAGTGACTAGAAAAAGGAAAGAGCATTCAGCTTTGAATTGTTTTGTGTTTGCCATCACAACTTTTTTATTGAAACTTCTAATGGTCATTGAAAAGGAAATACATACTTAGGGCTAAGACACATTATCTTTTTATTTTAATTAAAGCCACCTACAACACAGAAACAAGTCAACGTAATTTACCTTTTTAATCAAAGAGAATTCTTTGAGAGGAGAAGAGATATAGCATCCAAATAAATGAGTTGTAATTTTCTTAATGAACTAAGTCATCATGAATCACTGGGTGGAATCACCCCTGTGCTGTGGAGCCTGTGACATTTTCAACAATGCGACGCTATTTGGTAAATATTAAAGACCATTAGAGAAAGAGGATAAGAAATGACCTTTCAATCCATATGGAGCATGTTAATTACTAAAAAGGCGGCAATCGGTTGTAAAGAATTGTTCTGCTGTCGTCACCACTGAAGCATGTGCCCGCCTTTCAGTTATGAATTATCCTTAGAAGAAATATGGATGCATGACATTTACATTTGCAATGTCATTTAGCATAAGTATGCATTCTTATTAATGCCTTTGGGTCCTACACAGTCTTAACTATGGTATATTTTTAAGCTCAAATGTATTTTCAACTTTTCTCCTGGAAACCACTGAAGGGGCAATGTAATGTAGGAAGAAAACCAGAGTGCAGACACTGGTCCCTGTCTTGAGTCATGAACTGCCACTTACCACCAGTGTGATCTGAATGAGTTTTATTTAACGCAGAATATCCCAAACTTATTTGATCACAGAGGCCTTTAAATTTCATAAGCCCTCTTGATATTCCACAGCTCTGTGGAGTCCACATCGGTGCAGTGGTTCAGAGAATGGGAATTTGGAACGTGGAGCCGGGGTTGGTGTCCCAGTTCCACCGTTTACTAAACGTGGAAATGGAAACTGCGACCATTGCTATCTTTATTTGTTAAGTGGGAATGAACCACTATATCTACCAGGACTGTTACTGTAAATAACAAGTAAAATGAGGAAAGGCATGGAAAGTGTTAGGCACAGAACTAGGCAAATAGCCCAGCTCGATATACAGCAGCTATGTTTTAGTTTTTTTGTATCCTCCATGCCTGGCACATGATAAACGTTCATGGTCTGTCAAATTCCTTCTAGGAAGATAATATGGGAGTTAAGAGACCAGCATCAGCATCATTGGCATAGTTGAGACAAAAATCCAAGTCTCCTGAGGCCTATTTCTGAATCCATTTCACTCTGAAGCATGGTTTCTCCATGCCGGAAGGGGTATGTGTGTAGTTTAAAGAGGAGAAAAGGAAAGGGAAGGGGAGAACTGAGTAAAGTGAATACTATTACAGAAGAAAAGATGAGAAAGAAAGGTAGAGGGATAAAGGGAGGAGGGATTAATGAGAGAGAGAAAGAGAGAAGGGAGGGAGGAAGGGATGGAGGGGGTCAGGAAGAAGACAGGAAGGATGAGACAGAGGAGAGGAAGGGAGGGAGGGAGGAAGGAAGGAAGGAGGGAGGAAGGGAGAGAGGGAGGGTGGGAAGGAGAGAAGGAAGTCTTCATTGCAGATAGGAACAAAATCTCCAAAACAAAGCACAATTTAGCAGGTTAGAGTTTTCACTATGCAGTTAGGTTGGTTCCATGCAACTCTAGCTTTATGTAGAGGGTGACCACATAGGAGTTTACCTAGCCTCCATAATCCTCACTTCCCTTATCTTTAAAATGGGGAAAATCATATTTTCCTTTAGAAAATAAAGCAACACACTTAGCCAAATGTTTCTTGGCTCATGATAATGTTGAATCAATATTAGTCCAATTATCATAGCCAGGGTACAACCCATGACACTTTCAGAACTGAAAATCTCAGGGTCAGCTCAGTACCAAGAAATAAGATTGAGCAAAGAAAGAGGAGGGGACTGTATGGGTGAGTTAAAGACCTGTGGAGCAAGAATTAGTTTATGAATGTGAAAGCTCCTAGAATGAACCCTTAGATGAGAGATTTTATAAAGGGGAGGTAGATTCCTTATACGCAGTAAAAAAGGGTAGGAATAGATGTTTTTCCTAAGATCAAACTGCATAAAGATTGGAGGGGAAAAATAAACATGATATATTATTAAACCAGTTAATGTAAGACCAGATATTTAGGGTAGAAGATGAAGATGGTATAATTGAATAGACCTATTAGCATTCTGAAAAATCTTTTTTTAAAAAAATGAGCTTGGATTTCTCTGCAAGAAAAATTAGACATGACATATGGAGGTAGAGAGGCTCCCTTTGTTGGTCAAAAAATATAGTCGAAATTAATTTCCCAAGATCTGAAAATGTGGCCAAAATGAACAACTCAGGAAATTGCAGAAATAGGCGTGATCGAGAAATAAACTCTGACTGCCTTCTAAATTATTTCAGGTGTGTTTGGACATGCTGAAGGATGCGTAGAAAAATGTTCATAGGTGGATTTCAGGAGAAATAGGGAATCAAATTCAGAAGAGGGAGGCTGGTGCATGATATGAAAGAGGACAGTTGAAGGAACTAATGTCTGAAGGGAGACAAAGCACTATCTTGAAACTTGGTGTATCTACCTCAGCATAACCAAAACCAAAGGAGGCGATATTGGTGAAAAGATGCAAGGCACAACGTGCTAGTGATTATTTTCAGCAGTGGAACTGTCCTGCCTTGAGAGGGAGTGAACTCTGCATCACTGGAGGCATAAAAATGGCAATGGATGCTGAATGTTGAAGAGGGAATGACTTTCCTGGACAGGGGAGGTGGGTGAAATCACCAACCCCCACTTGTTACAGGATATTTATAGTTACTAGAGAAAACGTAAAGAGAGGATAGTTTGTTGGTCAAGCAAGTTTGGGAAACATTACACTAAACTAAGCTAAACATGTTGTAAAGTCTTTAGCAGTGACTTTTCAAGAGGGGATATTCGTATGTATCATTTCCAGTAGAACAACATAAACTTTTTGCAAGATGCTGGGGACAGGGTAAGAGATGTGTGATGAAATAATCCTTAGGAAACTGGGTGTACATGCTCTCCAAATTATTTTCAACTTGAAGATTCCATGAATCTATATAAGAAAACTACATCATTGTTCCTAGCTGTGGTCAAATTTAATGAAGTATATAGTTAGGAAAACCAAGAACACAGACAGCATAGCAAAATTAGGCACCATTAACTTCAAGGAGATGAAAGCAAAGAATGAGGGAGATAAAGGCGTTGACCTTGTAGAGATGTTTCTGAGTGACTGAGAAGTGAACAGAGCAGCAGGCATAAGAAATATGGCAACAGATAACATAGGCAGAGCACTCTTTGACATAAATCATAGCAATATCTTTTTGGATGCATCTCCTAAATCAAAAGAAACAAAAGCAAAAATAAACAAATGGGGACCTAATTAAACTTAAAAGCTTTTGCATAGCAAAGGAAACCACCAACAAAATGAAAAGACAACCTACTGAATGGGAGAAAAGAGTGCAAATGATATGACAGATAAGGGCTTAATACCCAAAATATATAAACAGCTCAGACAACTCAATATCAAAAACCAAATAACCCATTTAAAACATGGGCAGAAGACCTGAATAGACATTTTTTCCAAAGAAGATATATGAATGGCCAACAGGCACATGAGAAAAATGCTCAACATTGCTAACCATTAGGGAAATGCAGATCAAAACCAAAATGAGGCACCATCTCACATCTGTCAGAATGACTATCATCAAAAAGTACAAATAACAAATGTTGGCAAGAATGTGGAGAAAAGGGAACCTTTGTACACTGTTAGTGGGAATGTACATTGGTGCGGCACTATGGGAGACAGTATGGAGGTCCCTTAAAAAACTAAAAATAAAACTACCATATGATCCAGAAATTCCACGGCTGGGTATATATCCAAAGAGAAGAAAAACACTAACTCAAAAAGATACATGCACCCAATGTTCATAGCAGCACTATTTACAATAGGCAAGATATGGAAGCAACCTAAGTGTCCATCAACAGATAAATGGATAAAAAAGAAGTGGGATATATATATAAAATAGAACACTACTCAGTGATTAAAAGAATGAAATCCCACCATTTGCAACAACGTGAATGGACCTAGAGGACATCACGCTTAGTGAAATAAGTCAAAGACAAATACTCTACATTATCACTTATATGTGGAGCCTAAAAAAATAAAACAAATGAACATACATAACCAAACAGAAATAGACTTACAGAGAACAAACTAGTGGTTGCCAGGAGAGAGGGAAAAAGGGAGGGGCAAGATAGGGGTATGGGATAAAGAGATACAAGCTACTATGTATAAAATAAATAAGCAACAGGGACACATTGTACAGGATAGGGAAATACAGCCATTATTTTGTAATAACTTTAAATGGAGTATAATCTATAAAAATATTGAATCACCATGCCGTACACCTAAAACTAATATAATATTGTAAATCAACTACACTTCAATAAAAATACATACATTTAAAAAATAAAATTTAAATTTAAAAATATTAGTTTATTAAATAAAAAAAAGAAAAAAAAAACCCAGCTGGACAATGGGAGAATTAAACAACAAAATGAGAGCCAGAAAGAAGGGGAAGGACATGAAATAGTGGTGGGTACGGGTGTGTCTTTTATTTTTAAGTATGAGATGTTCCTGGCCTGGGGCCAGACCAATGTGGACATAGTCAACTTCCTTCCCGATGGGAAGAGCTCCTCAGGAAATTCATCCAGAAGGCTTCACAGGAAATGTGGATTCAGACAGGGCTGGCTCTTCATGACAGAGACTGTCCCGGAGTGCATCGACCTGATGAAGGTACTGCCCTCTTCCCCGATGGGGCATGGCTGCTTGGTGAACTGAACTCAGCGAGCACCTCCTGGGACTAATAAAGACTCGTGAAGAGCACGTTTGGTTTCCAGTTCTCCACTGGGGGGCCTTGGGGAAAGCATAACCCTTTCCTAATGTCAAGTACCACTTCCTGATTCCCTCCTGGCTGGTCACAAACTGTCCTTGGTAGGATCTGCCTTTTCATTGCTTCTCCAAGTCCATCCAATGCCCCACAGAACTGGAGCCCCAGCAGCACTTTCCCAGTCAAGTCTTAATCAGCTCTCTCCTTCTTCCTTTTCTCAGCTTTGACCCCTCCTGGCAGAATCCCAGCTAGCCTCCGATGAACAGAAAGTTCTACTTCTCCCCATTGTTTTATGACCCACTAAGTTGAATCTGAAGGAGGACAAAAGAGACATGCGACTCTTCTAAATGGGACATGCCTAGCCCTTCCTGTAACAGCCCTGCCGGATGCCTGCTCTGGGACCTCTCAACAGCCCTCATCTAGAAGAACTTCGTATTTCTCACCAAATCCATAGTTTAAGAAGTCACATTATAGCCCTTCAGTACATCTGGAAAGATTAGAGTCTATTTTTTTTTAAAAAGCCTTTGGCATAAGCAATTTAAAGCTCAAAGCTCTAATCTGGAATTGGTATATTTATCCTGATCTTTAATTATTAATGCTGCTTTATCGATCTGCTACCTAAAATGCAAACAACAAAAACTGTTCAAACTAATTATTGTGGGCTTTTACCTATTGGGGCTTCTCTACTAGTCTTCGAATCTAAACCTTTTCTTCCACCAATCGATAGGGTTTAATTCATTAACAAGTTCTAGCGCCTTGTTTCCACTGCTTGGCCGTCCTCCCTCCAGTCAACAGGAAGTACACTAAATCTCATCCCCAGCATTAGTTGTATGGCCCGTATAAAAGTATTTTTCTTGTAAGTTTAAAACTGATTTTAACAAACCCACTTTCTATTACTCTGTGCCTAGTGGCTGCCCAACACTCTAACAAACCTTTGCATCCTTTGTTATCTTTACCACAAAGACATTATATTATTAATGAATCTTACGTACAGGATGGGGTTGCCATGGAGACATGAGGTTACCCTAACACCTGCTCATGCTTTCACATTGGGTCAATCAACAATGTCAGGGTGGTAGAGATGTCGTCTAGAGAATATTTATGGATGGGGAGTCTGATGGGTTAAAACAGGATGCTACTTGTGACGGTCATTTCCCATTGGAGCCACTAGCCTGATTTCTGATTCATGAGCATGGCCCCAGTCCCCATCCCAGGTGGCGAGCTCCTTGCCATCTTGTACTGCCTCCTATAAAGGTAGGAGCAGATGAACGCATGCCAAGGTAGTCACCGCTACTAGAAAAACCAACTCTAATCCCTTTAAATACATTATAGGAAGTGGAAATGTTAATTAAGCACTTATTTACTTAGGTCAGCTCTAGACACATGGTGGGCACTCCATAAATATTTGTAAAACGAATAAATGAGTGCCTGCAGTCAGTTCTTTGCCACCAGGGAACCTGCAGCCTAGTAGGGATTCAAACAAAGATACCACTGGCCCATCCTCCCTGCCACTTGCATGACCCGCTAAGGATGACACACGGCATTCCCTGGCATCCACACAATCTTCCAAGCCCTTTTGAATATAATTATGCATTCTGTTTGTATCACCTCTTGGGATAATGAAGACCATATGTTAAAATTCTCAGTGGAAAGTAGGAGGACTACATTTATTTTGTGGGTTAAATTATCAGCATGCCCTCGGGAAATCACCACGTTTAATATACTCAAGGTGCTACAAGAAGGTTCAGACGAATAGAGTGGAGACGGTTCTTTCTTTGCCTTGAGGAACTTAGAGTGAAAACAGAAAAACAAATCAAGCTGATATGAACCAGGTGAAAAATACGATACATTTTAAATTTCACATGACCCCATTCTTTGGACATAGTATGCACCAAATCTACAGTTGTTAAAGGCACACGTTTCTAATGACACTGCTTAGACTATCTGAAATAACACTTGAGTGATTTTCAAAAAGTATTCTAAACTTCTGGTCAATCGTACTTCCTTGCTTTTAAGACAATTCAATTTCGGTTTGAAGACTGGGATCCTAAAGTGCCAGATGCTAAGAGAGGAGTGAAAAATACAGCTCTGTTATTTAAATCTATATGCCAAACGAACATCAGGAAGACTGAGAGAGGGCTGGCACGGTGAGCTACAGGCAAAGATTGACAGTATTGTGTGTATGTTTAAAGCTGTGCTTATACACAAATCTTAGAAAGTCTTCAAAGTATTAAAATCTTCTAAAGTGACACAATAAAACATGACTGACATTGACTGCAAGTCAATTTTAATCATGAAAATTAATCATTTAAAGCCTATATATTTATTTGAGAGAGATAATATTCCCTAAATATTGTCCTCTAATTATTTTGCTATTATAAATAGATAGTGACGTTTCGGAGGATAGCGTTCCTTTGTCGTGCCTGGCGGACTAAACAGAATTTTATGTAGTTATATGTAGAGAATGGCTAAATCTTTCCTTTGAGATATATGACAGCCATAAAAAATCCCAGGAGCAGAGACGATGTCATACATAAGACTAATTAACACACCTACAGGATAATGTATGTTATATGGTCTTTAAATTTTTATTAAGGTCACTGTGAAGTATGGCTTAAAACTAATGATGGGGAAGACTTTGGGCTCCAACGCTACCTGTGGGAGTGAGGAACAGCAGTGGAGTCCTCGCATGAAAATAATGAGATAGCCTTTAACTCTTTGCCACAAAAGTTCATTATCCCTGAAAGAGAGCCCTCTGAGGGATGGAGACTTCAGAGAATCACAGGAGGTTGTCAGGTGGACCAGTAGAGAGATGGCATCTGTTCAGAAGGAAGATCATGGCAAAGGCATGATGGTGATGGTTAATTCCAGTATGTCAAAATAGAAGGGAGCAATAGTGGGAGAGGGGACAGTAGGGAGATAGCAGGATAAAAGCCCAGGTGTTGCAGAGAGATTTTTGTTTTGATCCTGATGGTGAGGGACAGCGTGGTAGAGAAAGTGGTGATCCCTTCTCATTCTATCTGCTCACCCTCATTTTCTAACTCACATTTAGAGGCAGCCCTGCTACCAGCTCTGGCCAGTAGGCTACCGGCAGGTGTGATGGCTGTCACTCCAAGATAAAATTAGTAACAGGTGGACCTGAATCCTCTCCCTCCTCCTCCTCTGCCTCCTGGAAACCCAAGGAACTTGCAGTTGAGAAAGCATAGCCACAAATGCCACAGGAAAGCTGTCCTCCAGAGTTGCCTAGACCCACCGTGGACTTTGCATGAGCATTAAGTAAACCTCCAATGGGTTAAGCCACCATGATTTTGGAATACCCCAGCCTACCCTCTCCTGTCTAACAAAAGAAAACTTTTGAGCATTTTAAGATGGGACTGATAAGATTAGATAGGCTTATGAGGAAGATGTTGTGGTTGACTCAAAACTGAATTATTCTGGAGAACTATGAGCATAACAATTATTGGCACTTGTGGTGCCCTAGTCCTTTATGTGGATGGATGTTCTCATTGGATCCTCATGACCCTTTGAGACTGACATTACCATTCTAATTGCTATACAAGGTCAAGAGATCATGGTGGCCCAGAATTCAAACTCAGTCTGACTTGAGAACCAAAGCCTTAGCAATTCAGTATAACCTGAGTCCTTGATTTCCTATCATAGTCAACCAACACTAATGTCCCATTTAACATTCTCTCTTGGTTTTAATTTTTGAGCTTTTCCACTGAAAAAAGTTTAGCAATATCTGCCTCTTCTATTCTCCCTCCCCAAATTCCATTAGTAACATTGGCCTTTGGGGACATTCCTTCATGAAATACCATCAAGTTAGCCTGGCATTCCCACCTGCTCAGGCAACAGGTTTGGTCAGCCCCTTGTGCCCCCAGGTTGAGGTCATCATATGTCCGGTGTCAGGGGCTGTGGGAAGGATTCTGTGGGTTTGAGAATGCTGTATGATTATGAACAGACTCTCAAAAGTTTAGAAAACCCTCATCTTCCATGTTAGTGTGTACAGAGAACACTGTGGGGGAGGAGGAGATTGGAAACAGCACCAGGTAGGAAATGGTGCCAAGAAGATACTTAGGAGCCCATGTTAGGCTTCTTGCCCAAATAGCCAATGGATCTGAAATTGCGGGCATAAAGCAAAAACTTGGCACAGAATTCGAGGTGATGAGTGTGCACGATGCCTTGGTTTGTGCAAGGGAGGGAGTCTGATGGGAAGAGTTTCAAGTCATAGATCTAGACAATGTCTGGGTAAGTCTCATGGAGCCAGAGAGTGTCCCAGCCTAGGACTGCAGCCATTTTGTTGCAGAGAGTAAATCAATGCACTGCCAACATTGTATTAAGAGAGAAGGAGAGAGAGCCATATGAAAGAAAAGCACTTAGAAGCATCTAATAGTTGGCGAGACAAATGTTCTAGGGCTTAGGGGGGTTGGTGAGTTGTACGCAGCACTGATAAGTCCTCCATGAGTGGAAGATTCATTTTGTCTGTCCCCCATCTTGAATCATCTGGGGGAAGCAGAGTAGGATGCCAAAGACAGGAAGGAGGAGAGGGAGAAATATCTTAAGTGGTTACAAGTCGCCGTGTGAGATTCTTTACCTTGATTGTCAAAATGGACTTTCGTAACAGACTGATCATGTGATGATATTAGGCCAGTTAGGGCCATGGCTTGGGGTGAGTGAGTGAGGCACTAGCTTCAAGAAAAATTTAAGGAGGTACCTTGTGTTTGCTAACTCAGGCTCTCTCCTCACCCTAAACCTGGTCCCATCAGATCCCGTCTTTACTTAAAAGTCTGATTCCTTTTCATCATGGATTTTTTGCATTAAGTTCTGATTTTATTAAATATCACATTACAATATTATTCACCTTGATCACTGAGTTTTTTGGTGCCCTCTTAAAATTTGCACCTGCAGCAAATGTCTCACTTGCCTCACCCTAATCCTGGCCCTGAGTCCCATTTTGCAAATCTGAAAAAGCCAGACAAAGCTCAAATAACATTTGTACTTTGCCCACGGCAACACGTCTAGTTAACACAAGAGGAGATTTCAAACACAGAAAGGCCTGACTCTGAAGCCCCACTCTTTTTACTTTGCTGTCTCTGCCAAATAAGCTTATCTGTTATCACTTGGGTAGGTGGGAGCCTCAGCCGACATCATGGTTTTCCAACAGGGGTGTCCCTAGAGGACAATGTTAGTGATGGAAATGGGGAAATAGGACCTAGACAGCTAAGCCCTTTTCAATGGTTATAATATAACCAAGAGCTAACGTTAAAAGAAGAAAGAAGACCTTACCCACTGGACAGATAGCTGAGGAGCCTACTGAGTTAAAAAGAGAATTTCTGAACACCAAATGGTCATTGACATCTTCACAGAAGCCATTTTTCTAGGACTCAAGGAAGGGGGAAAGAAAAATATTTTATTTAGGACTGTACCATGGTATGAATGGAGACTTCCAGAGTCAACATCTAACAAATGATGTGTAACAGTGATGAATGAGAATTAGGCATGTGGTTAAAATGAATTCAAAGCCCAACGAGCTCCTGCAGATGACATTATTTACTTTTATGGAGTATGACAACTTCACAGCCTTAGTGAGAGTTATGTTAAGGGGGTGAACTTTATCACCTGCAAACATAATGCTGGAAACAGTATTTGGCTGTCAAATATCTATTGTACTAGTTAAGTTATTACTTTTTTTCCAAGTTTCTGTCTCCTCTATTGGTCATAAGCTCAATGAGGACAGACGGTATGTCAACTTTGCTTAGTCTTTTATCCTTCATGCGTAGTAAATGCTTAATACATATATTTGATTAAGTAATGAATTTCAAGTGTATTTCTCAGAGGTGGGAAATTCCATGAGATGTTTTTGTCAGAGGCTAAGCTGTATTTCAAACACAGGGTCCTCAGTAAACACATTTACATTCCCTGAGGTCAAGGATGCTGACTTTTATTTGGTCCTTGAGGAAGTCACAGCTACTCCTATCTCAGATGATTGGCACAGGCTTTGCTTTCTGCTTGGAGCGACTACCTTCATGACTTTCCTGTGTCCAGCTTGTTCCAACTCCTTAGACTCAACTTTAATATTGCCTCCCGAGAGAGACCTTCTCTGACCAGCCAGTTTTGGGGGGTTCTTTTCAGCCTCTTTTCCTCACTATCCATCATCCTATTCCATTTCTTCACATTTCCTCCTCTCTGAAAAGATTTCATTCTTTTACTTGCATTCTTGTTTCTTTTCTGAGTTGCCCACTAGAATCTTATCTCCTTGAAGCTATAGACATCATGGGTCTTTTTCAGAGCTCAAAGGGTATATTGGCTTTAGAAGCACTTGATAAATATTCGTTGCATGATTATATGAATTGATGGGTGAATCAAAGCTATGCAGCCTTACTAATGTGCCTCACAAAAGAATGAGGGAGACCTGAATAAATGAGCATGGACAAATCTCCAGGATACATTAGACAAATAAAAAGAAGAAAATGATGCCTACAAGAGTCCGACAAGTTTTTAGATTTGATGGTATATGTGTACATATTTAGACAGAATCACTCTCCTGAGCTTATCTGAAGGTCCTCCAGGAAGCAGTATGGACTAGACAATTATGCTTAATGGAAATACACATTTTTAACTTAGATCATAGCTAACAAGCAACACTTCCAAATCCCATGAAAGGAATGGAACATAACTCTTCCAGTCACAGAAAAGATGTAGATCTCGGTGGAGAACCTAGAGACAGATCCAAGTTCTCCACTTAGCAAGTCTAGCATGGTTCTGACATACCGTAGACACTCACTGCCACTTCACTGGTCACAACGATAAAAGGTCATGAGCACAAGCCAGTGGGAAGTGGATTCTGAGATGGAGATTTACATGCAGAAAGATTATTAGGAAAAGCTCCCAGGATCAACATGTGCGTGGGAGTGATGGAAGTAGGACCAGGCGGAGGGAGACATTGGGCTGGGATGCAGCAGTAACGGAGGTTTCAACCAGTCTCTCCAGGATCTGAGATTGTGCTTGACAGTTGTCCCAATTGAGACAAGTGGGTCAGCCCTTCATATAACTACACCTATAAGTTGCTGGATGTGAAGTGCCTTTAGGAAGAAGTCATGACTTGGGACAAAGCAACTCTCATCAGCCAAGGGCGATTCTGAAAGAGGCAGTGCCTGTGGGCCTGTGTGCTTCGGTCTTGAAGTGGGTCTGACGGTACACCACTGTTATTGCAGCTAGCTCTCACAGGAGGGCATGAATTTAATGACTGTGAACTAAGTCTTATATGGCAATCACAAAGTGCCAGCCTACAGAATAATACCACCACCATCACCTCCATTCTAGGTGCTGTGGATATAGCAGGTTAAAAAAACAGATGAAAATGCCTGCCCTATTTAAACTTATATTCTAGAAGGGAAAAACAGATAAGATTGAGAGAGCAAGATGGATGCATGGATGGATGGACAGGTAGGATGGATGGATGGATGGATGGATGAATGGATAGATAGACAGACAGACAGACAGATGGATAGATAGATAAATGAATTAGCCTGAGATTGTAAAAAGTCAAGAAAAATAAGGCGGAGGAAAGAATGGGGTAATGCTGAGGCTGAGGGGAAATCCAGTGTTTTATAAGTGATCACAGAAGACCTCACTCAAAAAAAAAAGCAGTTTCTGATCAAAGCCCTGAAGGAAGTGATCAAGCCACAGGTATACATGGGGCAGGATGTTCCCAGCTAAGTGAAAAATGACCACAGCTAGCATGTATTGAAAGCACACCCTGTGTCAGAAACCCTGCTAAGTGTTTTACAAACTCTATCCAGTTTAATCCTCCAACGGGCAGTATTAGTTCCCTTTGAGAAAACTGAGACCTATAGAGATTAAGGGATTTTTTCCTAAGGTCACTCAGCAAGCAAGCGTAGGAGGCAGGATCCAAACCCAGTGTGAAACTTTAAAGCCTCCTTTAGAGGAAGGAGAACAAAGCCGGGGGTGGGGGTGGTCACTGGACTAGACTTGATCAGAGAGGCATGTTCCGGCACTGGGACAGCACATGTCCCCGGAAGCTGGTCGTGACTGCATGTGCCTAGACACTCCACCCAGGAATGGAGGAGTGGAAATCCTGACCCGGTCAGCCCGATTTCAAAGCCTGAGTGGCTTACCACTTGCTACCTTGTCTCCCAAAGAGCCCCCATTGGGTAAGTGCCAAGTGGTTGATCTGGCTAAGATGGTAGTGCCCAGACAAGGCATTCACTGTCTTAACCAGGCTTCCTGGTCCACTTCACAAAACAACCAACCAACCAACAAAAACCAGAAAAACCCCAGGGCTTGGTGAGGAGAAACAGCAGAACAAGCGGGGCGGGTGTAGACGACGTGGCTGCCTGCCATTGGCTCCGTGCCCTTGGGCCCCATCGTATCTCCTCAACCCCCTGACAGAATTATTGGCCTCTTTGGCACCTGACCTCCCAAGCATCCTCCCCAGCCCCCAGGCCACCGTACACACAGGATGCAGCCTCGGTGAAGAGGGACAGATGGATCTGAATGAGGACAATCTGGACCTCATCCAATGCCTCACGTTTGGCTTTTCCCACACAAATCAAGCTGATTCTGCACCAGAAGACAGTTCAGCATTTTTAGCAAACCCTGAACTGAGGGAGATTGAAAAAGAGGCTAAGAGAACTGTTGCTGTTTGACCCAAGTTAAGTCTTGTTTCTCACAAGATTCTTACCATGGAGGTGTGTTATCTCCCATTTATGGAAGAGCAACTAAGAGCAGCAGAAGGTAAGGACCAGCTACACCCCTCTGGGTCCATTCCACAGATGTCCACATCAAAGTGCATACTGAGCTGTGTGCAAGGCTCTACAAGGGATTCTCAGGTCAACAAATAGTGACTAAGTACAGAATTAAATCCTGGAGTTATCAGGATTTAGATTACAAACAGAGAAGCTCTGTCGTCAAGGAGTTCGCGATCTAGAAAGGACTTCTCAGTCCTGGCTGAATTTTCCTTAGACCTGTGACACCCTCCATCAACTGCCCCCCAAGAAACAAACCAGGACCAACTCCAGGAGATGCTGACCTAGAAACATGTCAGTTTCTAGGAATGTACCGAACCCTGTCCTCACTTGATCCTCTCTTTGAACAGGACCCTGTCTCGACTCTATCTCCTTTTCTGCTCCAATTGCAAAGTCTCATTTGGGTCAGTTTCATTCTCCTGAAGTTCACTCCCACGTCTGTGCTGGTGGCCTGGGGTCATCTCCACCTAATGGTTGACATTTTGGACCTTTCTGCCCCCAAGCTTGGGCAAAATTCACAAGTGAAACTTACAAAAGACACAAGCTACCAAGACATTGCTACTTATACACATGGAAAGCCTTCTGTTTGTTAATTTCTTGGATTCCTTCTTAACTTGATTTCTTCCCTACCCGACTCTTTTGCCAGGAGGCCTAATACTAATACAGTTGTGGGGGTTTTCAGGTGAGTGGTTAGAGGGGTGGGAGTGAAGCAGAGGGAAGTGCAGTCAGGGGTGAATCAAATTAGTGGGAGATGCAAACCTCCCCAAATGGGGGCTTCTGGCTCCTGACTGATTAAACCGCCCCTGATGCCTCCCTGATATCTCATTGCTTCCTCCGTATTTGAAAACATCCAATTTGCCTTGCCACTAATCTCCATTTTGCTTCTCTGACTTTGACTTGTTTAATCCTTTTTTCAAGTCTTTTATCTGACTCATCAATCTTTAAAATATTTTGGAGAAGATGTTTTCTTTCCTACTGGAGAGTAGCCATCATGTATAACCACGGAGCCATGTGTTAATTAGGCATCTAATCTACCATTTCCCAAGTGGGCCCTGATAACAGTTTTGCAGAAAAACTAAGTTTGAGATATCACTTCCAGAAGACTTTGGTTGGCTTCATTCTTTGGCCTTTCCGTCTGGAAATGTGTTCTCTTGAGTAACCTATCTCAGCATTCGTAACATACCTAATGTAAAATTAAAAAATATGACCATTTGCTAAAAATTAGGGGGGAAAAGAAGACCACAGATTATTAGCTGTTTTCCTCTTCTTATTTTTTCAATTATATCTCCTCTCCCAAAAGTTGAAATTTCTTCATATTCTCGGATCCCACCCTACTATCACCGCAGATGTGCCTATGTTCAATTTCCATCCGTTTCCTGACCAAGCCAGATGTTTCCTGGCCATAACTATGACACTTGCCCGATGTCTTTTGGTGCGTCCTTTGGCCAGGACGAAAGCTATTTCCAGTCACCATTTTCTCACACGGAATGAGCACCTTCCAACGTGGCCTTCCTCAACCTTCTTTTCCTTTCTCACCATGCCTGCCAAGAGGGGTTCTGAGCAGCCTCCACCCAGTCCGATGCTGGGATACGGTCAACAGGGAGCCCCTAGGATCCCGGCCAGGTCAGCGGCATGGATGAAACAGCCTCACCAACTGCCCCCCCCAACCCCGCCACTTCTCTTTGTCCATGTATGGGTGACTCTGGGTTCTGTGTCATGAATAAAGACTTTTTTTCCCCTAAATCTTATTGATGTGAAGCTTCAATCAAGCATCCTGTAGGATATCTCTCATCCACCTTGAAATAGATCACTCATGGGGCTTATATGATGTCACAGACTACATTTCCTGTCCACAAGACATTAACGTATCTGACTTGGCAAGCTAGTTAAAAATATGTGATTAAATCCTCAGAGTTGGTTGCTTATTCCAGACAATGGAGAAGAAGAGAGAATAGCAAAATGAGTGGCACTGGATAGACTCACCATGCATGTCCCCATGTTGCAACACAAAGAGCTAACCCCCAGGAGTTTCAGTCATTGCATTTACAAGATTAATTTGATGGTGTTGAATAGAGACAGTTCCTCCTATTAATTTTATCAGGAAAGGTTCTCTTTTCCTACCACAGGTATGTGTGTGCATTCACATTACTCATATGCAAGCACCCGTGGTCCATGGTATGAAGCGTAACGTGCTTTAGAATAAAACAGAATGCTCAAAAGATCAACGTCGCAAGCATTTCCTAACAATAGATCTTAAATAAAAAATAACAAATATTAGACAACCAGAAGAACTATAAATGTTATCAAGCAAAGTAAACATTCCATTTGTAATTGTTATTGGAGATGGATTAATATGAAACACTCAAAATGGCAGCCTCCTACGGTAAAACTCAAGGGGCTGGAGAAAAAAATGCTGAACTATGTGCAAGTGTAACTCTGAAATTATGTTGGCTATTTTGCCAAGAAAAGGAAATATCAATTCAAGAATTTTTATAAAGAATTATTGCCTACTCACTATGTTTTTTTTAGATCACTTCCTAAATTAGAATGTGGTAAGAGAGAAAGAAACCACTTGATTTTTCTTGGATACCCACATTCCAGCCATCTTTTAAGCTCCCCTCAATTCTGCCGACTTTCATGAAGATTTCCTTGCTGCCCAGAGTTTGTGTCTAGCCATTCTTTCCATCAATTCCACTTGAACTTCTTGCCAGGATTATGGCTAGGGACAGTCTAGTCCAAGTCACCATTGTTATTCAACTGGGTTACAGAGGTCTCCATTGGTCATCCTGTGTCCTTTCCTGATCTTCCCCAATCTCTTCTCCCTACCTCATGCAGCTGGTGCAATCTTTTAAAAATATAAATGTGTTCATTTTACTTCCCTTACTTTAAACCCATGATTTGTTTTAGTAAATGGAATACATCTTCCAAAGCTTACCTGGTCCTTTGTGACACATCCTCCCATCCTCCACTTGCCCTCTTTGCTCCTGTGCCACTGAACACCTTTCAGTCCCATGAATAAGCCAAACTCTTTCCTGCCTCAGAACCTCTTACATGCCATTCCATATCCCTGGAAAGCTTTTCCCCCAGCTCACAGACATTTGTCTCCAGGTGAGTTTTTAATGAGCACTAATGCTTGCCCTGTAAAGGGCCAAATATTTTTGGTTTAGTGGGCCAGACAGTGCCTGTCAGCTCTGCTCCACTGTGCCCATTTTAGCTTGACAGCAGCCACAGACAATACACAAATGAGTAGGCACAGCTGTGGGCCAATAAAACTTTATTTACAAAAACAGATTCAATGACAACAATAAGAAAGCAGATTTTGCCTATGGGCCATAGTTTGCCAACCCACTGGTATAAAGAAGTTTTAAGTAGGGATATGCTTCCAAGTCCCTTTAGGACAATTTTTTGTAAAACAAACATCTGAACTCCTAAAAGTATACATATCTACATTTTTTAAAAGCTCCATAGATTTCTGATGGACAATGTAGGCTGGAAAGAAGAAAGAAGGAGATTATGTAGATATATATTTTTATATATTGTATATAATATATATATTAAAATGAGGAAGAATTTAAAATAGCTCCTTCCATTCCCCAGTAAATGGGGCTCCCTAGAAGGAAGCGTGAACTCCGTGTTCCTAGAATATTCGAAAAGAAAATCAGTAAGGCTCTGACGGACATGATGTTTAAGAATTCCTGCTGAATCTCAATGAACAAAATAACACCACTATCTCCAGAGCACTTTACAGCTGAATGGTGAGATAGGAAGAGCTTGAACTCCGGCATCAAAGATACTGAGTTTAATCCCAGGTTGACAACGTATTAGATGTTTAATCTTGAAAACTTTTCTTAAGCTTTCTGAGACTTGGTTTGCTTCTCTTTAAAATGGGAGCCTGAGTAACACTTGGTTGGTGTGGTGCCAGTCTGGATACAGCCTACATGCACGAAGTGGTTAGCACAAACTCTGACTCTAAGTTCTCAACAAATTGTATGCATTTTTAGCATCAGTGTTCCTACTTCTGTTTACTTAGTCCCCCCTCTCACTACTTGGACCCTGTATCAGAAATTCCAGCTTGTCGCCTAGAATGTCTGAAATGTGTCCCATGGAGGCTGGGCTCACGTTGCCCCATCTGGCCCTCTCATAGTCTTGTGACAAGCTAGGACTTTTCTCGAATATCATAATCGCGTGTGGATCTCCATTCATGTCATCTTTGCGGCATCCACTCGGCTGTTCAGAGTCCTTGTCTACTCAGCTCATGGGAGGTTTGCGTGGGGCACTGAAGCTGTTCTTTCAGAAGCTTCTAGGCAGAGCCTCTGTGCCTACATGACTGTCCCAGAAACTTCCTCAGGCCATGAACAGATCTTTGGCCAGATACACATAGCTAAAAGTCCACATTTTATGCTCTTTCTGTGCTCAAGCTGTGTGCTCCACCTTCCTTGCAATTGTACCCACTGTTGGGACCGTGGGAAGCTCTGAGCTAAGAGACCACCTTTTCTGATTCTGGGACCTGCCATCCCTACACATCCTCCTTCTGGGCCAGCAGTCCCGAAATTACCCTACAAAACGTTGTGCAATACTGGCTTGGGTACAAGAAGTTATCAGCCCGAGCTTCCTACACATCCACATGGTGCTTCTCAATATTTCACCTTTGGAGGAAACACAGGCTCAAATCATTGGTTTCCAGAGCCACAGATGGTGCAGATAAATCTCCAATCAATATGTGCACTGGGAAGTTCTTATCAGTGGGAATGGATCCTAGGAAGTGTTCTGCAGCTGATGTCATCACACTCAGCAAGCCACTAACAACCCTCCTGATGGGTCATCCTGTGTCACAGATGCTCAGCCCTACACCTTCAAACCTGCTTCGGGCCCGAGCACTGCAAATTTCGTAGGTGCCCATGTTACCAGAGAGTGGGAAGTAAACACGTCTGGTGTTTGGGCTCTCCTTCGCTGGCCCCATTAGGCATCATGAACCCTTGTCATGGAGAAAGTTCTGACAGAGCAGCAGCTGAGACAAGGCATCCCTGGGCCCATCCTGAGGGATGAACTGAATCACCCGGGAGTTTGCTGATTCATCAGGACAGCGCGGGAGTCACCACGTCAATCAGCCAGTGCTAGCCAAATTACATCCCACAAGTTAATTACAGCTGACTTTCATTCCTATCTTGGAAAATGAACTTGAAGTCCATTTACTAGAAGGAAAGTCTGCTCTCAAACCTTGGGTTTTCAAAGCAGTAATGGAACTGTCTAATGTAACAGACAGCACACCTGCCTTTCACCTGTGTGCCACCTTGACACGGGCTGATCAGTGACTTCCTGGAGCCAGGCAGGCTCTCTTCATTCCTCCCAGAACTTTAAAAGACGCTAACTATATACCTACACAGATGACTAAAATCTAAAGCGTGACTTAGGGTAGAATGAGCTGGTGCCAAGTGAATGCCACTTAGTGGGACTTCAAATATTTAGTGGCTGTTGTAGATTACACACATGCCTATGTGTGAATTTTACAGATGTTCGCTGGGGACATAGTCAAGTCCACTATGGCCAGAGGGAATGCAGTAGTAAGCAAGACAGACACAGTGCTGGGCTCGCAGAAAACTGAGGCCTGTGGGGGCAACAAATATCAAATGAATAACTAACTGATTCAATAAAGATAGTGGCTTATATTAGCCATGGTCCTCCAGAGAAAAAGAATTCATTAGGTTATGTGTGTGTGGAGAGAGAGACAGAGACAGAGAGACAGATTGACAGAGAGACTGAGATGGATTGATTTACTTTAAGGAATTGTCTCGCAGGGCAGGCTGACAGTCTGGAGACCCTGGAAAGAGGTGTTGTTACAGCTTGAGTACAAAGTCCATCTAAAAGCAAAATTCCCTCTTTCTTGGTGGACCCCAGTCTTTTCTCTCCTAAGGTCTTCAACTGATTGCAGGAGGCTCACCTGCATTGTGAATTATTAGTATTAGTAGTAGTATTAAGTTGTCACTGATTTAAATATTGACCTCATCTAAAGTGAACCTACAGGATGACATCTGAATTGACGTTTGCCCAAATTTCGTGCCCTAGTCAGGCTGACATGGAATTAACCATCACAGGTGCATCATGGTTAAGGATGGGGTGCCACAAAAGCATACAGGAGAAGGACCTGGCCTAACCTGTGGATGCAGGAGGCAGACTTCTAACATGGAAGGACCCCTGCCTCCAGGTAGTCACACCTTGAGTGCAGACTGGACTTACTGACTTGCTTCAAACCAGCAAAATATATGAAAGGTGATGGGATGCCATCCCTGTGGTTCAGTTATGAAGTCTGTGACTTCCATCTTACTAGCAGACTCTCCCTACTGCCTTCTTGATGAAGCAAGCTGTCATGTGGGAGAGGCCACAGAACAACGAACAGGACACAACTGTCAGTCATCAGTCACAGGAGAACTGAGGTTCTTCAGTTCAACAGCCCATGAGGAACTGAATGCTGCCAACGACCAGCAAGGAAGACTCAGATGATTCCTTCCCTAACTGAGCCTTCAGATGACTGCAGACCTTCGACTGACACCTTGATGGCAGCTGTGTGAGACATCATGAAACAGGGGACCCAGCTAAGCTGCACCCGGATTCCTATTCCAAAGAAACGTTGAGAGACGTGTGCTCTTTCAAGCTGAGAAGTTTGGGGACAATTTGTCAAGATCTAATACAATAAACGGATGGAAGCTTCACCAGCAAGGTGATGATTGATGTGTGACATGAAAGGTGCATGCCTGTGAGAGGGTGTGTCCTTGTCTTAAGAACACAGCAGTAGGCAGAGGCTTAGGGAGAGGGTCAGATTGTTTTTGCTCAGACCCAAGAGCAGAGGAAAAAATGTTTTGCTTCCTATATAAGAGAGAATACCAGAATCAGGGCAGTTGAGTTTCTGCTTAAGTTTCAGACATCAAGGAACTTCCCCAGACTCTAAACACCATGGGATTAGGAACAAGCTCTGAGTGATCTCATCACTGTATAGCTGGTATTGGCACACAGTAGGCACAATAAATATTGATTGAATGAATGAAAGAAAGGATGAATGAATGGGTAAAGAGAGTGCAGAATCTATCCAGATTGAATGAATATATTAATAAATATGTTTAACCTGGTGAAGATTTTTCAGGAGAAGCGATCTCCTAGTTGTTTGGAGATATCCACTCTACCTTTGGCTGGTGAGGAACAGGCTGAGGTCTTGAAGACCATGAGTGATAACATGGTCCAATTCACAAGTCAGGGATGTCCCAGCCTAAATCATCTGTTAAGAGTGGCTGACTCGGCATTTTAAATTAGGAGTAACTGTTGTGAACAGGAATGAGGATGGGATAAAGAGAGTTCACAGCTGAGCAGGTCACTTGATAATAGGCTAGTTCGCTGCCAGGTCTTTCCTGCTGATGTGGAATTCTGCAGGCCACAAAGGGCCCCCGGATGGGAATGCTGCTGCTACGTGACCCACATGCTTCTGGAATCTCCAGCGGGCTCCATCTCTCCCATGGCTCTGGGCGTGTAGAGTGAAAACCATCCAGCCACTCAGTTAAAGACCCAAAAGTTGTGGACCTAAAAGCACCAGCCTCACCTGTTAGAAGTGCAAATTCTCAGCGCGCCAGACAGACCTACCCAATCAGAAGGCAGGAAAGGAAAGCGAGACAGTAACCCACGTTTTAACGAGTCCTCAGAGGATTCTGGCGCCTGCTCGGGTTTGGTTTGCAGGGAAGGGCGACGGTACTGCAGGGTCCTGCAGTGCTCTGGTGGGAGATGAGACCATAGCCAACGGAGGCAGTGGGAAGAAAGGCGATATGGAGGCAAAAGCAAAGTATACCTAGAAAAGTTAGGATTGCTGAGACTGGATGATTGACCAGATGCAGGAAGTAGATGTGAGGGGAGATTCTAGGCTGGCTGTGGATTCTAGCTTGGATATTCGGTTGGGTGGATTTGGCATGAGATACAGGATTTTAAGCAATGAAACCAGGAACGTCCCGGGCAAATGTGGGATTTAGTCATCCTGGCAGCAGAGTTTTAGAAATGGATTATGATGATGATGATTGTATGGACTGAACCCTGAAATTCATATGTTGAAGCCCTAACCCCAGTGTGACTGTATCTGGAGGCAAGATCTTTAAGAGATAGTTAAAGTGAAATAAGGTCCTAAGGTTTGGGTGTTAATTTGATAGGAGTGTGGTCTTCTAAGAGGAGGAAGGGACAGAGAGCTCTGTCTTGTGAGGATGCAGCAAGAAGGGGCCCATCTACCAGCCAGGAAGAGAGCTCTCACCAGAACCCAACCTTGATCTTGCACTTCCAGCCTCCAGAACTGTGAGAAAATAAATTTATGTCGTTTAAACCATCTAGTTTATGGGATTTTGTTATGACAGCCTGAGCTGACTATGGTGATGATGGTTTTATTTAGCAAGTATTTATTATGTGCTAAACACTGTGAAGCACTTTACACAAATCTTCTCATATAATCCTTATAACACTCTCTGAAACAGGCATGATAATTATCCTCAATTTACAGATTAGGAGACTGAGGCTTAGTCAGGTAAAACCACTGACTAAGATTACACAGCTAATCAGTAGCAGGGCTAGGGCACTGGTTTCCATTTTGAGTGTTCATTGGAATCATTTGGGAACTTTAAAAAATACTGGTGCTTGGGTCTCACTACCAGGGGTTCTGATTTAATGTAAGTGGGGTGCAGGTTGCACACTGGGATATTTGAAACAGGCAAGGCTGAGATCCACTGTATTCAAGCCACCTAGGAAACATGTAAAGAAACTCATATCCAGCCTCACCCACACTAATTAAGTCAACAGTGCAGGCATTGCTCGTATCCATACACAGTTGCAAACATCCAGACTACAGGTGGAACCCACGTCTGCAGCTTCCACACATCAGACAAGCCACTTCTTCTGAGTTGTTCATTTTAAACACTTGAAGAATATCTAAGAGCTGTTTTGGGGGTATACACCCTAATACACAGATTTATAAAGCAGGTTGAAGTTGGGACTAAACATAAAGGCTTAAAATCTTCAACATGAGCATGTAAATCGAGATCAACTCAGGTAATGAGCACAGAAATAGAGAATTCTAAAGAACACAGCTGACTTTGGGATGTTGAAATATTCTGCTTCTCAGTCATAAATCAATCCTCAGAGAGCATTTGAATATTGTTTTAGTGAGACTCTTGCCCAAGGCACAAAGATCAATTCTGCGCCATCCTTGGTACACACAGCCCAGAAGGGACAGAGACTCTGCATAAAGCTCAACCCATAGAGGAACAAGGGGTCAGCCCAGACTTGGGACTCGCTGCTTGGCAGCTGTCATTCATTCTCCCGTAACATGCCTGGGATGTTGGGTGGACTTTGTGGTTTAGCACCATTGATTCAAAAAAGTCAAGTCAATTAAGAAGCATGATGTGGATATGATATCAGGGAGGAAACCTCCAGACCAGAGTAAAAGAAAAAAAAAGTCCTCTGTTTTTATTACAAGTGAGCCTACTGAAAACAAATGTATTTCTGTGTCATGAGCATAACAAGCAAAAAGCAGAAGTAGACATTTATTTTTACATTATTTCATTTTCTATTCTTCAGAGTCTAAGTTGAGAATCCTATTAGGTCGTAAAATATCTTGTCCATTTCTGTGTCCTTAAGGCACACAGCAGTTGTTGGAGCACTGTCAATACTCAATAAATGTTTGTTGAATGAATTATCCTTCTAAAGCTAAAGGATCATAGGATATGTGCTGACAAAATAACTCAGATTGGTCAAAAGCAATCAAGGCAATCTACCCAGACAGAGGGGATGTTTTGGCTCAGTTCTGGAAAAGATACGAGGGGCCAAATCTGACCACGTACCTAATTCTTCTTAATGTATTTCACCTTGCAAGAGGGCACGTGTTGCTTCCTCATTCATTTGCAGCCATGAGATGTCATAGCATTCAAGAAGGATGGACCATAAAAAGAAGCAGTTTGTTGATAGTCAGGAAAGTATGGAAAGGGAGGAAGAGAACTTTGAGACAAAGTTAATTTGATTTCTTATGCCAAGGATCATCAATCTAAAAATGGGATGTTTTCTCCCAATGTTCTGTCACCTACCTGTCTATCTGTATGTCATCTATTATCTCTTCATCAATCATCTACTGCTTTCTGATAATGCGAGAATAGACTCCATTTTCTTTCACAAATTTTCAAGACATATTTATAAAACATTCTAACCAAACTCCTTAGAAAAATCCTGAAAGAACTGGGTTCAGGTGATGAGAAATTCAACTGCTTGAGTAATGCTTTCCAGGTAGTAATTATCTTCCTGCACGTAGTCACATTTTGTTAAATGTCAAAAGTTTCTTTTCTATCAGAATCAATAAACTGGCCAGAAGGTTCCACAAGCTTGCCAGCCTTTAAGGGGCTGTTCTCAGCTGGCAAAAGAACTCAACTGAAGAAACCATTTATTTGATGAAATTGGAGGATCCCCAAATTCATAAATCAATTTCCAAACTGCAGGAAAAAATATTACTTTTTAAATGCTTCTAATTGTTATTCATTATTCTAGGCCTGTGAAACATCACCAGAGTGGTTTATTGATGAGACAGCCTTCAAAGAACATTATTCAGGCACGGGGATGTGAAACGCTAGCAATCACACCGAAATAACAGATGCGGGATAGGGTGCCTGATTTGATGTCGCTGGCTTTGGGCTAATTTGAAAAACAAAGAGGTTTTAGTTTGTTTTTCATTTGCATGTCTTTCTTGGGTTTCTTCTCCTTTTTAACAAAAAAGACACAGAAAATTATGGGAAAAAAATTAAGACGGGCTGTTAGAAAGAACACTGACACCAAGTCTGGTTTTTTCCCAAGTGCTCTCTCTGTGGGCCACTGTATATATTTGGAGACTCACCATGAACTTCATGTCTGATAACTCTAGCAGGATTTCTCAGAACCTAGCCTGCCGGGCAAGGAAAGTACCAGGCCTCCCTGGGAAGTACTTTCACAGATCCACCTGCATCATCCAGGAAACACCTGGAAAGAGCCCCAGTCCTGAAAGGAAAATTTATGGCTGTTTTTCCATGAGGACATTTGAGAAATGAACTGTGTCTTTGATAAGCCAATGCCAAACAGTGTCCTGTACGGAGCCCATACGGCCAAAGGGCTGTCTGCATGGTGTACACAGCACCAAGCAATTAGCTTTGGGCTTCACCTAAGGCATCAACAGTTGACCCATTCATTCATTCATTCATTCATCCATCCGTTTATGGCTGAGTAAAGAAGAGAAGAGAAGAGAAGACCTTCCACAATGCCTTTCAGCTGAAGCCCAATTTATTTGTCCCTTTTAAGCTTAAAACTCCTCCAAAGCCATGCATATCCATGCTCTACATGTCCTCTACTTCCATTCTTTCCATACTCCACTTACACAGCTGTTATTAAGGTCACCATCTTGGCAAAAGCCCTGTGGTCAGTTATCTGAATTCCTTTTGGTCAATGACTCAGTCTCATTTGACAGGCTTGACTGGTCACTTCTGAAGACACTCCAGCTTTCAAATGCCATCTATACACTGATGCCTCTCTCTTCTCACTTATATCTCCAGCTCTGTCTTCTTCTTTGGGTTCTAGATATGTCAACCAGCTTCTCTTTTCACATCTCCACTTGGAAATCTTCTAGGAATTTCCAATGGGATGTGTCCAAAACATAACTCTTAATTCCCCCCAACTCCAAACCGTTTCTCTGACCATGTTTTCAATCTAAGTCAGTGGCACTTCTGTCCACACTGTTGCCAGACCCCAAATCGTAAAAGTCACTCTTAATTCCTATTTTGCCTTTCTCTGCCCTGCCTTGATGATTCTATGTCCAGAATGTATCTGGAATCCAATTTTTTTTTTAATGTTTTCCCTTCCCCACTCTGGCTCAAGCTACCATCCTCTCTCTTCGGTTCCCTCCCACAATACCTTTTTTTCTTAACCCCTCCCTACTGTTTCCAGAGACAGAATATCCTAAAAGTATAAATCAGAACTGATTGCCTAAGACACCACTCCGAGGACTTCCCACTGCAATAAAAATAAAACTCAGATTCCTTAACTTGACCTACTGTGAACTTGCCTTTGCTCACCTCTGACCTCTGACCTCTGGCACTGATCTCCCATCATGCTTCCATGCTTCCTGCTCTCATTATAATATATCTAGCTTCTCAGTCTTCCCTTCTGTCCCTTGACTTTTCAAAGTTTTTTTCTTCCTAAAGAACTTTTAACTGCTTTGTTTCTTTCAGGAAAGTTGGTCTTCTAAATTACTGTATCATGCATTTAATCTACATTAGAATTAAATGAAGAGTTAAATGTAAAATGCCCAGGACTCTACCTGGATTAACTGAATCAGAATCTCTAAGAATATGTGTCTTAAAGCTTCTCACAGAATAGAATTAGTACTCAGCAAGGCGGGAACACTTTGCACTCCGTGTACACAAGGATGCTCCCTCATCATGTACATCTCCAGGCACTGTCATCTCTCCAGAGATGGCTTCTCTGGCCACTTCAGCTAAAGGCTCCCCCTGTTCTCTGACACCCACTGACTTGCAACCCACTACCCTGTGTTCCCTTATAGCACATGTTGTTACCTGAGATTCGCTTACTGGATTCCTTCTTCATCAACTATGTCCCCGTCTAGAACAGATGATGATGATGATGGGGTCTATGTGATATTTACTGCTTATTCCTGGTGCTAATCACTTTGTCCACTGGCCAGCAACCCCATCATATGACCCCCTACCTTGCTATCGAGGCTGGGAAATTTAGGCCAACTGTGATCCCAGGAAGAGGATGCAAGTCAAATGGTCATCTAGCATCTCTGCCACACAGCCTGGCAAGGATATGGTTTTCCAAGCAGCCAAGGAAAAGCTTCCTAATTCCGAGTCCCCAGAGGAAGTGACATCTAAGGAGAGACCTTGGAGAGAGTAAGAGGTAGAGAAGAGGACGAGGGAAGAACAGGATTTCCAAGTAGAAGCTCCAACACGGCTGCCTGTGTTTAAGGATCTGGATAGGACAGCACAGCACATTCCAGAAAGTGGAAGTAATTTTAATGTGACCACATGGCCTGGCGAGTGGAGTTTGGGGACTGTCACTGAGAGATGAGGTGGGAGAGAAGGGCACAGGTTATGAAGTGCTTTATAATCCACAAGAAGAACTTTGCACTTTCTCCTGAGATCATCTGGGAGGGAGGGAGAGATGCCTGGTTTGATCTGCACGTGAAAAAATTCATCTGGCTAAGGTGTGGATGCCAGGGATGTGTGGGGTGCTCAGTGGGCAAGTTTTGAGGCCCTGGAGACCAGTTACAAATTGCCGTAATCTGGGAGGGACTTACGTGTCTCATTTTTAAATGCCAGAGAGAGAGACTTAAACACCATGCCCATCTACTTGACAGATTATTCTGCGTAATTAATTTTTGAAAACTGGATTAGCTGGGTGATGATTCCTCAGAGCACCAGCCAAGGGCCCGGTGGCCCTGAGTGGGTCACGCTTGAGCTCAGGATGCCTCTTGTCCTGCTCTGAAAAGCCTTCTACTTGTCCTGCCACGGTGTAAGCATTGCCTAGTGGGTAAATGAGGAAAACCCAAGCTCAAAGGAGCTGAAGCAAAGAGGGAAGTTTGTTAGTTCAGGTAGCGGAACTCTGGGGCAGGGGAGGGTGACCGACGCTACCTTCACAGCTCTCCCTCCCCACCTCCCGGCTTTGCAGGCCGACTTTCGGCCGCGACCTTGCCTGCCTCGCTTCCTGTCATCACCTCTACCCCGTCTCTTTATGTTCCAGCTGACCAGGTTGCCGGGGAGTTCCCGGCAGTGCCAAGGGCACCCGTGTCTCCCTGCCTCTGGACCCGGAAGACCTGGAATCTGCAGTGTCTCCCTTCTTCTCTGCCCAATTCGTTCCCGTTAGAACTTCCGGCTCTGAGCCACCATCACCTGCTCCAAGGAGCACGCCCACCCCGTCTCTGATGGCTGGGTGCCTTCCCCGGTGTTCCCCAGCATCCGGTGCACGCCCCATCACATTTTATTGAATATTTTTTTGACATTTTCACTCACTTTTCTTGTTACTCAGTGACCTCCCTTCATCTTTGGACATCTCTTTATACCCAGCACTAGAGACTGGGTTTGGCGAACACTGGGTACTTAGAAAGGCCACCCTAGCCCTGTGGATTTCTGCTCTAGATAACATTTTCCTTGGCTTGACAGGAAAATATCAGCCAGACAATGCAGTCCCTGTATTTATATGAATAAGAATAGCTTCAGTCATCTGATGATAGAATATGCACTTCACGTGGAACAGGTGCCGGGACGGTACCAGAGCCTTTAGGCACTGTGTCGTCAGCCCTGTCAGAGGGGACGGCTGTCTACCCATTTTAGAGACAAGGAAAATAAAGCTTAGGGGGTTTAGGCAAGTCATCCACGGGCACACAGATAATAAGCAGTAGCTGATGGACCTGGAATTCAGACTAGGCACATCTGTCAGTCAGAGTCCAGAGGGAGAGTCCACCCCTCACCTGACTTGGCTGCACCCGCATCCCCCCAGTCTACCTCCTTCCACTCTCCCCATCACTTGTACGCTTTGGCCTCGTCCGCCTTCTCCCTAACCCTTGAACGGCCAAGCTCTGAGCCTCCACTCTTCCTAATGCTTCCCCCAGAGACTTGCCTGCACAGGATGCTTGTCAGCCCTGGGATCTCAGTTCAAAGCCACCTCCGCCTGGAAGCCTCCCGGGGTTCCACATAAAACAAGCCAGTCCCACTCTCACTCTCACCCCGTTCTGTTCCCAAGCTTTCTCTCTGAACACCTGTAGTCATCTGTCCTCAGCGGCCTTCTCTCTCTCCTAAGAGGATGTCCACTCCAAGAGGGCAGGGAAATTACATCTTTTAGGGGGGAAATGTAAGCTGACCTTCAAAATGTAAAAACTGCAGTTTTACAACCAGTAAGCTACGGAAGGTGTTTGTTCAGAATTCTGGTCATGTTTTGGGTGTTGCTGGGGAAACTCTGGTCCTTTGCAAACTTGCTTCCTGTAAGTAGGACTTAAATGCAGCCTCTAACATTTTCCCACCTTCTGAGGTCTACTGCCTTTTCAATTTCTTGACCTTCAGCTAAAAAGAAAAAAACCAGGGTGGTGTAAGAAACTGAGGTCTATTCTAGTCTCCACACCCTGGGTAAGAATAGGAATAAGAGGAAAAAGACGAGTCTCATCAGTGATGACGGACAGAAAAATAAAACCGCAAATTGTATGCAGCATCGTAACGATCATTTCGCTGGAGGCCCATTTTAATCATAAATAGCATCAAAATGAACACAGTCCCACATTTTGGTTTGCATTTGGAATTCCAGCTTGTCCGGGTTGCTCCCAATAACACGCGATTGAACGCTGCGTGCCCAAGTTAGCTGTTTGGTGACATTTTGGGACAGAAAAAAAAAAAGCCACTTTAATGGCTGCTCGATTTTTTTCAAAATGGAAATAAATCAGAAAATAATAAATCAAATTAGGGCAATTACTTAAAAGAGCAGGAGAATGGTCAGTGATTCCACCAGCCTCTGCGGCGTTCGTCTGGTCCCTCGCCCTGGCATTCAGAAGGCACGCGGTAAACATCTGTCAAATGAACAAACAAGTACTATTCGCCTCTGAAATAATGTCAGCTCTCCTCCAGGAATTCAGCGTTCGAGGGTTGGGCAGAGCCAACGACCGCTGTCACCCTAGGAGGACAGGTACCCCAGTGACACAGCAGAGGGAAGCCAGGCGGCGGTGACAGTTTTCAGCGCACAGAAGCGTGATGGGCGTAGATCAGTTTTCTCCTCTGTATCTTTCTCACATCCATCAGAGTTGAGCTCAACGTCGTGGTACTGCCTCCAGGGAGCGGCGGCCGAGCAGGCCTGGGTTCACGCACAGGGCCGGGGAGGGGGCTGGGAAGGCCTTTCTCTCACTCTCTTCGCTAAAATGTTCTCCCCCGGGTTTCTGAGCAATCTAAACAGAACTAATTCTAACGTGCCAGTTTGCACTGCCGGGCAAACAAAAGCAGCATTGGAGCCCAGCGATGTGGTCATGCCACCCCACGCCCCCTCTGCCGGGGTCTGGGCCAGGGCTGCGTCATCAATAGGCCCCTTGTGGCCCGTCTCGGCCCCCGGGGGGCTACCGGGGCCCTCGCTCCTCTCAATGGGCTCCCTCTCCGCCACTGTCTTCCCGTAGCAGTTTATAGTCTGGAGGATATAGACTGCACTCCAGTGAGTCATCGTGTCCACCAGCCCCTGAAACTTATTTGCCACACAGAGTTTATTGGCCTTTGTGATGGGGACAAAGGCAGGCTTGTTGGACGCTGGACACAAAAGGCAAGCACAATGTATGGATTTCTGAGTAACACAAAGGCCGGGAGAGCAGTGGCTGTGTTACCGAGCAGATGGGGGCCCCTTCCCCGCCTCTTTCCAGCTTTGCCACGAATCTGTCCGACCTGGTTCTTCAAGAGGCTTCTAGCAGGCGGGGGGCAACCTGAACTAGGCAGGTCGCCCGACAGAGACCGGCGGACTCACGCCAGCAGGGGTCTTCCTGTGCGCAAAGTGGGGCCTGTGCTTACCGGGCACGTTTTGTAAATTCACCGTAAAGTGAATTTGGAGACTGGAGAAGACATAACACGTTCAGAAAAATATGTGTCCAAGTGTGTGTGCGTGTGTCTGGGTGAGAGTCTACACATGTGATCATAACTGTGTGTGTCTGTGTCTCTGTGCAGACATGAGTATTCCTACTGCGTGTGTCAGCACACGTGTGAGGATGTGTGTGTGTGCCGTGAGTGTGCGTAAGAGTAGGTGTGCGTGCCTGTGTGTATGTGTCACTGTGAGTGCCGTACATGTGTGCGGCTGTATGTGAGAGTGCACACATGACAGTTTATATGTGAGAGTGTGTGTGTCTGCATTAGGATGTGCGGGGTACGAGAGTGGACGTGATGAGTACCTGTGTGTCTCTCTGAGTGTATGTGAGGGTGTGGGGCATGCGTGTGCAGGGAGGTGTACTTGAGTGTGTGAGTGAGTATATGAAGGTGTGTGAGAGTATTCTGTGAGTGCGACAGTGACTGTGTGCATGTGTGAGTGTCTGTGCACACACACTGACTCTGAGGTCAGGACAAGCTGGTTAACACCCCTCCACCCAGAGGAGACACCAGCCCAAAGACGCCCGAGCCTGCCGCGCCTCCTCCCAACCATGACAGCTCGACTGTCACCCTGCCACCTGACGGAGGGACTGCGTGAACCCGGCAGGGCCACGAGGGATCACAGGAAGGGTCTGCAAATGGCGGCGGCTTTGGCGACTGCTGGGGGCTCTGATCTCTGATGTGACCAAATCAGTGCCCTTTCCCGCATGACTGCCAGCCCGTCCCGCGGGAGCACTGCCCCGGCCTGCGCTGCAGCTTCTCCAGGCCCTTCCAGCCCCAGTGCGAGTCCTGCAGACACTGTACCAGTGCAGCCCCTTGTCGACAAGAGCAGAATGACGAAGTGTCAGAACCTAGAAAGTTCTCTGGCTGCTTCCCTATTGTTATCAGTGCACCTATCCACCAGCCCACATCAACAGTTCTTCCTCCTCCTGCTCCCTCCCTCCCGCTCTCTCTCCTGCTTCCCCTTTTTCTCCCTTCTCTCCTCTCTGAATGCTCAACTCAGACACAACTGTCTGCCCAGTTTTACCAAGTCTTCCTCCCCAGTTGGCCACACCGACAGACCACCTCTTGTCCCCTGCACTAACACTGACAGCAAATATTTATGAAGTGCTTCCTCGATGAGTTGCTTTGCTTAAAATACATTAAGAAAACATGATGTGGTTTTGAAAATACCATCGCTCTGTCTGATCGTGGGCACAGTACTCGGCTTTGCAGAGCAGACACGTCCATGAAAGAGGATATTGGGTTTCCATCAATCACGTACTCTTTTCACAGAGTTCACTGTAAAGCCAGATACCCACCTTTATCTTCACTTCTCATTCATTCCTGATGGTCAGTAATTCTTCAAACTCTTGTGAAAGTGTCTTCGCAGGAGCTGAAGCTGCTAATGAGTAACCGCTGTATCACAGTAAGTAAGTTCACTCACTCATCCCTTCGTGTATTCATTTCTTTACTTGGTCTGATTATTTCACAAATATTTTTAAAGTCTCTCTATATGCATTAGGCGCTGTTCTAAATTCTGGGAATGTAGCCACAAGGCAGAGGAAAACACTTTCCCCACAAAGCAAACGTCTAAAGGGGAGAGACGATGGTGAATGAAAAAACAAATAAAGACAAGCAAATTCCAGAGCCTAAGCTCCCCAATGTCTCTGGGCCTCAGTTTCCTGCCGGCAAAACCAGGACTTAAGTGGTACTGGCCATGATACAAACGACACACAGGATGCTCCCATCATAGTACCTTGCAAAGAGAGACAGCCAAGCCTACAGCCTCCTGCCACCTTTATATAAGGCATCCTTAGCTCTGTACTTGCCAGTTCAACTCTACAGAATGAAAAACCAGTAGCGTCATTAAGTTACTAACTTTCTAGGTGAGTGGGTTGGTGTGTGCTTTGGTAAGTTTAGGTTCTTAATGCTGACTCCTGGCTTTGCGGTGTACCAGCTGTACAGGATTGAAATTCCCTCTTCATTTCTGATTTTCTCAATGACACAAGGATAACAAAATATCAAGTACCGAGCTCAGAACTGGGTCAAGGATCGTTAAAACCCTCACATGGTGAAATGAGATGAGAACGGGCTTCGGAAGCGGACAAACTTGGACTCAGCTTGTAACCTTGCTTTCAGTTCTCGGGGTCCTCGCTTGAGTGACCTTACCTGTTCTGTATCAGGGGCCTCATTGTGGAAACTAAAATAACGCTTACCTCTCAGGAAGGCTAGCCATAAGAATAACACGTTTGGTAACATGTTAACATCGACTGATCAAATGTTAGCTCTCTCTCTTCACTTGCCTGTAAATCAGGGAAGTGTGAATGAATGAATGAGTGAATGAACTAAGAAATGGAATGGCACACTAAATTTCAGTGAGAAAATAATTTAGCTAAATCTACCTTCTGTTTTTCTTACCTCCCTCATCATTTCCACATTGTTGTTTCAGATAGGATAAAATAAAATAACCCCATCTTCTATATCAAAGGTCAACACACTACGGCCTGCAGTCCCACATCAGCCCATCACCCATTTCTGTACCACTCATCGCTAAAAATGGCTTCATCATTTTTAAATGGTTAGAAAAAAAATCAAAAGAGGAAGAATATTTTGTGACAGGCGAAGATGACAAGATATTCGGATCTCAGCACTCACAAGTGAAGTATCACTGGAACACAGCCCCGCTCATTCATTCACCTGCTGTCTGCAGCTACTGTCGATGCCAGGGCGGGGCTGCATACTTGTGACAGAGACTTTGTGGCCCAAAGAATGGAAAAATACTTACTTTCCAGTCCTTTAAGAAATAGTTTGCCAACCCCTGATCCAGAGTGCTAATTTGACTGTCACTTGTATAATTTTTGCCAGTCATTCCCCTAACTAACTGAAAATTGCATGTCTGAGATCCAGACTTTTAACAATAGAGTTGTCTTTGTATTACTGTGATGATGTCCCTCTGGATCAATCAAGGGTGATTAGATAAATTTAAACTTATCTATTTCCTCTGTTAAGTCTACTTCCTTGTACCTTCCCTCTTCTGTTCAAATTTTGTTCCTCCTTTCCAAGGGCCAGACCCCTTAAATGTTGTTATTTCTCAATTGTCCATGTCCATGTGTAGTTGGGATGGTTGAGAGACAAGACTCAATAGTGTTTCCCACAGGCTGAATGAGAATCCCTGACCATCTGCTGATGGATGCACGCCCAGAATGTAAGAGTTTCCTCTCTGGTGTGTAGAGAAAGGGCGGGACAGAGTCTGAAATTTACTCATCTTCCTACAAGGGAAACAGGATCCTGCTCATCACTCCTAGGGCTCATAAGTCACCTGGGATCTTTAGCTTCCCCATTTCCTGCACCCAGCTCTGGAAATCTCCTTAGCCCAGCCCTCTGGACCATGGGTCCTTAAGTGAAGGTACATTGACGGTCAACAGAGGGCTTCCTGAAACATCTGGAATTCTGCAAATGATGTGCCATTTTCTGGAAGAGACTACATGATCTATATCAGCTCCTTAAAGGAATCTATGTCTGCCTCCTACCCCTACCAATAAATATATAAAGTTTAAGAATCACTGTACTCAGTGTGGAAAGGAAGAGTGATCAAGAATTGAGAGAACCTCATTCTGTCGGAGATGGTGAGTAGCTTGGGGGTCAAGAACCAGGAATGCCCTCCGTATTCCAGAATCGTGAGAGCCAAATAACTGACATCATTGAACCAACAGACACAAGTTGTTCTCATACTATTACTGAAAGTCAGCACTATACCAGAAACGGTTCCATGTCCTTCTGCATGCTTGGTCTCATTTACTCCACCTCAGGTCACCGTGCAAATGATGATACTCAAATGTTACAGACGAAGAAACTGTCAGGCAATCCTGAACCAAATCAGATCGAAAGTCTCCAACTATAGAACTGAAGGCCTTGTTTATCCAATGGAACTTCAGGCACTGGTTTTTAAACCAGGAGAAATTGAACCCAGAGGAATTGAGTTTCCTGCCTCTGACCAGGTGGCAGCAGGGAGAGCCAATCAGACCCTGAGGCTCCTGTCCTGGACCAGCAATTTAATCCCCAAACGCTACTTCTTCCCCATAATGAGAGTCACCTTCCCCTTAATTAAAATTCCCTTACACATGTAGACATTCCACTTCTACTAATAATTACTTGGAGAGGATTTTTAGCAATCAGCACTACATAAATATCCGTACCTCCTCAAAGACCGTAAGAATTGCAGTGCCCCACCTCCCTCTAATTTATTATTTATATACTGCGGCAGATAGACAGAGCTCTTTGTGGCAATTAAGACAGGCCTTCCAGTCTCCTCTTGCAGAATGAGGCTGGAGACGAGCATTACAGCTTCGATCACAATTACTATTAATTGGAGAGCTCTCCCTTCTCTATAAAATATGTACTACTCGAAAGTGCGATAAACTGCCCAAGGAATATGAACTACATGTCAAGAGACATATCATGAGGGCTTTGGATTTAACAAGTCATTTACCCTGTAATTACTGGGGGTGGGGGTGGGGAAGGGGGGATCCTCTTAACAGGGCAGAGGATGACATGCTCCCATCAGCCGGGGCTCAGGCTCCAGGCTGAAGTGGCTCTCCCGTGATAAAATGAACCAGGGGGCAACAGCAGACGGCTCGACACATCGCCCTGGTGTTTTGTTTTTAATACAGTTGGAGGACTAGCAGGGATTCCTTGGTTGATGAAACCCCTAGGCCTAGCTCAGAAGAACCAAACTCCCCTTCAATATATCATTTTAAATCACATGCCTTCTATGTGCCAGGTGCTGTTCTTGACTCCAGACCCCTGGGTACCAAGATGAGTGTGACTTTGCCCTTGCCCTGCAGGAGGAGACCCTCTCATAGGGGTGATGCCAGGTCTGTCGACTTCTGGGTTACAGAGTGAAAAGAGCCATTCTAGAGAGGATCGTAGGCCATGAAGGCAAAAAAAAAAAAAAAAAAAAAGAGAGAGAGAGACGAACTGCCATCTGCCAGCAGAAGTTAAAACTTAAACTCCTGCAAGGAAAGTAGGAGTCTTTATGGGGAAAGGATCAATGAGGAGATGGCGTTTTCAAAGGCCGGGGTATGAAAGCACATTTCGAATTGTGAGAGGGTCCATTTGGGTGGATGGGGAGGTTGGTTTGTGGGCGGAGAGTGTGACTCAGGAGGTTGGTTCGTTAAAAACTCCCACCAAGAAGACGTACCTTCTCTCTCATCCTTACTGACTTTAATCACCTCTGTTCCGTGATTCCATACGGTTAACAGGTTGGCCTCTGCATCAGAAGTTTCAGAACAAAATGTGAGGGAACTGTCCTCTCTATGACCAATATCACTGGCTCCTTTGTAGCACAATGTTGCTGCCTAGAAATTCATGACTTGGTTTACCATCAGAGGCAGCAAAGCCAACTGAGATGTTCATGACCAGAAGTATGCTTGACAAGGGACTGTCTTCTCTGCAGCAGGACAAACTGAGATTCAAGTTTTAACTTCACTGCTTCCTAATTGTGTGAACTTGGGCAAGATTTTTCAACTCTGAGAGTCTGTTTCTGTAGATGAAAGATGGAGGGAATGCTCATTATTTCACCGTCGTTTTGTATAGATGTGATAAGCCTTGGGAAATTCTAGAAGACTTTCTGCCAACTGTACCACTAAGATGGTAAAAATTGTTATTAGGGGTCTTCAATCAAATTGTCTCCAAAGGAGGGTTTCTCAATTTGGCTGCCCACCAGAATCACTTCAGGGTCATCGAAAAAACAAAGCAAAACAAAACAAAAAAACACATGTGCCCAGGGCCCCACTCCAGGAATTGCAATTTATTAGTTCCTGTTACAAGAAACAGGACTCAAGCAAGGGTGAAAACCAGAGCTTTAAGAAGAGCATTTTAAACACAGATGCTGCTTATTTAAACTGAAATACCACTCTCTTCGTCCTCAAGAAATCCCCACCCACTCCTACTTTTTAATTGACAGGTTTCATTTAAACACATTGCTATAATACCTTCCTCCTTTTTTTTTCATATAATAAGCAACGGCATTATCCTAAAATGTAATCCAAAGTATGTTCCCAGGTCCCTAAGTATACGGCAAAGCCGGCCTTCACTGTCTGGAGGACAAAATGTGGAAACCCTACCCCACAGGCAATGTCCATGCCATCCTTTTTAAGAGAGATGGGTAACCGCAAAGGAGGTTCATTGGTTTGTACATCATCGGTGTGCAGACACACAAAGATTCTGAATCACCAGGGAGAGAAGCTCATCATGATCATCAAAGATACCAGCCTTCTTGTTAAAGTAAGAGAAGTGCAGTAATCAAACTGCCACAGTGCCAGGCGCTGAGCTTCAGGGTTGATCGATGGATGGATGCTATCAATTGCCATCACATAGCTCATTCGGTCTCAACCTCTCAACAGGTCTACGAGACAGCTGCTACAACCCTACTTTACACGTGAGCAAACTGAGGTTCTGAGTATACAGGGAATTTGCCCAGGGTCCTGTAGCTGGTATACACGAAAATCCAGGATTTCTTATTCTTGAGCCCAAGCTCATAATTACTGCACTTTGTTTACTTATATATTCTCTAAACTGCAAGGATATAGGTGGGAGGAGGAGGTGGGTCTCAGACATTAGACTTCTTTTAAAATTCTGCCACCAGGGTCAATGATGCTGTGTTCTCAGTTCCCTGAACATCCTCTTTAAACCTTGTGGGGACAACCCCATGGTGAGGGAGACAGGATTTTCGGAAATGACAAGTTAGGGCTGATATCCCAGGGACGCAAATAAAATTTATTTCTTAGGCAAACAAAGTCTGATGGGGAGAGATGGCTCCCCTTCATCTTGTGCCTGTGGGTGTAGAATATGTTGCCCCCAAGGTCACTGTGGCAGAAAAAGAGAAACTGTGATGGAGACTTTGAAGGCCTGGCAGTAGGCCATTGTCATCAAGTTAACTCCAGAGGAACCCAGGAAGCACCCCCATCAAGGGCCCAGGAAGAGGAAGAGGTAGAGTACACACGTAGCATTTAGTCTCTATTACAGGAGCTGGACTTAAATTATTGAGCCCTAGGCATCCTCTTATCTCATGAATCCCAAACGTTTATGTCTTATGTCCTGTGGTCTTTCTATCAAAAGCCAAATCAAAGAAACAATCCCCTTTAAAATAGCACCCAAAGTAATAAAATACCTGGGAATAAATCTAACCAAGGAGGTGAAAGACTTATACATGGAAAACTATAAACCACTAATGAAGGAAATTAAAGAAGACTTTAAAAAGTCAAAAGATATCCCAAGCTCCTGGATTGGAAGAATCAATATTGTTAAAATGGTCATACTGCCCAAGGCAATCTACAGATTTAATGCAATTCCTATCAAATTACTCAGAGCATATTTCACAGAATGAGAACAAATCATAATAAAATTTATATAGAACCACAAAAGACCTAGAATTGCCAAAGCATTACTGAAGAAAAAGAAAGAGGCTGGAGGAATAATTCTCCCAGACTTCAGACAATACTATAGAGCTACAGTCATCAAAACAGCATGCTATTGGTACAAAAACAGACATATGGACCAATGGAACAGAATAGAGAGCCCAGAAATGAACCCACAAACTTTTGGTCAACTAATCTTCAACAAAGGAGGCAAGAATATACAATGGAATAAAGACAGTCTCTTCAGCAAATGGTGGTGGGAAAACTGGACAGCAGCATGTAAATCAATGAAGCTAGAACACTCCCTTATACCATACATGAAAATCAACTCAAAATGGATCAAAGACTTAAACATAAGACAAGGTACAATAAACCTCCTAGAAGAAAACGTAGGCAAAACATTACCTCACATACATATCAAAAATGTTCTCCTAGGACAGTCGACTCAAGCAATAGAAATAAAAGCAAGAATAAACAAATGAGACCCAATGAAACTTACAAGCTTCTGCACAGCAAAGGAAACCATAAGTAAAACAAAACGACAACCTACGGAATGGGAGAAAATTTTTGCAAACGATGAAACAGACAAAGGCTTATCTCCAGAATATATAAGCAGCTCATACGAAATAATATGAAAAAAACAAACAACCCAATCCAAAAATGGGCAGAAGACCTAAGTAAGCAATTCTCCAAGGAAGAAATACAAACGATCAAAAGGCACATGAAAAAATGCTCGATATCACTAATTATCAGAGAAATGCAAATCAAAACTATGAGGTAGCACCTCACACCAGTCAGAATGGCCATCATTCAAAAGTCCACAAATGACAAATGCTGGAGAGGCTGTGGAGAAAAGGGAACCTTCCGACACTGCTGGTGGGAATGCAGTTGGTGCAGCCACTGTGAAAAACAGGATGGAGATTCCTCAAAAGACTAGGAATAGACTTACTGTATGACCCAGTAGTCCCACTCCTGGGCATATATCCAGAAGGAACCCTACTTCAAAAAGACACCTGCACCCCAGTGTTCATAGCAGCACTATTTACAATAGCCAAGACATGGAAACAGCCTAAATGTCCACCAGCAGATGACTGGATAAAGAAGAGGTGGTATATTTATACAGTGGAATAGTATACAGCCATAAACAACAGCAACATAACGCCACTTGCAGTAACATGGATGTCCCCAGAGAATGTCATTCTAAGTGAAGTAAGCTAGAAAGAGAAAGAAAAATGCCATATGAGATCACTCATAAGTGGAATCTAAAAAAATAAATAAACACAAAACAGAAACAGACTTATAGACATAGAATACAAACTTTTGGTTGCCAAGGGAGCGGGGAGTGGGAAGGGACAGACTGGGATTTCAGAATTTGTAGATACTGACAGGCATATGCAGAATAGATAAACAAGATTATACTGTATAGCACAGGGAAATATATACAAGATCTTGTGGTAGCTCACAGTGAAAAAAATGTGACAATGAATATATGTATGTTCATGTATAACTGAAAAATTGTGCTCTACACTGGAATTTGACACAAAAATTGTAAAATGACTATAATGCAATAAAAAAAAAGAAAAGCCAAATCAAACAAAACCAACCAACAAAAATGGTGTCCTGTGCTCACACAAGGACAGAAACAAGACTCTCGCTGTATTAGTTTCCCAGGGTGGCTATAAACAAGTACCACAAACTGGGTGGCTTGAAACAAATGTCTTCCACTGTCACACAGTCAGCTGAGACATCAGCCTTCCCCCGGCGGCACTATCAGTACTCTTAGGTGAGTAGGAAAAAGACTGGAAGGAAATCTGGGTTACTTCCATGTGACACAAATATAAATATTTAAAAAACCCCTTCTGTATACATTCTGGACATTTTGCCTTCAGATTTACATAGTGAAAAAGCACTGTTTCAGAATTTGAAAAATCAGTAACTATTATTTGCCTTTACTCTCCTATTTTCCATCTCTGACATGCAGACTCAAGTCTCACTTCTGACACTCTCGCAACTGACCCTCCATCGGGGCTGTTCACTCGTTTCTCTCGGTGGTTGGCCAAAGTTTACAAGTTGAAACTTTTACTGGATACTTTTGCCCGTCACATTTAAGCTCCTGGCTCTCCTAAAGTTACTTACTGAGTGGCCTCAGGCAAGTTGCCAGACCCTGTGTTCAGTGTCTTTCTGCACAAAACAAAAAGGCTTTTCACACTCCAGACCCACAGCAAACATCAGAAACCTCCTTTCGGGCTGCCTGGTGCTATAAGAGAGGTTGTGGGCTGTTGATTCAGATAGGGATTTTTGAAAAAGTAGGAAGATCTGATATGGACTCAAACAAGATGAGTGGTCCCAAGGGGCAGAAACAGAAGTCTAACAGATACCTATTTACTAGGCTCAATGCGGGCGTGGCCAAGCATCGCTAGCCAGAAAATCTGCGTAAAATAAAAGGAGGTGAAATCAAATAAAACAAAACAAAATAATCCTTAGGAGTAAGCAGCTTACTTTCTGACAATAAAGAAAAAAAAATGCCAGCCAAGTTTCTGAATCAGGGACTGGGAGCAGTGACGGAAACTCAGCAGGAGGCTGCTTCTCTCTGTAAACTGTCGAGTGTTGGTCTTTATAAGACAAACAGCAACTTCTCTACCTTGTCAGCTGCCTTCAAAGCATTCTCACCTTTAATAGGACCGAACAAGCCACTCAGCAGCCCCGCCTCCGACCTGGAGGATTCCTGTCTCAGGGGACACGCCCATGGCCTGGTAACACAGAATGCCCCTTGGCGCTATCCTCGGACTGCATTTCAGTTACCCTGACAGTAAAATTTGCATACATCACCAGGCTGCTCCATCCACACCCACACATGCCTCTGGGCCCTGGAGTCTACAATGGGCTCCTGCAGCCTGGGTGTTGCCTGGCTGGAAGTAGGCCTTACAAACAGCCTGCTCCTGGGAGGTGGTGGTGCCAAGTGTCTGAGATTAAAAATGACAGGGTGCATTTAAATGTACATTTCCCATTGAAAAGCAAGTCTTCACCGGTGGAAGTTTACCTCCCAATAATCTGCAACTCTCTCTGCAGCATTGCTTGCGGGAAGGCCAGGATGCCTTAATGTACTCTTGTTTCAAAGTGGATGAGGAGGAGGCAGAGACCCAGGGGTGGGGGCATCTGACACCTGGGGGTACTTTTCACCATATTAACAATGGCCCTAGTCTGACCCTGATGCTTTTTCTGAGCTGAGAAAGACACACACACACACACACACACACACACACACACACGCAGAGTTCACACATATACAGATATTCTAATGTGAACAGACAGAATCAGACACCCCCCAGCACAAACCTACCCACATGCACCCAAGAACACATAACACATCCAACTCTGCAAGTTCATACGCATATGTGTGTATGAACATGAGGGTGCACGCACTTACACACTTGTAGTGGCAGGAAGTCGCGGAGAAGTATGTGGGGACACCTGGAATAGGGCTGCCTGGGCACCAGTGCTTGCTTCCCTAAGAAGCATGTCTCTGAGAGTCAAACCCACAAAAGCAGAGAGTAGAATGGTGGTTGCTAGGAGCTCGGGGGAGGGGCGTTATGTAAGCATCACGCAAGATAAATGATTTCTGGAGATGCGCTACACAGCAATACTGCACTGTACACTTAACATTTTCTAAGAGGATAAGTATCTTATGTTGATTGTTTGTACAGTAACAATAATAATAATAATAATAACATAACAATGACACTAATAAAGGGAGTGGGAGGAAACTTCGCGAAGTGACGGCGGTAATGGGCTCGCAGGCATACACTCTTCCCCAAACTCATTGCCTTGCATATGTTAAACACATAGTTTTTTTTAGAGCTCAATCATACCTCAATAAAGTTGGGTTTTTTTTTAAGGAAAGAAAAATGAGAATAATTATACCTACCCCCTTTATCTTCTCTGTTGTAAGCAAGGAAAGAAATGAAAAGTGCTTAAGCACCCATTCAGGACATCATCATCACCAGCACCACCATCCTCTATCTCCACGTGAGGACACCAGGGAGTGAGCAGATCTCCAAGGTATCTGTTCCCATACCCCTTCCAGCCTGGAAAGCTCTCCAATAGGAAGAGCTGGTCCCCTCCGACAGACTGACAAACTGCCCAGACAGGTGGAATGGCTGCAGAGTCAGAGCCAAGACTCTGTCTGCACGCAGCTTAAATACACAACAGCAACATGACCACAAGTGCAAGGAAGAAAGGACTCGGCCTGGATTTGCAAGTGAGCTTACCCATTCTAAAGCTTTTTTTTTTTTTACTACCACCCAGAACCTAGGAAAAAGACTCATTACTCAGACGTTATAGAGCTGCCTTAGTGCTGAACATGAAAGATAAAGACATGAAAAGGTGTGGCTCTGTCCTCAGGCAGGGCACACTCTCGCGAGGGAGGCGGGTCTGCAAATAGACCAGGAGAGTGGCGCAGGGCAAGTGCTTACAGGAATTAAACACACGGAGTTATGAGAACCCAGGGAAGAGGGCGTGTTAACCAGAGGGCCGGGGCCAGGATGGGGACGGGCCTTACAGAAGCAGGGAGAGTTTGACTGGGTTTGAGGAACTGGACGGTCAGGGATGAGGGAGGTGGCAAAGGTGTCCCTGGCACTCTTGGGTGTGGCCACAGCTCGGGGTGTACAGACAGGGGCACTGGACAGGAAACTGGTAGGCAGGCCAGGTAAAGCCAGTCCTTTCGCTGCACCTGCCTGCTTCATCAGGTGCTATGTGCAAGTCACCAAAATAGAAAGTAGCCTTCAAAGTGATCCTGGATGTCTTTACCAGCCCATGGCCAGGCTATTTTCAAAGCTCACCTTTCCTGAGAAGCTTTTCCCCATTCCCTGCGATTCTATGAATTTCTGCAAATTCACGTCCACGTGCTTTGGCTCGGCTGGGGAACATGTGAATTACAGTCCCCATGCACTACCTAAACCCGTTTGAGCCCAAGGAGTATGCACTGAATGGAAAGAGTCCGGTCATTTTTATTGCTGCATAGGGAAAGGTATCTAATGTGCTCATTGCCTTTTATATTATAAACACTCAAAAGTCCAGCTCAACAGTTACCAAGCAACTTTGCGGTGTCAGGAGTAACTCAGCCCTTGACTTCTGAGTGGTAGCCGTGGTCTCATCAGCAGGGTCTCCCAGGGCACCTGGGTGGGAGCATAGGAGCTGCCTCCCTCCCCCCACGGAGCTGGGGGACAGGCCTTCCCGACAATTGTGGCCTTCACAATTGTGAATTCAAATAACCCAGTTACATAACATGGCATTTGTGACGGTCCATTGTTCCGGCCAGCCCTCTCTGCTTTTGTGCTCTCCTCTGTGCGCCGGACCCTGAATGCACACCCATGCAGGGACCACGAGGCACCCCGCGTGCTTCTGTTTCCCCTCAGCTGGAACAGATCTCTGCATCCGCCAGTTATTTACAAGTACTCCAGCTTCCTCCTCCACCGCGTGCCATGATGTTTTCTAACTCGCTAAAATCAGAGAATAGAGAAGCATGTAGGGGAAGAAAGGTAGAAACGGGTCCTTGCATGAGGGCCTTGCAAATAATAGATGGTTGGCGGGGGGAATGGTATTAAGACTCTTTTCACTGTCTGGGTGCAGATGAGACCCTCCCTCCTTCCCTGTAGGGCTTATTTTGGGATGTCAGCTTGTACTTACCCCTAGTGAAGAGATCCAGTTGCCATTGTGTGCTGGGCTAGGGGTTTACCTTAAATATTTCTGTCATTTTTTTTTCACTAACAAATTGTTTTAAGATCCATGTTTCTTTGAAGAAGCACAGTCAAATTAAAAATATAACAACAGGCCATACATATTGGCCCAGATTATTTGTCCTTTAGAGAAAATTTAAAAATGGAGTAATAACACACACAATGATAACAGAAGCATGTTTTTGATTTCTACCTTTGGCTCCTTGGCAAGGCTTGAAATGAACAGATGCTGGGGTCGGGGCTGGACTTAAGTCTGGCTTTGTCAAACCAGGGCTGCTGGCTCAACAGGTTAGACTGAATGGACAGCCCTGTTTTCAGTGGACCCTGCGTGAGCATCCCCCTCCCTGCATTAGTAGTTTGGACAGCTGAGTTGGTGGTGGCTTCAAAACCTGCACAGGCATCCCAGCTGAGGTCTTGTTTGCAAGTAGAGCCTCCAGCTGGGTTGTCTATCAACCTGTTCCTTTAGGATCTGACTCTACATTCCAGGATCCATTGTGGAAATCACCCATCAGGTTCACAGATCCGGGAATGCATGTGGATCTGACCTAGTACAAAACAGGGCCTCAGCTGCAAAACCTGAGAGCTGTGTTAATAATGGTGGTGATGTCTTATCTCCTCCTTGCTGGATTTATTCATTCATTAACCCGCCCAAGTAACAATCTCGTGTACAGATAACGCTTATCAAGTGATCACTGTGTGCTCGGCAGGGAATCAAACGCTTTATGAGCATCCTATTATTGAATCCTCCCAACAACCCTATTATTATCCAAATTTTAGGGATGAAACAGTGAGGCCTGGAGAGATTGAAAAACTCAAGGCCGGACAGCTACTAAGGGATGAAGTTGAACTTGGAATCAGGGAAGTCTGATGCCAAGGGCCCACAGCCAAAAGGAAGAAGACCTACGTCCTCTCCAGCTTTTCCTTCAGGAAACATAGTTTGATCACTTTCATGTTTACTTGTCTGAGAGAAAAGGGAAACAATGTTCTTTGACTTCACAGTCAAAAAAGCTGCAGAGTGAAAACCCAACCGTGTGATATGCTGTGATGTTTTCACGGATGGAGGCCGTATTAATATTCTGTTGCTGGAATGAACCTCCCCAAACTTAGCAGCTTAAAATGACACCTACTTAGTACCCGATGGTTTCCACTGGATGGAGGCCCAGGCGGGCTTAGCAGAGTTCCCTATTTAGGGTCTACCAGGCCAAAGTCAAGGTGTCGGCCAGGTGGGGCTCTGTTCTGAGGTTTTAGGGAAGAATCTGCTTCCAAATTCATTCAGGTTGTGGGCAGAATCCAGTTCCTCTCTGTTGTGGGACTGAGGTTTAGCCTCTTTCTGGCTGTCAGTGGGACCACTCTCAGCTTCCGGAGGCCCCTCTGGGGTCCTCATCACGCGGCCTCTTCCAACGTCAAAGCCAGCAATGGCACTTCAAGACCTCCTGGTGCTTTAAATCTTTAAATCTTTCTGGCTTCCTTTCTGCTACCAGCCAGAGAAAACTCTCTGTTTTTAAAGGGCTCACCTGATGGGGTCAGACTCAACTAGATAATCTCCATATGTTAAGGTGAACTGGGACTCTAAGTTACATCAGGAAAACCTCTTCACAGCAGTACCCAGATTAGCATTCGATTAAATAATCAGGGGATGGGAATCTTGGGGAACAGCTTTAGAATTTTGCTCACTGTAGAGGTAAGAATCGGGCACTGGAGGATGGGCATCTGAGCTGTGGGTGGAGAGAAGTTGGGGAGGGGCTGTGCATTAGACAGCCCTCTCCAATGTTTGCCTATACTGCCATCATATGACAATATCAACAGGTGCATTTCTCTTCCATCTACCAAACCTCAATTTCCCCATTTGTGAAAATGGGGGTAAGATTACTCACAGCCTCCTAGGGATTTGAGAGAATTAAATGGAGGTAACGCTTGTAAAAGGTTTTACAAGTACCTGCATGTAATAGATGTTCAATAAACATTGGCTATGATCTGTCCTGATAGTATCTGTGATTAATTATGTAATTAGAGGTAGCATTGTTCATACTAATAAAAAGGTAAGACTAAATAAATGGGTGGTTTTAAGAGAAGGTGATACTTAAATTGCCTTTCTGAGGGCAATTTAGAAAGTACCTTGGGCATTTGCTTTCAGTCTCAACAGCCCAGCTGCACGTTTGCTCCATCTTTTACTCGGGCAACACATTCCTCAAGGGGGCAGTGTGTCCCACCCAGGAAGTCCCCCGAGCAGCCAATTTATAGGAATAATTGTAATTGAACAATAGCAACAGCCGATGCACTTAGGACTTGCTCTGTGCCAAGTTCTCTGCTACGCACTGCACATACATTGACTTGTTCTTCGCTACAACTTTGTGAAACAGTTACTAATACGATCTCCTTTTACAGATGAGGAAACTGAGGCTGGATGAGATCTCACAGCAGGGGAGAGCAGGCGTGCCCACGCACCCAAGCTGCCTGGCCCGGCTTCAAATAGTTCTCTCCCCATTTTTTCTCCCCTGCTCTGGTTTATTACCCACTTTTCCTGAACGTGCTCAGAGTGCTCATTTTTGGCACACAGCCCGCCCACTGCCTGGATGGCCAGCCCCCATTTTTCCATATTCTTTTCCATCTGCCTTGCTCTTAGGTGGCATTCATCTTCTCAAATTTTAATGTGCATACAAATGGCCTGGAGACCAGCTTAAAAAGAACATTCTAAGTTAGGGCTCTGTGGGAGGCGTGGGGCTGAGACTTCATATTTCTAACAAGTTCCCAGGGATGCCGATCCATGGACCACATTCTGAGCATCAAGACTCAGGGGGACCATGAGTTCCATGAGGTCAGAGACTGTGCCTGTCATTTCTGCAGCCTTGGAGCCCGGTAGTCTGCTGCTGAGCCTTGCAGGCACTCCCCAAATAAGCAGACAGCCAATGGATGAATGAACGAATAAAGTTATACCTTCCCTCCAGCGGCACCTTCACTGCGGTCAGTTTTAAATGACTGACTCAGTCTTTGAAGTCAGAGAGGCCTTGACTGAAATCACCTTTCCACTTAAGACTTGTGAGGCCTTAGATCAGTTAACAGCCCTGAGTCTCATTTTTCTCTTCTACACAACAGGCGAAAATATCACAGCACATTGTCCATAATTGGCTTTAAACAAATGACAGAAAATGAGATCCTTCAATTCCCATGCATGCCTGAGTTCAGCAGTATCACCACTGAGATACAGAAGCCACGGGAGTGTCGCCAACTGTTGGCAAGTTGGCCCAACAAATGGGGAGGTTCTTGTTACCTCATCAGTCCATTTTGAGTTGATCCATTCACCATTCACAGAGTGAGACCTGGTGCCAGCGATGGCAGAAAGAATGAGCCAGGGAAGGATCTGGGCAAGAATTGGAGTTGAAGGCTCTGGGTATCATCTGGGAGATGGGGGTTCAGCTAAGGTCACAGTGACCTCAGAGGGCATCAAGGTAAAAAACCGAGGCCAAGAATACCAATTTCAATGATGGGCTCCACTGACTGAATGAGTCTCCCCTTCTACCTGCCACTTTTCTCCACTTTTCTCCACTTTTCTTCTCAACTTCAAAACCTACCTGGAATTCATTCTGAGAAGCTGAGCTTTGCTCAAGCACAGACAAGCTAAGAAAGACCCGAGTAACCACACCATTGGATCTCTAAGCCCAGTGCAAAATCTTCAGTATATCCCCCTTTTTCATGTATCCCTTTAAACTCTACTGAAATATTTGTTAGGTATCTTAATTTCTCTTATTTCCAGAACTCCATTGAAAGCTTTTTTCTTTGGAGTTTTTTTTTATTATTATTATTCCCTGGATTTCCCAAAGAACAGGAGAAAACAGAAAAAAGAAAGAAAGAAATTTCCTTTCGCAGACAAGTCTAAAGTTTCCACCAACACAGATGGTCTGACTTAAGGAAAGTTTTTATAGCCGTCTCCTTTAAAAAAAAAAATGTATTTAAGTTTTCTCTATATGGAGCAAAAATGAAAGAGGAAAATAGCTCAAAATGTAGACTGAGATATCAAGTGAAAGGCAAGTTAAGCATAGAAAAATATTGAAATAATCATGGTTCACCTGGATTTAGGGGAGAGAGCCCCAGCGCTGGGGAATGTCAGTGAGAACCAGCTGGGAGTCCCTCAAGGTGACTCACAAGAGTGAGCACCCAATTAAAAACCGTCACCAACCATCTTCCCCACACCAGCCCCCCCCACCCCCCCGGTCATAAACATGACGTTCTGGTGGCTTTGGTTTGGGCTTGACTGAAGTGCCCCCACCTCTGACTGCCTTTGCCTCCATCTCTGGCAACCAGCAGACCTCTCCTCATCCCCACTGCATTTATTCGGGCCTTTTCATGATTTTGAACCAGTGGTTATTCAGTCATAATTGAGGCAGGAATCAGATCCTTGCCTTATAATCAGAGCTGGCCACTCATCCTGGGGCTCAGCATGTTGATTCAGTGCCACAGGGGAAATATATCATTCTGGGGTTGGGTTTAGAGATTTGCCTTCCCTGATTTCTTTCTCCTTCCATCTCAGGCCATTACCTCAAACTCTGCAGGGCTCTGACATAAAGCAGACCTCTGTTTGAACCCAGCATCTACCAGTATCAGACTGGAGAAACTTGGGCAAGTTTCCTGTGTTCTGGGTGTCATCATTTGTGTCAAAAAAAAGAAAAAGAAAAAGAAGGGGAGGTTTGCAATAACCACCTCATACAGCTGTTGTAAGAAATAAATGAAACTATGTCCTTGTATCTATGTAGAAAAGGGCAAAACTTCTTCTCTGAATACAAGCATGTCGTCACTTGTTTGTTTGGTTTTTGTTTTTGTTTCAGTTATTTTGGGCAAGAATAAGATACAGACCAAATGCGGTGGGCTCCATTTATTTGTGGAACAAACCATTTTGGCCACATAGACACATTCAAATGGAAATGCTTGGATATCAGAAAATAAGCTCACTGTTTGCATTTCAGAAATGATGGTCATGCATCATTAAAAAATCCACAAATGATAAATACTGGAGAGGGTGTGGAGAAAAGGGAACCCTCCTACACTGTTGGTGGGAATGTAGTTTGGTGCAGCCATTACGGAAAACAGTTTGGAGATTCCTTAAAAAACTGAAAATAGACTTACCCTATGATCCAGCAATCCCACTCCTGGGCATATATGTAGAGGGAACTCTTAATTTGAAAAGACACATACACCCCAATGTTCACAGCAGCACTATTTACAATAGCCAAGACATGGAAATAACCTAAATGTCCATCAACAGATGACTGGATAAAGAATTTTTGGTATATATATATATATAAGTTTTGGTACATGTATGTTTATGTATGTATATGTACACACACATACACACAGTGGAATACTACTCAGCCATAAAAAATAACAAGATAATGTCATTTGCAGCAATATGGATGGACCTAGAGATTGTCATTCTAAGTTAAGCCACAAAAAGAAAGAAAAATACTGTATGATATTGTTTATATGTGGAATCTAAAAAAAGGGCACAAATGAACTTACTTACAAAACAAAGACAGACTCATAGACATAGAAAACAAATTTACAGGTACCAGGGTGGAAAAGGGAAGAGGACGGATTGGGAGTTTGGGGTTTGCAGATACTAACTACTATATATAAAATAGATAAATAACAAGGCCCTACTGTATAGAACAGGGAACTATCTTTAATGCCTTGTAATAGCCTATTATGAAAAAGAATATGAAAAGAAATATATATATGTGATGCATAAGAATCTGAAAAGGAATATATATATATATATATATATATAAACTAACTTTATAACAACTATGCTGTACACCAGAAATTAACACAACATTGTAAATTGACTGTACTTTTGTTAAAAAAAAAAAAAAAGAAATGGTGGCCATGGTCAGGGCTGAATCATTGTGGATATGGGCAAGTAAAACCCTGCTCTAAGCCCCTGGGCACATGGCTGCCCCTTCACTCCCGTGTTCCAACATGTGTGGCTTTGTCCATTGCTTTAGATCACCTTGCTTGCTTCCTGCCTCAGGATCTTTGCACACGGCATTTCTTTTTGCTTAGGATCCTCTTCCTTCAGTCAACAGTGTCACTCAAAGTTGTCAGACACGTTGGCGACCAAGACTGTGACCTCATGGGGCTTATGTTTTATGGGTGTGTGAGGGTGGGGGTCATTGTGAGCAGACTGAAGCAAATAATTGAACAAAAGGATCATTTTGCCACAAATAAGGACTATGAACATAATTAAACGTGGTCATGGTGGGACAAGGGACTGGATACCAAGGTCAATGGAACGCTCTTTGTGGAGAGTATTTTGAGGAGGACATATTTGGAAATGAGGAGATATTTTGAACTGAGATCTAAATGGTGCAGGTCATGTGAATATTTTGGGGAGGATCATTTCAGATGGAATAAACAGCAAGAGCAAAAGCCACACATGATAACTTGCACCCAAGATGGCTTCCAACGATGCTTCCCTTCCCGTACATTGATACCTTCCTGCCACCAAGAAGTGTAATCTACTTCTCCCTTGTTCTTGAATTTGGGCTGGCTTTGGCAACTCTCTTGGCCGTTAGAACGGGGAAGAAGTGACATTCTGGAATTGCTGAGGCTGGGTCACAAAAAGCCTTGCAGGTTCTCCCTGGACGCCTTGGATCACTCTTACAGGATGCTTCCCCTCAGGTCTCATTGGCCATGCTGTGAGAAGCCCCAAGCTTCACGGAGAGGCCACATGCGGATGCTCCATTCAGTGAGCCTCCACGAGATCCTAACCCAGAGCCAGCCTCAACTGGCACTTGTGTGAGGGAGCCATTGTGGATGTCTCATCCAGTCCAGTCCCAGTCCACAGTGGACTGAGACCAGCCAATCACAGAACTGAGAGAGGCTAAAGGCCACTAAGTTTTGGGGTGATTTGTTATACAGTAGGGGATCACACCCTAGGACTCTTCTCTGTTTACCTCTACCTCATTCACCCTTGTTAATTCCTTCTTATTTTTCAAATCAAATATCACACCCACAGAGGGACCTTCCTGACAACCCTCACCCCAGACGCTCAGCCACACTCCCAATATGTTCTCATAGAAACTTGCAGTTTTCCATCATCGCACTTACAATAAGCTAGAATTTGCATGTCTTTTTATGACTATTTATAATTGTCTCCCTCACTAGAATTTAGATTCATGAGGATAATATTCTGTGGGTTTCGTTCACCATAACATTCTCAGCACTTAGTACAGAGCCTGGCACACAGTAGGTACTCAAAAAACAGTGGTTGAATAAAGTAATAAAGGAATAATACAATGGCTGGGTTTGCTTCAGCGTAGAGATCTGGTTGTTAAAGGTAGCAGACTTGGATAACAGACATCATCCCCACACCCTGATTCAAATCTAATGGCCATATATGACCAGAGCTTTAGTCAAAGAAAGCTTACAAGTTAACATATCCAGGGTCCAGGACATGGGGGACCCAGAGGAACTGGTTCAAGGGTGGTTCTGTGATGTCCCAGAGTATGAGGAGCCCTTAACTGGACATAGACCCTAGTGGAATAGAAGCGGATCCTTGGGTCCTTCTGGTTCTTCAGTTACTCCCAGAACAGTTGGCAACTTGAGACCCCTTGAAATATTCCCAGCATCTCACAACAAAGCTATCAACAGCACACATACATACATGCCTCTGTAGGAAACATGGCCCGTGAAATTCCTCCTGGCTTATTCTCCTCCCGGTTTAGAAGCCTCTCTGTTTCTCTCCTTGCTGCCTTTAATAATAAAAATATTTTTCACTTCTTGCTACCAGGCATTATGAGCTTACCGTTTACCAGTGTGAGGCCAAGTGCTTTACACTCTATATCTCATCTAGTCCCCTCAGAAGGAGGTACAGAGTATCTCTCAATTACAGATGACTAATTAAGGCACAGAGAAATTAAGAAATTTACCCAAAGCCACAGGTTAACCAGAAGCAGAGCCAGGGCTTATAAACAAAACAAACAACAAAGAGTCAAGCAAACAGAATAAAAAAGACCTGAACTAGTTAACACAGCCCTGAGCTGGGCACACCATCGGTGAGAACTCGTGGTGATGGACCCATGGAGTTTTAACGCTACGAATCCTCCAGCACTGGGGTCAGGCTCCCCCTCCCCTCCAGTGCCCACCCAAGTCCAGAAATACGTCTGGACGGGCATCTCGTGCACAGAGAAGGAGCTCAGCCAGCAGCCAAGTGCAGGCTGGCCGAGCAGGTCCCCGCAAGGAGCTCCCAGGACCCAGGAGACAGGAGAGGAGCTGAGATCACGGTCAAGCGGACAGCTGGGGAAGGAGCTTGGAGGTCAGGAGAATCCTCCCCCACCACCGCCCCAAACACCGCCAAAGTGAAACATCAGGTGCAACAGAGCTTTATTCTGGGTGGGCCAGTTTTGAAACTCAAACACTGATAAACACGTCTGGGAATTTGAAAGACTGACTCAGAAATCCCCAGCCCTTGGCGGTACCATTACGTGAAGGCCAGGGATCCCACAAGTGAGCTTGCTCTAATCTTCTCTGCGCTTCCCCGCCGCGGCCCCCTGCGCCTCCCCGCCCTGTGTGACAGCTGCCTGATCAAGTGTGAATCACAAAGCCGCATCCAGTGCAGCAGGGCCGTCCTCCTGCTGGCTTCTGGGAACATAAACAATCAGGATGTAAATAGGACTTACTAAACGCTCAAGCCAAGTGCTTAAAGGAAATCTATATTTTTTGTGTAAACAGTCTTCTGTTTACCGACGTGGTACAGTTGTTCTGTTCAGCTCTGGAAGATCTGAAACCAGCTTGTCATGGAAGCAAAACGTATGACCCACAGCCAGGAGATTGCAAAGCGAAGAGAATGCAAAAACCTCGCTTTTAAATGTCCCTTCCCTCTTCTGCAGTGTGAGAAGGCATTGGTTGGATGGTGATAACGTTGTTAGGTGATGAGACATAACATTATCCTTCCTTAGCGCTGAGAAAACTCTTTGGAGGGCAAAAAGGGTTGGGGTGTGTGTGTGTGTGTATAAATAAAGAGAGAGAGACAGAGAGAGAAAGAGAGACAGAAAGAGAGAGAGAGGATGAAGGTGTCAGAATTTAAACTCAAACATTGCCCAAACCATGGAAAAATCTCCCACCATCCTCTGTCTCCTTTTGTCTCAAGGCTGAACACTGATCCTAGGTGGTAATCTACACGGTAAGAAGATGTCAGACAACTTGAACATTCCTCATTGTTGCCAACCACAAATATTTGGGGTTTGTGTTATCTAGGTTATAAAGAGAACCTGCCAGGGAAAAATTCAGACACACAAATCTTTGTGTAAACGACCTTAAGCATCTTAAGCTGACAAAAGCCAGAGCAAAGTCTGAAATTCTGTCCTCAATGCACCCATAATTGAGGCTCTGGCTCTTCGTATATTGTAACAGGATTCCAGCAGGGCGTGGGTTTTCCACGTATGCCATTCTATGTTTGGGCCAGAAAAGGCTTGCTTCGTTCTGTGGCCTCCCTGGTCTGACGCAGGCACTTTTTCAAAGCTCCTAAATATCTGGGAACAGGAAGGGTGATGGCATAAGATGGTTTTTAAGGCTTCTGGGCGATGATGGAGGAGAAGTGAGGACAGTCTCAAGCTTACCCACTCCATCACCACTGTCGTTCTGGTCTGTCCAGGGTTCACCCTCCTCCTTCTGCTAAGACCTTAGGCCAGTCACACTTACACTCAGAAATTACACCCAGTCAAAAAGCAACGGCAGCTAAACTATTTCCAACATCTTTGGGCTAAAGAGTCTGGTTGTGAATCCGCGGCCACTGCCCTTTCCAAGTCTTAGTGTTCCAGCTCTTCCCTATAATCTGTGAGCTACCCAATGTCTTTCAACACATCTCATGTTTTATTCTTCAAATCATCGGAGCTGGCGTCTGTTGATGACAATCAAAGAACCCCCCGATAAATCCTCCTCTCCTTCCAGACATCGTGCTAGTAGCTGGGAGTCAATGGTGAACAAAACTTCTTGGATTTTTTGGCACAAAAAGTTCAGCATTCATTTGATAACGTTTTGTTTGGAGTCTCTGCTATGCGTGTGTGACTGGCATCAACCAGTGAACGGGCTGATACAACCTCTCTCCTGATAGAAAAGATACCACACAAATAATTACCATGTAACATGGAAGCGTCATGAGAGGAAAAGCTCAGAGTGTAACCAGAATGCATCTAAAGAGGACCAACAATTCCCCTTGAGACCTGGAAAGACCCTGCCCTCGATGGGCTTGGATGGTCTGAGGGACACAGTTAGTTAATAGCTGTCTCACTGACGCCAGTGAAATTAATGATAAGCTAGCAATGCCTACAGGAAGATGAGGAATGGGGTAACCGAAGCTGATCGCCCCTGCCTACCACCTGGGAAAGCCAAGCGGCGGTAGAAGAGCTGAACTCTGTTCTGAGATTACCCAGCTGAGCCAGGCTGTCTGACCCACGAGCTGGGGTACACGAGAGTCTTCACCTCTGTAGCACAAGTGTGTTTAGTTAGGTTTTTTTTTTTTAGGTTTTTATTTTTTTGGCAATTATTTATTGGATTAAAATATATACAACAAAGCTGACCATTTAAATGATTTCTAAGTATACAATTCAGTGGCATCAAGTGCATTCCCAGTGTTGTGCAACTGACAGCACTATCCATCCCCAGAACTCGTCAGCATCCCACACAGAAGCTCTGCATCCACGAAACAGTAACTCCCCATCCACCCCCTTCCCCCAGCCCTTTCTGTCCCTATGAATTTACCTCATACAAGGGCATCAGACCACAATTGCCCTTTGGTGTCTGGCTTATTTCATTCAGGAGAGCGCTTTCAAGGTCCATCTATGTGGCGGCATGTATCAGAATGCCATTACTTTTTAAGGCTGAATAATATTCCACTGTACGGATAAAGCAAATTTTGCTTATTTGTTCCTCTCTTGATGGACATTTGTGTTGTTTCCACCTTTTTGTGAGTGTGAATGATGCTACTGGTGTAAAAGCAACTCTGAGTTTTCTCTTTCAATTCTTTTGAGTCTACACCGAGGAGTGGAATTGCTGAGTTATATGGTAACTCTGCTTAACTTTTGGAGAAATCTTTCCCACCAGCCTTCAACAGACCAGAGGAATGAGCCCACCTGACACTGAACCCACACCCAGGTCTCTGTGGGCTGCTGGACTCTAACTATAGAAGACACATTAAGCAATTAACAACAACAAAAGAATTAATAACTTTTATAAGACATCTAGAAAGTGCCAATCAGGTACTGATTTTTTCTCATATCTCTATTTTAAATTCTTACAATAACCATGCAAAGCAAGCGTTTTTAATTTTATATCCTTTCCTCATTATTTTTAGCAGGCAAAGCAGAGTTTGAGAGTTTAGGAAACTCTCCAAGGTCACCAGCCAATAATACCTGTTTGGCTTCGACCCCTTGCTCATTCTACTACGTCACAGCTCCTCGCAGTTAATCAGAATGCACACGAAGCAAACCATCCCAAGCAGGGAAATCACCCAGCTAGCTCCATCAGAACTCCATACTGGCCTCCTAGGTGAGCTTCCACACTTCAAGGCAAAGCATGGGTCAGTTCCCAGAAGGCTCTGCTTCCTGGTCCTGGGTTATCCCTGTCTGGTAGTGAGAAATCAAGGAAGGAAGGGAGGGTGGGAGGGGAGGGGAGGAAGGAAGGAGGGAGGGAGAGGAAGGAAGAGAGAAAGAAAGAAGAAAGGCAGAACATAGGGAGGCCATCTGGTCAGCAGCGAGCCTGTAACCTCCAGGCAGTCGTGTACTCTGGGCTGGCTGGCCTTTTGCATGAGGCTGTTCCTCCTGAGGTTACATCCTTTCTCACTGTGGCCTCAAGGAACCCAAGAAACACACTCATTGCCTCTTTGGTTATTTTATAAACAGTGCTTGGAAACCGCGAGTCATTATCACTCTCCTGGCTGGCCAGTCAGACTTTCCATGCCTTGTGTGTGATACCCTCAATCTTCCCAAATCCAGCAGCATCATTCCCCTAAACCAAGAGGGCTGTTTACTTTGGCCACCATAAGGGTAGAGTTAAGTATCTGCCTGTCCTCTCTCAGTGCCCCACAGGCTTCAGGGCTGCAACCCAAACATTCACCTCATCATCCATTCCTTTATTCACATATTCATACACTTAGCCCTAGATCCTCCCAAATTGTATCCAGGCATGGATGTAGGTATGGGTCCATACATCCATATATTCACCCATCTGTTCATCTAGTAATCCTTCATTCACTCATTCATTTACTGATGCAGGCATCCACCTATGTACTCCCTTTTAATCATTCATCTACTTGTCAGTTCCTCAGTTTATCTACTCACTGGCCCCGATCCAGGAAATGATACCAATCCAGTAAATGATCCATGTATCCAAGCACAGGTGTGTCCATCCCTTCAGCGCTCACTCAGAAACCCACCATTTCTTCACTCAGTCATCCAATCACTTACTTATTCAACCACCTAACCACCTATTCACTAAATATATGGTCATCTGTTATGAGCCAGGCACTGCTGATGCTGGAAGAACATCAATACGGTTGGTAGAACAATACAGTTCCCATTCCCCTATCCACCCACCAATCCTCCATTGATTGGCATTTATTCATTTATCCAACCTATAGAATTCCACCCCTTGGGCCGTGAATTGGTTACTGGATGGATCCCAGGGAGGTTTGAAAAGAGAAATAGAGATGAACCCTGATTCAATTCCACCCACAGAGTGCAACCAAAATGATAGTTGGGAAGGACTTGGCTAGGAGACAGAAACTAGGCAAGAGACAAGAGTCCAGAACCAGAGATTCGTTCTGGTACTAAAGTTAGTCATGCAGATAATGATAAACAGTTCTGAGCCTTCTTGTGGGTCAGAAGGAAGCTTTAAAAAGTGCTCAGACAATTAAGACACTTTCGTTTACTCATCCATCTGTCCACCTATCCACAAATCCATGTATTTACCCATCCATCCATCTATATTCTTATTGTTCAACAATTACAGTAGGAGTCCTTAACCAGGATTTCATGAATAGGCACAATCATATAAATGCAATTCATCCTTGCATTCCTAGGGTCTTCCATTGCTACCGACACATAGCAAGTGCAAATTACATATTTGCTAAATAAATGAATGCATGCTCTCAGTTATGACTAGATAAACCCAAACAAGAAAGGCGGCACCTTGATCAGATAATTTGACTGGCCCTGGAGCTGCTATGAATAAGTTTGCTTTTCCTACGATTGCTTAATGGTAGTGTGCAGGATTCATCCCATCTACATGTGAGAAATGAATATGCCCAGACGAGGCCATGACTAGTTTAGGCAGGTTTACAAGACTTGGCTTTAGCTGTTTGACTCAATGAATCCATCTCCCTCATATTCGAACACACCACCAGGAAGGGCTCAGGCCAGATCCACGTACTGGCTGCTAATCAGACAGATAACAGAATTCAGTGGATCCAATGACTTTTGTTTAACATCACATCATGAGGTTTCCACAGAAACCCTTAACCAAACTAATTCCGTTTGAGGTAACTCCATTTGTATAGACAGAACTCTGACTTATTCAGATGAGGAGGATCACTCTGTGAGTTTGACTATGTTGTCAAGCCACCTGGACAACACAGATTGAAGCCTTGTCTTTGATTTGTAAAAAATAAAATAAGTAAGTACCACCAGTAGCTTAGAGGACATGGGGATACAGCTAGGGAGATGCAGATTTTCATCAGGCATCACTTACCAGATCTGTGGTCCTGGGCAAGGTACACGGAATGTCTCGAATCCTCCATTTTCCCACCTGTAAAATGCACAAAACATCCTTTACTTCACACAGCTGGATTCTAGTCCATAACCTACAGGCAGAGTCTAGCTCAATGCCAGATACAAAGTTAGCCCCCAGTAAGCAGTAGCTCCTAATTTCCTGATTCTCTGAATAGCTGCTCTATCTGCCTAGATCCCTTTCTTTGGTTTTTGGTTTTTTTGTGTGTTTGTTTTAATGACTGTTTGGAACTCTGAGCTCTGCAAAGGGCCTCGACATTCATCGCCTCGTTTATACATCACCATCATTGTCATTATCATCAAAATTATAACTATTCCCATTCTACACACGAGAACACTGAGGCCCGAGTTGAATAAGGAACTTACCCACTTCCTATCAGAGTCAGACCTGAACCCATTGTCTTCAGGCTCTGAGCCCAGTTCTCTTTGTATTAACAGGATGAATAGGAGGGAAGAGGCAAAGGGTCACCAAAGCCTCTGAGACCCTCCAGAGTGGACTTGCTTAAGGAACAAGCATGTGGCTCATGGACAAGCCCTAAACAGATGTTGTGCCGTCGTGGCTCTGGCCTTCTCCCGTGTGCAAGCAGCCCCATTCAGCCCTCCTGTCACCTCCTGATTGGCCTCTAGCATATAAGGTGATACTATAGCCTGAAAAGCTGTCCTTTTTGGCTGGATTCCCACAAGGAGTCAGTGTTTTATTTCACTATTTTCCTGGGTGTGCTTTTATTTTCTTATTTATTTATGTGAACCACTAAATTATCTAATTAGTGACATAGCTCGTTGACACATGGGCCACTATGAATATTTACTGCACACTTGTTCACGCATTTATCTAAATAGGTGGCATGCCAGAGCCATGTAATAAGGAATAATGATTCCTTAGAAGAGTTACAGGAAATTATAGAAGGAGGGGAAAAGTTTTGCACAGTGGGTTGCAGCTTCCAACCACATCTATCAATTCTTCCTGAGGTAGAGCAATGGCATAGTAATGACAAAAAATTTATAGTAATGAATAAATCAATACTCTGCTCAGCAGCAGTTTCAGATGCTCCTTTTATAGGTCTTCCCGGGTCTATTCTCTGTCCCTTAGTGCGGGAGCTGAGAGAGTGCCGTGAATGCCAACAGCTACAAGGAGAAAGGGACCGGCCCAGACTCCTGAGATTACCGTGATCCATCACCATCCCCTCACACGGAGACCCATTTATATCTCTGAGCTCCCCTAAAAATCGGAGCAGCTCGCAGTGATGACTACACAGCCGCCAAGTGCCGGTTCTGAGAATGGAACTGTCGCTTTGTGTGGAGCAAAACGGAAATGTAAGAAGAATAAACAAGCTAACAAATAATTAATTAAATGGGGATGAGCGGGATGGAGCCGGAGGAAGGAAGTGCCAGCAGAAAAGGAGGAGAGAGAAGTGTAGAAAGAGAGTTTGGGCCGAAAAGGGGCTTAATTCATTTGGCAAATATTTACTGAGTGCCTACTATGGACCAAGCATAGTTCTAGGCAGGGTAGCAAAGTTTTTCCTGAAATGGACCGATAGGAAATATTTCAGGCTTTGTGGGACAAATGGGCTCCATGGCCACTAAGCAACTCTGTAGCACAAAGGCAGCCGGACACAACACATAAATGAATGAGCATGGCCATGTTCTAATAAAACTTTATGTACAACCCAGGTGACGGGCCAGGGCACAGCTGGCCCACCCAGGGTATAGCATCACATTTCTCAAGATGGGCTGTGTGCCAGTGGACTGTGGGACGATTTGGTCGGTACACAGACATGGGGTAAATAACTTAAGAGTCACACAAGGAGATTTAATTCCAATTTAAGTCTCATAATCCTCTGATTACACCAAGGAGAGCGTCTCTGTAGGATGCTAGCCTTTACCATCTCTCTAACATTTTGCTAATCTCTTTTCCAACAAAAAGAGAGACTCCCAAGGCTCTCAGACTTGGCAAGCAACAGTTTCCAGAGAGATTCTTCAGCACTGTTTGTTTTCCATAGACTTTCTACTCGCTGCAAACAATATTTGTTTCTGCTTACCATTTAGAAAGGCAGAAACCGGGTTTGTTCACCTGCACACTGTTGATGTTTGGGCTGGATAATTTCTGTTGGGGGTGGGGAAGCTGTCTGTGCACTGTAGGATGTTTAGCTGCATCCTTGCTCTGTACCGACCCAATGCCAGTAGCACAAATCATGCCTCTGCCACTTAATCTTTAGTGACATTGACCAACTCTCTATGACCCTGCTTCATTTTCCTTATCTGTAAAATGGGGGTGATAAAGACAGTAGCTCCACCCTCAAAGCATTGCTGTGAGGATTAAATCAATTACTTCACACAAAGCCATCTGAGAGAGCTCGCCTGGGGAAACCATTCAATAAATATTAGCCAGGGCCGTTTGTCCTAGTAACAAAGTGTTTCTACTTTAAATAGACGTGTTTGTTTAGTTACTCATTCAGGTGAGCCAATTAAAAAATATACTTTTAAATAAACAATAGTTCAGCTAGTATAAACACATGCCAAAATTTATGATGTTATGTGAGTTGAAATTGTGAAACTGATATATTTAAAGAGTAGGTTTTGGACGTGTTCTATCTAAGCTCTATCCCTCATTAGACACGTGACCTTGGACAGGTCATTAAGCTTCTGTGACCTCCAGCTTTCTCACTGAGGGGAAAATGACCCCTCCTTGGAGAGTCTTGACTAGCAAAATCAAGATAATATTCCCAGAAGTTGCTCAGCACCAAGTAGGTAGTCAATAAATGTTACGTCTCCCCTCCCTTTGTCTTTGTTGCTAGTAACTCTTAGTGGTTGCATCAACCGTCTATTGTTGTGTAGCAATCCCAAAACTTAGTGGCATAAAACAATAGTCACTCATTAGCTCACAACTCCATGCGTTGGCAATTTCGGCTGAGCTCAGCAGGGTGGTTCTTCTACTGGTCTTGATTAGAGTCACGTACATGGCGGCCATCAGTCAGCCAGTGACTTAAGAGGGCTGGATGGTCCAAGATGGCCTCATTCACAAGTTGGGCCATTAGTGCCAGCTGTCTGCAGGGACTCTCACTGCCTCTAGCGCTCACCCTCCTGAAGGCCAGCCTGGACCTTAGCGTGGAGGCAGCCCTGTTCCAGAAAAGCAGGGAGACCCCAACTCAGAAGCCACACCATGTTGCTTCCACCACACTTTGTTAGTCAAAACAAGCTGCGAGGTCAGCTCAGATCAAAGCATGGGGAAATGAACTCCACTTCCAGGTGGAAGGAGGAACAAAGTCACATTGCAAAGGAGCGTGCACACAGGGAGTGTAACTCACAGGGACCATTTCTACCAGTTACCACATTGTGTACCTAGAGCTTAGCCCACAACACCCTCCTCCTTTATTTCTCCAAAAAGACTCATAGACTGCATGCCATTCCCATGACTCATGTGCACCCATGGAGGGTGTCCACATGTGCATGAAACCTTGCAGATTACACGAGGATTACAAAATACCACAAAAATTCACAATCACCACAACACTTAATGGCACATCAGTTCAAGGCCACTCACTGCAGTGTGCACCATTGCTAACAGAGGCCGTGGAACCCACAGCACATCCTGCTAAATCCATCTCTCCTCTCACATTCAAGAGAAAATGGTCTGTGTGAGTCATACACTGTAAGAATATTACAATGATTAGCCTTATTTGTTTTCCTAAGGAAAAAGTCACTTATCTCAATGTTAACATTTCATTATTGGCAACAAATTGCAGGAGTAGACCTGAAAACTGCTAAGAAAAGGGTCAAGGAATTTGAGTAGGTTTCACTAGTCAAAATAACTTATTCAAGTTCAGAGTTCATTTCTTACCCCCTCCTTTTTTTTTCAGTAGCTACAGCCTAAAAATAACATGTCAATATTTTCTTGTTATATTTTCTTCCCCCTGGAGAGTGACCTTCTAGAGATTTTCCTCCAGCACACATCAGCTATCCTCTTCCAAAGATATATACCTCAAATCAGTATATTATCAATAACCACACCACTTTCTATATCCAGGTTTTAAACATCAGACATTTTAGCCACAAACAGATCACCTCTACTAATTTACGTACCCCAACAAACAGTGCTCACACCCTGCGTAGACTCCAATCCTAGCCCCACACTATCACGCATCTTTCTCTAGTCCGGATTCCATGGTCCATCCCTACAGTGATTCTCTTTACCTCTTAGTTCCTGCTTCCCCGTTGCTGTGGTGAACTTCAGCCCTGTTAAAGCCCATCTCTCCTCTTGCTCCATGCCTGGACCTGAGAAGCAGAATGTGTCTAGAGAAAAATTCACAACCATGCTTACTGGCCTCACTTTAGATGGATGACCACATATCACAAGTGGGGCTTAAGCAGCATCTGAAAAGCCAACCACAATTCCCCAGTCAAAACCTCCTCCCATTTATCCAGATGACTATTGACACATCTTCTCACTCCTAAGGCAGCTGACACTCACTGCCAATAGATGACCTTGACTCTTACTTTACTGAGAAAATAGAAGCAATTGGAAGAGCATTTTCTCTTTACTACCTGCTTCTTTACATATAGGCTCAGCCTTCTCTTCTCTCCTGTTGTCATGACTCAAACATCCCTACTGCTCTCTAAACATGCCCTCCTTCATCCAGCCAAGGACTTTGCTCCTAAAGTTACTCCTCCATCTCCTGCATCATCGATCGACTACATCGTTCGCATCAGTGTTAGAACACGCCAAAAGAGCTCCCACTGACAAACTTGCCTTTGACCTCACAACTCTCCCCAGTAATGCAACCCATTTGTTCATCACCCTCTCAGCATACGTCAAAGCTTTCTTCCCTACTGTCTCACTAAAACAGCTCTGGTTAAACCCCGCTGTGGATTTCACCTCCTTCAATCCAATTCCCCCACCTTAGACTGCATTGCCCTTGAATTCTTAGTGCTATTTGGAACACTTGGTCAGGCCATTCCTTCTTAAAGCTCTTTCTTATCTTAGTTTTTTGGTTACCATACTTCCCTGGTTTTCCTCCCCCATCACTGGCCAATCCAATTCTTTGGTCTTTTCCCAGTCTCTAATGTTGATTCACTCAAGGATTTTGACCTTAGTCCTCTTATTTTCCATATTTACAACTCATTCTCAAGATGACCTCATATGGTCTCTTGGCTTTAAATACAATCTCTGTGCTGATGACTTCCAAATTTACATCTAGTTCTGATGTCTTCTTGGATCTCCAGACTCATACATTCAACTGCATAGTTAAGATCTCCACTTGGATGCTTAATAAACATCTCAAATATTAGAGATGCAAAATAGAATTTGTGATCTCCTTCCTCAGACTCGCTCCTTCCCCTTTCAGTAAATGGTGCTGAATTGTACTCAGTTGCTCAATTAAAAAAACTAAAAGGTTGTCCTTGCTTTCTTTCTTTCCATCATCCTTACATGCAACCCATCAACAAATCCTGCTGGATTCACCTTTAAGATATATCAAAATGTGACTCTTCTGACTACCTATATGGCCACCATGATTTCTAAGTTAACCCTGTGAAATATCCTATCAGGTCACCCTTCTTCCAATCTTGTCCCCACAGTCAATGCTCCAAACAATGGCCAGAGTGTGCTTGGTACTGCTTATGTTCCATTGAGCCAGCCTTCATGAGGTTATGTGTTTGGCAGAGCCATGTCTGGTGGCCAAGAGGTGAGCCCCTCTTCCTCTGCATGACTGTGAACAGCTATGGGAGTCACTGTGCTCTCAACAAATATTTCTTGTCCTCTCTCTTCCAGGCATACAGTTAGATTATGTTTCCCCACCCTCTTCTAAGAGACCTATGACCATGTGACTTGGTTTGGCCAAGGAACTGTGAGCACAGGTGATGTGTGTCACTTCTCAGTGGAAGCTATAAGAGCCAGGGCACCGTTTGACATGGTCCCTCCCTATGCCGAGGGGACTGCAGAAGCCCATGCTGAGAGGAAGCCTCTTTCTCCAGGGGCCTTGTGTGACTCTGATGAGCAGAGCCTCCCTGCTGAGCCTGCTGGAGAGGCAGCATGAAAGAGACAGACAGAAAGAGAGAGGCCGAGAGCACAACTGTGACTATGTTAAGGCACTGAGCGTCATGGGACTTATTTTCCCAGCATGGCGTTGCCCACCCTGACTGCCATCACCCTCGGAGGACTCAGCATCTGTGGAAGGACTGGCAGCTCCACGAGCTTTGACATTAACCATTCAGTCACAGAGACTTCTTGACAAAACAGGGTCTGCGGCGAGGTGGGAGAAACAGGTGCGGAGACAGTCATTACGAGAAACCCCTGTAGAGACGGAGTCATCTCCGAAACCCTCCCAGAACTCTGCCTGGCTTCCACCCTCATCAGAAGCCAAGTCTTCTGCAGAATGTCTGGGTCTTGTCCTCCAGCTCCTTGTAGTGCCAGTCAAGCCAGGGACCAGGACACCCACAATCAGGCTGGCTTCAGAGCACGGAGCCCAGAGGCTGATTTGCAGACTAGAAAAGGCCCAGCTGGGCCCACCCAAGTCCCAGGGCTCTCAATGGCCCCAGAGGCTCCTGTACAGAGAGAACAGAGTTCCTGCATCTCAACCACAGAGTCAGATTTGAAGTCCAACAGACTGGAGTTCGTGTCCTGGTTCCTCCGGCTGTGTGGCTCTGGGAAATTCACGTCACTCTTCTGAGCCACAATTTCTTCAGCTATGATGATTGTAAGAGCGTTTACCTCAAATAGGGGAGGTGAGATTTGTGAGATGATAACTATCAAGAGCCCCATACTGTCCCCACAACATATTAGCAAAACTGCACGAAATTGCCATTTTGGCTCTTTTGGCAGTTTTATATGGTTTCACTTAGACTGATTTTTTTTTCCTTTTAATTTGATTTATTTTTTAATGGAGGTACTGGAGATTGAACCCAGGACCTTGTGCATGCTAAGAAAGCACTCTACCATTGAGCTACACCCTCTGGTTTAACTTATAAATGGTGGTTAATAGGAGCTGATTTCACTCCTGGAAAACGTGTGACAACTTGTGCAGTTTGTGGCCGTCACGCATTCTTCCTCAAGACTCATAAACCAAAGAGTGTTCAGATGTTTCCCCTTCAACCGGAGTCTTTAAATCGACTCGATGACGTGTAAGCAAGGGCTGTCACTGAGTTTGTGAACCACTTGGCCATAGGCGGCTGGCCTTGGCCAGTGGTCTTCTGTCAAGACCAAGCCAGCATGTGCCCGTGGCTTTGCTTCCCTCACCTCTGCCCCGTGGCATTCATTATGGCATTCAGACAGACTGAAATATGTTGGTCATACAGAACCAAAGAGCTGTCTCCAAAAGATTTGCTCTAAGATTTGCTCTAAAATAAAATAAGAGTTATTTTCTTCCCTGCCTCAGATACAGAGGAAGCATTTGGGAGAGCCATAAATGAAAGGAGATTCTAGTTTTTCTGTACTGCTTCCTAGACAAACTAGTGACATGGCCCTCACCATTATTATTTCTTCCCACTTTCAGCCACGGGTGACAGTGAAGTGAGAAAGGACTCAGCGTAGTTGCAGAAAGCACTGGTCTACTTCTTGCCCCAAGGCTTTTGCTCCTGCTGTTCCCTCCGTCTGAAATGCCTTTCTTCTCCTCTGCTTCCTTCTTTCCCACGTCTCAAGTCACACTCTATGACACAGTAAGACTTCAAGGGAGAAGGGACCTTGCCTGTCTTGTCCTTTGCTACCTTCCTAAAATGTTACCTGCATTCAGTAGGCATCGGTGGAATAAATGACTAAATCAATGAATGCATGAAAATACTTAGTCTAGATTCAAGGTCTTCAGAAAAGCTGGCCTGGCCTCACACCTTGCCGCTGGGGACCCCCTTCCATGTCCTCCTGTGGCACCTCTACATTTACCATAATTGTGCAACAATGTTCTATTAGTCAAAGCCAGAGATTGTCCTTTTCACGTTTGAGATTCCTGGAGGGACAACCCGGGGTCTGGCTTGTAAGGTGCTCCATAAATGCATCCCTGCCTCTTAAACTTTCCTCTCTCTTCTGTGGCAATTTGTGAAGAGCCCCAGCACCTTGAGCCCCGGGCTCTAAGAGGAAATGAGTCCAGCTCAGAGAACCACTGCGGGGGCAGGGACCGGGGCTTGTCACGGTCCATGCAGGCGGCTGAGAATTCTTCGCTTCTAAGCAGAATGGCAAAGGGGGAATATAGGTCTTCATACAAGTGATTTATTCTGTATCAGAAACGCATTTACCTGGCCTATTTTGCTGAACAGAAAAACCTCGGGTTCACTTAGTAAAATTCAATCCGAATGTTTCCATCCTTTATTTCCATACAGATTGGCTGCACAGGGCCTTGAGTATAAGCACCGCAGACTGGCTCGCGGGTTCTATGGGGAGAAAGAGGCAGTGTGGAAGGGAAGTCATCGCTATTTTAAGTTTCTTCGTGGTTCAGCAGGCGGCTGCTGAGTTCCAAAGGAGCAGACAAAGTAAGAAAAGTTCATTGATTAGTTTACAAATAACCACTGTGTAAGAAAAGATACTGAATGCCAGGCCAGCTCACCGATAGCTTATGTTTCGAGGCCCCTTTCATTCCCCGGCCTTGGGAGCTGGTCTCAAGAGGGGAATAAAAGAAGCAAAGCAAATGCGCTTTCTGGATAAAAAAAGAGTTTGCACCAGGTTAAAAGTAAATAAATAAACAGGACCCTTTATTTGTCGCTGATTTGGAAGCAGACCAGAGTACGCCTGCTTTTCTTCATCTCTTCGTGAAAACATCTGCTTAAATTTCTTTTCCCTCCTCTGGCCAGCACAGTAAAGCTTGAGACCCTGGACTTCAGGGCGCAGGTGTCAAGCTTTGAGATGGTCCCCTCCAGTCACCAGCCATTGGGCAGTTTTTAAAAAAGGAGCAAAACTGTCAAATTCATGCTCCTTCTTGGGCTATACCTGAAGGATCCTGCCTGAGAGAGAGAAGTCACTTCAGAGCAGGGGGCTTTGGACCTAGAAAAAATACAGGAACACCACCAGGATTTCGACCCCTGCTCCGCCCAGATTCGTCTTTATGAAATCTTTCCAAGTGGTTGGCTCGTTGGGAGAATTCACTAAGGTAAGCTCTTGGACAATGCTTCTGTTGGCGGCTATGATGAGATCCCATTTACATGAGAATCTAGCGAGGTGTGGGGAGCAGAGAGAAGGGGGTAAGATGCAGGCCAGGCAGACCGTGAGGGACCTTCGAGGAGTGTGGTCCAGTGTCCACAGACTGGAATATCCCCAGTATGGACAGAGGAGCATGTGTTGGGTTCTACAAGGTGCACTGAGCAAACACTACTAACCCTGGGTCACAGAGACAGCGTTTCTACTCTTTCAACCCCCCTTTTAAACGTTCTGCTGATGTTACTAAGAAGTCTTACCTTGACACTGGGTGATGTTTCCTAAGCACCACTGATTTCCCTTTTTAACACTGTCACGGCTACAACATAATCTCACCCTTTGTGGACATGGCATTTATTTCCCAGATCATCTTCTTTTCCTGGACAGTGATTTTGTTCAATCATGTTAGTGGGAAATGCATTTATTTCAAAAAGTGTTTATAAGTTTTTCAAAAAGCAAACTGCCTTAGGTGCTCTTGTGCTTTGCTGGTGCGAATGGGAGTTGGTACAAGCCTTGTGAGGGGAACCTGACAATACTTAACAAAATAACATATGCCTTTAGTTTTTGACCCAGCCATTTCACTTCTAAGACTGTATCCCGGAGATATAGTTCCAACCATAAGATGTGCACAAGTTTATTCATCTCACCACTGTTTGCAGTTGCAAACACTGGAAACAACTTAAATGCCCATAGGTAGAAGACAACTGAATCAACGCTGGTACATCCGTGAATAACAGAGCACAATGTCACGGTGAAAAATAACGAGGAAGGGTTCTATTAACTGACAGGGAGTGATTTCTAGGAATTATTGCTAAGTGAAAAAAAAAAGTACAAAGAATATCTGTAACACACGACCTCTTGTGTAATGAGAAGATGTGCTTGTATCTCCTAACTTAGGCAAAAAGAAACACAGGAGGGATAAATCAGAAACGAATGAGCCTGGTCATCTTCAGGGGTGGGAAGAAAAGGATCAGAAAGAACAGATAAGGCTGCAGGGGTGGGTGCAGGGGTGGGGGACGGATGCTTCTCTGAGAACATCCTTTTGTAGAGCAGTGACAATCGGAAAGATGTTAATATCTCACACACAACAAGGATGAGGGGAAAACCCTAAAATGCAATACAAACAGTAACAAACGAGCTAATAACAGGACCATACTGAATGGAGAATGAAGAATGAGCCTGAAGAACTCAAACACAGTATTTGGATGGCATCCCTCACAATATAGACAAAAACAATTGCCTGCAAATATTCAAACCTAGGTAGTAGGTTTGTCCTTCACTGTAATATGGATTAGCAACTTTGAAACCACTGTCTGTGTTTTCTCAGGTTAATGAAATAGTAAATACATTGCGGATGATGGAATCGTGGTTTCTCATGGTCAAAGAAGGAAGAAATAAATGTGAAAAGAAGGCAGATCAGCATGAACCCTGTTCTTTGGATTGGAATTCAATGTACTGATGTGCACTCATGATTTATAAGACAGATCAATCAATCGGTCGACAAAGATAATTAGACATAGATGTGTTTGGGTTTGTATATGTACAAACACATACATCCATGTGTCATACATATATTTTGAAGTTCTGCTCACTGAGAGGGCCTAGAAGCAATGATATCCCCATAACCAAGAGCTACTTAGTTTCCAAATGTCATTATCCTCTGAAAGATATCATTATCCAGGGCTCCTTGAAGAAATGGCTGATTCCAGAGACTCCAGACCTGGGACTGGGAAAGTCTAATACGAGCCAATAGTAAGGTTTTAAAAAGTGAGCTAAGTTAGAGATCTGCACAAACCGATATGTATAGAATAAACAAGTTCATGCTGTATAACGCAGGGAACTATATCCAATATCTTATAGTAACTTACGGTGAAAAGGAATATGAAAACGAATATATGTATGCTCATGTATGACTGAAACATGATGCTGTACACCGGAAATTGACACAACATTGTAAACTGACTATACTTCAATAAAACAAATATATACAAGAATATATATATATAAAAATAGAATAAAGGACAAGAGAATAGGAAAAAAAAGTGAGCTAATTAGGTGAATAGGGCACAAATCAGGAGAGCAGCCATGGCATAAGCAAAGTTTGGGAAAGACTATGGCTGATAATAGAGACCCGGTCAAGGGCCCTTGGTCCACACGGACAGCAAGCCTGTAAGGATCCGTGTGTCAGATCCCCATCCCTAAACCCCCTCTCCAACTAGAATCAAGGAACCTAGTGCAGCTCCAGGAGTCACCTGAAAATTAGCAAAAAGCAGCAAGAGCCCCGATGTCTGGTCGGAGGGGAGAAGGCCAGGCAGTGTTTGAAGCCCTCTACTAGGCAGTAGTTACATGGGAATATTCCAGCATAAGAACAAGGCTCTCCAGCCCAGAGCCAGGCTCTAGCTTGAGGGGCTCACAGGCTAACCCCCATTCAAATTGTTCAGACAAGGCAGCCAGGATCAGGGCACGTGGAGCGGACGATTCCGATACGAGGGGGAAGACACTTCCTCCAGGAGAAAGTCACAGACGCGCTGACTTGTTCTACGTCGCTCAGCAGAGCTGTAGTGAAGTTTGCATGACAGGACACAACGTAGTGGGATGTCAGAAGGCCCTGAATTCTAACCCTAGTTCTGTTGCTTACTGAATTTTCCCTCCTTCCTGAACCTCTTTTTATTCATCTGTAAAATGGTGATTTAAAAACAAAATCCTGCTTCATGGGGTTGCTTTGAAGATTTAAGGTCCTTACTTAGTAAATATTTATGGAGTGCTTTATACCATTCTGAGGAGTATGCTGTCACCAAGACCAGTCCTTACCTCCATGAGGCTTATATTCTAGGGCTGTGTTCAAAGGCTCGATGTGAGAAAGACCAGGAAAGCTATGTGGCTGGATCCCAGGGAGGAAATGGGACAGCTGGGGATGAGAGAGGAGGCAGGCAGGGTCTCCAGGCTTGAGGGCCGGGGTGGGGAGCTTGGATTTTACTTAAGAGCCATGACAAGCTGTTGGAAGGTTCTAGGCAAGGGGAAATCACGCTCTGGTTTGCACTCTGGCCGCTGCGGGGGGAGGGGGGCACCCAGACACCAGTAAGGACCAGGGTTGTAGTCCCAGCAGGGAATAACAGCCTGGGCCGGGTGGTAACAATGAGGAGCTTCAGGAAATGCTTCCTTAAAGAGCCAGAGAGTAGATATTTTAGGCAAAATCAAGGTCAAAAGGCAGACTGGAGACTAAGAGGTACTTTGCCTGTAAGCACTGAAAACTATTGTGTTAAAAATAAAGAAATTGAAGTCACTCTTAGCTCAAGGGCTATAAAACAAAAGAAAACAAAACAAAACCCAGGCAGCTGGTTGCATTTGGGCCACAGGCTGTAGAGGGCCGAGCCCGGGCTGGGGGACAACAGGGGAAGAGATGGGCCTTTGTAAAGCGGATACGGCAGTCGTTGGCAGGGTGCATCAGGGCTTGGAGAGAACTTTCTGTCTCCTGATTCGGGGCGAGTGTGCTTCAAAGTCCCTGCTGCTTAGCTTAGTCAGAGGGTTGCCGAGACTGGTACAGCGGGTAGAGGTATCCGGTTCACCTACTGTTCTTCTTTCCATAAAGTGGATTTCTAGAGATTGCGTTGTGGGGCTGGGGTGGGAGACCCTCTCTCACGTTTCGGGTGTAGGGCCACAGCCCTCTTACAAGCAGGTAGCCGGATGTGGAGGTCCACAACTGAGTCTCGATTGGGGATGCCAGCGAACTTGTCCCTTGGCTGTGACATTGATATTCTATGGTCCAGGAAAACCCAGTAAATGCTCATTAGCATTTATTTACTGAAGGCGTGAGGGAGAGGATGAAAGAGAGTGAGTAGCCCATTCAGGTGTCACCCGATTTACCTACTGTGAAGTTGAAAGACATGTAACTACTACAAGCAAAAGCTGGTATCTGGTCACCAGGCAATAGCAACAGGGAAACCGATCGGGAGTTCTCTACGCAGAAATAATCCACAGGGATTAATAAAGCACGCGGTCCACACTGGACTCAAGTTACACACTGGCTCATCTTTGTTTGCTGGTCACCATTTGCAAATAAATAAAAAGGAGAATATGATACAGTTTAAGAATCAAAGGATATAAAGCACTAGATACAGAGACCCTTTTCTTCAAATTTAACCTTACAGTCCACTGCATATGATATGATACAATATTTGTTATATAGGCTACATGCAGCTTTCGTATTATATATTCATGTGCTATGTACAAACATATATTCATTAACTTGTATATATACTTATATCATAAAAGTCATCTTAATTACAGGAAATTCTGAAAATTTACCCAAGGTGGAAAAAATATTCCCTGGATCCTGAGAGTCACTTTTTATTGTTTAATTTCAATCTTTCACATTTTGATTTTTGCTCAAAGCAGGACAACCTTTTGCTGTTGTTATGAATGCATCTTTGACCCTCAAGCTTAAAAAAAAAAATCTTGTTTTCTGCATTACTCTTTTACTTAGTATTTGAGCAATAGCATATCTGATGGAGTGGAGGACTTTCCAAAAGACTTTCTGGTAGCTGCCTGCCCAGCAGGTTTAATATATAGACATCTTTTTCTTTCAGATTGTGTCTTTAGCATAACCCTAGTGGGTCAAATGTCACTGGTCTTTCTAAGGCAAATTTGCTACCAGAAAGCTCCTGACTTTCTGTCGCCATGGGGGAGTGTGGGCATTCACCTCTCCCTACCTTCACAATCCCTAAATGTTTATGCTAAAGGAAGAACTTTGTTAACTTAAACACTATAAAAGCCTTATTCCTTTGTTGGCTAAAGAAATGTATTTCCTCTATTGAGTTGCTTTTCAATCTAACTCCACTTTTTTTTTTACATAACTTTTAAGAAAAAGTTAATACTTTTCCAGATCGCCCATGTTGGGGTGCTAATTAATCTGTCTCTTGAAGTTAAAGTAAGTTATCTACAGCTTTTCTCTTGTCCTGAGAGGTAATTTTCCTGTCGGTTTCAAACTATAACCACATCAGTGGTGATGATGGTGATGACGGTACTGTCCTCGGGCACGAATGAAAGAAGATCTATGACAAGTCGTAAAATTGTCTTGCAGATTCCAAGATGTGTGTCTGGGCGAGACTCCCCAGATAGCCCCCTCCCCAGTCTGTGGGGACAGATTTGGGCTTGTGTGGCATGTGAATGCTCTTGATCTGCCCTTATGTAATAAGGATGAGTCATGTCACAGTGTGAGTCACCCGGTCCCATGCCGGGGGCACCTCCGCCAGGCCTGTAGAGCTTCCCACCTGCCCGATCCCTGTCTGCACAGAAATCGCGTGACTCAGCGCCAGGGAAGGGTGGTTCTCTCTGTCTGGCTGGTGTCCTCAGATCCAGGAAGCGCCAGGCTGGTGGCGTGGCCGCTGAGAGGAAGGCCACGCTCCCCACGTCAGCAGGGCCCGTCAGAGGCAGCCCCGCACAGGAAGGGACGGCCCTGAGCCCGGCCGGCCGGCCGCCACCACCCAGTGACCAGGTGCACAGAGGAAACAGGCGGGCACAGCGGCTCTTTTAGGTCTTTAGTGAGTTTCAGTGTTTTCCTCATCGCCTTGTGGGCAGTCAGAGGAACATGGGTAGTAAAAATACCTGCTGATGTTTTTTGAGCCCTTACTGTTCGCCAAGTGTCATACAAGGGACTTAACATCCATTAACACACTGAATCCTCACAACAACACCATGAATTAACTATACCATGAAGTCCACTTGACAGATGTGGAAACTAAGGCCCCGCGGGAGTAAGTGATTTGATCAAGTACACGCAGCTGGGTAAGAAGCAGATCTCGAATCTGAACCCAGTCTCCAGACCCTTCTCTCTTAACTGCAAGACCAGTCATCTTAACCTGTAACGAATCACCCAGGAGTCTGGTCAAAATGAAGACTCAGTGGGTCTAAGGCAGCGCGTGAGACGCTGCATTTCTAATAAGTGTCCAGGTCAGGCAGATGTTGCTGGTCCCTGGACCACGTTTTGAGTAGCAGGCTCTCTATTGTAGTTTTTTCACCATGCCTTGGGCTACTCCAGTTGGAAAATCTTTTATTCACACATCCTTCATTTGTTTACTCTTTCGTTGTCCATGTACACATTCAGCCAATATCCACTGAACCCTCACCATGAGTCAAGCACTGAGAAAATCAAGATGGGCCTGTCCTCGTGGAAAACACAGAGAAAAGCAGTTCAACAAGGAGACAAAACCCCCATCGAACACAATCGTAATTGTAAGAGAACATGATAAGATTTAAAACAGAAGGACTTGTTCTGCAGCATGGCTCCCCAAAGAAGGGGTGATTCCACCAGTGAGTCAGAGCAAGCACCCCAAAACATGGTGTGAGGAAGCCCACGAAAGACTAGCCAGGTGCAATGCTTTCCTGGGCTGTAGAGGTCCAGGATTCCGAGGAAGATGGGCCGTTCTCTCGATTCCTAGCCCAGCAGGAGTGGTGTGCAGAAGGGGAGAAGAGGCTCAAGGAAGAGGCAAGGGATTTGCTCTTTACCAGAGCCCCACGCCTGTATCCCACTTCTGCGCTTTTGTTTATCCCATTCCTTCCACCAAGACTGTTCTCATCCCCATCCTAACAACTAGTCATTGCAAGTTCCAGTCCAAATGTCATGCCTCCATGCTTCCCCTAATGCTCTTGACCTTCACGCATATGAGAAGGAACTCTTCTCCATGGTAGCTTGTTCAGCTCTTATTCTGGGTCAGACAACTTGTTAAGACCTGTGCCTGCGACAAGTCATTTAATATTCCCTCTGGCTATGACAGTTACCAGAGGGCATCCACTCCTCTAGTGAAAGAACTCAAAGCCATGGGTTACCTGTTCCACTCTCAACAGAGTCCCTGTCTCTCCAAGACCCAGAGGAACCACCAAGATCATCTTGCCTATCTGAAGGGAACAAATCACATTACAGCTTCCCTAAAATAATATCCTCTAGTACGTTTCTCAGTGTTGTCCCTGAACGTGCAGCATCAGCATCACCTGGAATTTATTAAAATGCAAATCCCTGGGCCCCACCCCAGACCTACTGAACCAGAAACTTGGGGGGTGAGCTCAGCAATGTGGGTTTTAACAAGCAAATATACCAGCATTTGTAAGGGACTGAGAACACAGCATGACTAGGGGGTGCAAAGAGTAAATGAACCTGTGTAAAATAGCCTAGAAATTCTCCTTGTTATTCTATAGAGGGGTAGGTATTTTTATGGTTGTGACTTTCTTTATATGCCTAATTTTTTTTATTATGGCAATATCCAAACATTCTGACACATAATAGTATAATGGACCACCCATCACTCAGCTTTAACAAATATTGACATAAAGCAAATTTTCTCTTCTCCCTACTGGTCATCCCTGTGGGGTTATTTTAAAGAAAATTGTAGGTACTTATCATTTAATCTCTAAATGTTTTAGACTGAATCTGTAATAGATAAGGACTATATATTTTTAAACATAACCACATACTATTACTTTATACCTTCAGTATAACACTGATAATTCTGGTCCAAAAGGTTGAGGGCATTTTTTTGGGAAACAGACTTCAGAAGAGAGACTGACAGGAAGCAAGATGTGAAGGAGACCTGAGGATGGGTCTTCTCAGAGGAGGGAGTAAAGGAAGGTTCCTGGAGCACTCTCTGCGGTTGAAGGGATCTCTCATTTCACCCTGATTAGTCCCCTCACGTTTATGGATACACAGTCCAGAGCAGCTCTGGGGAGCCCCTGCTTACAGTAATAGCAGACTAACCTGCAGTAAACAAACCTCTCACTGGGAATGACAAGGAAATCTAAATACCATTAAAGAGCTACCATGACAGCCAAAACAACAGGGGACAAGATCTGAAGAGAAGAAAAGCTCAGGGAAGCTAGCACAAAACTTTAGACAGTGTTTTCCTTTTGGGGCGGTTACAAATTTGTAAGAATCCTGGGCAGAGAGAGTAAGAAGTCAAGTAGTAATAGACTGTA